>NW_027555625.1:36389207-36965255 GCF_003287225.1 Phascolarctos cinereus | reverse complement strand
AATAGATAAATCGAACTGTAAAATGAACAAGAGAGAACTTAAGGAGATGAATGGAATTTTAGAAAAGTTAGATTTGGTAGACCTCTAGAGAAAACTGAATGGAAATAGGAAGGAATATAGCTTTTTCTTTGCCATATATGGCACCTACACAATTGACCATGTACTAGGGCATAAAAACCTCGCAATCCAATGCAGAAGGCAGAATATTAAATGTATCCTTTCAGATCATTATGCAATAAAAATGACATGTGATAAAGGACCATGGAAATATAGCATAAAAATTAATAGAAAACTAAATAATCTTAGGATTAGATTTAGAATGAGTGGGTCAAACAACAAATCATAGAAACAGTAACTTCATCTAAGAGAATGACAATAATGACACATCATAACTAAACTTCTGGGATGCTGCAAAAGTGGTTCTTAGAGGTAGTTTTATATCTCTAAATGCTTATATGAATGAAGTAGAGAAAAAGGACATCAATGAATTGGCATGCAACTTACAAAGTTAGAAAAAGAAGAAATTAAAAATCCCCAAATAAATACCAATTAAATTCTGAAAATCAAAGGAGAGTTTAATAAAATTGAAATTAAGAAAACTTTGAGCTAACAAATAACACTCTGAGGTGGTTTTATGAAAAACCAATAAGAGATGAAAGTTTGGTTAATTTGATTTAAAAAAAAAAAGAAAACCAAAGTACCAGTATCAAAAATGAAAAGTGTGAAAAATGGACAAATCAAAAAAGAACGAAACCATCAAAAGGTACTATGGTGACTATGGGAGCTCAACACAGAGACTCAGAAAAAGGTAATAACTAAAATATAAGCAAGCCCCCAAAATATGACTGTACAGAAATTCAACAAAATTTCCTAGAAGAGCCAAAGAAAAAGCAAGACAGTGATTTCAATAATCAGAGTCTAGAGCAAAAATTAGGAAAAGAAATGAGAGTAATGCAAGAAAATTATGAATGACAATTCACCACTTTGTAAATGAGGCACACAAAAAATACTGAAGACAATAACTCATTAAGATATCATAACTGTCTAAAAGGAAATGAAACACAAAACCTCACAGAAAAAAAAATAAGTTCTTAAAAATTTGAATTGGTCAGTTCAAAGCTAATTACTTTACAAGACATTAAGAAACAATAAAACGGGCAGCTAGGAGACATAGTGGATAGAGCACTAGCCCTGGATTCAAGAGGACCTGAGTTCAAATCCTGTCTCAGACACCAACACTTACTAGCTGTGTGACTTGGGCAAGTCACTTAACCCCATTGCCTAGCAGAAAAAAAAATACAAAAATAATAAAACAAAGTCAGATAACTGAAAATATAGATGAAAATGTCCAATATCTCATAGGAAAAAAAAATGACCTGGAAAGTAGAGTGAGGAGAGATCATTTAGGAACTATTGAACTACCTGATCAAGAAAAGAGTCTAAACATCATTTTTTCCCCAGAAATTATAAAGGAAAACTGCCCAAATATTGTAGAATTAGAGGGAAAAGTTGAAATGGAAAGAAACTACCAATCACCTACTGAAAAAGACCTGAAAATGAAAACTTCCAGGCATTTTCTAGCCAAAACCCAGGTCTCTCAGGTATAGTGACTAAAATTATGCAACGTATAATAAGAGAGACTAAGGCAGAGCTCTGAGGCAATGTGAGTTTATTAAAAGGTCCACGTGATGAATGTGAACTTCAGATCTTCCTCACGATCTGAGATACCTCCTCCCATATTTTTATAGGGTTAGATATTTAAACATTCGAAGAACAGCTGTACCAAATACAGAATAATTGCATTGGTAAACATTTGATGCCTAGACTAAAATAAGCAAAACAACATCAGGGTCACAGGAAAGGTAGGAAATGTTTTCGCTGACTAGGTGGTCCTAAGATAGACACCTGCTGTTGCTGGAAAAGACAGAATGGTGGAGCTACAAAAATAGTTGGGGGACTTTCCATGTAGTTCAGCCATGTCCATCACACTGGACTTGGTTACCATAACAAGGAAAAACAAAGGTGGAGGGCCTCTAGCCTAACTTACTATGATTATGCAAGTGATTATTATATAATTATTAGCTCTGGGGACAAATATGCAGAATTTATAATCACATCAAATTGATTGATACTGATTGGAATAGAATAGGAGTCTTCAATGAATCAACTTCCTCACAGCTCAGGATCGCACAAGATATCATATAATCAAGGGATATACGGTTTGGAATATGATATTTTATAACGCAAAGTAAGTAGGATTGCAACTTAGAATAATCTACTTAGCAAAATGGGTATAATTATACAGGATGGGAAAGTGACATTTAATGAAAGAGGACTTTTGAAAATTTTTATTTTTTTCTCAATTCCATGTGAAAACAATTTTTAATACTTCTTTTTCAAAATTTTGAGCTCCAAATTCCTTCCCTTTACTCCCCACTCCTTGACAAGGCAAGCAATTTGAGGGACATTATATCTCTGTCATCATGTGAAATATTTCTGTGTTAGCTACGTTGCAAAAGAAAACAGAAACAAAAAAAGTCCTGAGTAATAAGGAAAATTTTGAAAGTATGCTTTGTTCTGCATTCACAGTCCATCAGTTCTTTCTGTGGATATAGATAGCATTTTTTTTTAGCATAAGTCCTTAGGAATTGTCTTGGATCACTGTATTGCTCAGGATAGCTAAGTCATTCACAGGTGATTGTTATACGCCATTATTCTTACTGTTTACAATGTTCCCTTTGTTCAGCTCACTTCACTTTCCATCAGTTCCTATAAGTCTTTTTCTGAAACCATCCTCCTCATCATTTCTTTTAGTATTCCATCACAATCTTATGCCACAATTTGTTTACTTATTCCGTTTGTACTTTTTTCATACTTGTACTTTTTCATAAATATAGCTCAATTTGAAAGAATAAGGCAAGTAATACAATAGGCTTTTTCTGCCAAAGAATAGTATAGATAGGAATTGAAGGATTATAATTTCCTACATAGGTGGGATGTGTTACAGGAGATTAGACACTGGACATATGGTTCTTAACTGGTTTTGTGACATGCAGGCATCTGTTGGCCTCATAAAGCCTAAAGACCCCTTCTCAGAATTTTTTTTTAAGTTCATAATTGAATGGTGTGCTAAATTTCTGTTATAGGTTACTGGAAATAAAATTGCAGTTTTCCAATCCAAAAAAAAAAGTAAGGCATGTTTCAGTCTGTATTCAGACATCATCAGTTCTCTGTCTGTGGACGGATAGCTTTTTTCATTATAACTCCTTCATAGTTGTCTTGCAGAGAATAGCTAAGTTGTTCACAGCTGATAATCCCCATGTAAAAAAATATTTATAGCATTGTTTCGGGCATATGTTGTTGTGTGACTATGCATGTTCAAGTCCTCTGGTTTGGGTGCAGGAATTGGAGAACAAAAAAAATTGAGCCAGTCAATGAACTCATTGAGCAATGGTGGAGAATGTCCTGGAGGTGGAGATATAAACGCTAACAGATTTTTGACTGGGTGGTAAACATGGAGTCATTGAACTTCATAGACGAGTGATGAAGGTAAAGAGAGAATCTAGGAGTGACAGTGGGGTAATTCAGAATTCCCCACCTAAATCAGAGTGGTGGCTCCTGGTAGAACAGGGTGATCCAATAAGCTTCAAGGGTCTATGTCCCCTCTCATGGCCAAGAGAACAGAATCAATGCAGTTTTTAATCATGTTCTCCCTTCCGTTTCAAAAGATGTCAGAGATACATGATCCAGAAAGAAGAAGAGCTACTCTGGACCTTTTCATCTAGATCTTTCTTGTCTTGGAATGCATCTAGTCCTTGTTTCCCTGCCAAATTTGTCCTTGGGACCTGTTGAATGAAACTAGCATCCTTAAAATTAAGAAAGATAATAAAAGATGTAACAATCTCAGTGTTGAAGACAGGTACACCAATCTACTATTGCAAGAACCTTGGATTAATTCCTGGGAAACAGTATAGGAGAGAGAGGAAATAATTATTTGTATAGTTCCTATTATGTGTCAGGAACTGTGCTAGGAACTTTAAATATAGTGTCATATTTGACCCTCACAACAACCTTGAGTAGAAAATGCTATTGTTCTCCTCATTTTGTAAATTAAAAACTAAACCAAATAGAACAGAACAGGCATATGGTGAAATCACAGGTCCACTGTAAAATTGTTGTGCCATTAGAAAATCAGACTCTCTCTTCCTTTTATTATCAATATACCCCCTCACTAGGTAAAAGAAGTGTGCATGGAGACATTCTGAGTAGAGCACAAGCTAGTACACAAACAAGTAAAAATAATAATAGTTAGCATGGATAGAGGACCTAGTATACGCCAGGCACTGTGCTAAGTGCTCTACAGTTAATATCTCATACCACATATCTCCCTGGGTTGGTGTGAAGATAAAATGAGTTATTAATTATGCTATGACTAACGTTGATAGACTTAGCCATTCTCAGAAATGCAAGGATCTCAGACACCTCCAAAGGCCTCATGATGGAAAATGCTGTCCACGTGCAGAGAAAGAACTATGGAGTCTGAATGCAGATCAAAGCATACTGATTGCTCCTTTTTTTCCCTTCCGTTTTGTTTTCTCTTTCTTGAATTTCCTTCTTTGCTTTTAATTCTTCCTTGCAACATGACTAGTGTGAAAATATATTTCATGTTATCAGATTACATGCCCATATCAGATCACATGCCAACATGGGGATGGAAGTAGAGAAGGAAGGGGAGAAAAGTTTAAAACTCAAAAGCTTATGGAAATGATTATTGATATATCAAAATAAATTAATTAATCATAAAAAGGCCAATGTCTCCACTGCATCCTGAGCCATGTCCAGTCATCCTGATCTACATCTTGCCACTGGACCCAGTTGGCTCTGGAGGAGAGCCTTAGGCGGGTGACTTTGCACAGCCCTGCCTCACTTAAATCCAATTCACTTGCAGATGATGACATCATCTTCCCAGATGTCCTGGTCGTCTTAGAGAATGGACAAACAACAACAATAAACAAGTGTCCTTCAGGTTTCTGTACTGGGCCCTCTTCTCTTCTCCCTCCATACTACTTCACTTGAGTGATTTAATCATCTCTCATGGATTTAATTACCATCTCTATACTGACAGTTCTCAAATCTACCTATCCTTCTCTGATAACCTCAAATCTTGCATCTCCTACTGCCTTTTAATCACCTAAATTGAATGTCCAGTAGACGTCTTAAACTCAATACTTCCAAAAGGAAACTCATCGTCTTTTCACTTAAACTGTTCCTCTCTCCTCCCTTCCCTGTACTGTAGGGAACACACCATTGTCCCAGTCTCTCAGGCTCACAACCTTGGAGTCATCTTCGATACCTTATTATTTCTCACCACCTTATATCCAAGCTGTTGCCAGGGTCAATTCATTTCACCTTTGCAACATCTCTTCAATACCCCCTCTGTCTTCTGTGACACTGCCACTGCCCTGGTATAGACCCTCATCACTACCATGCCTGGACTGTTGCAGTAGCCTGCTGGTGGGTCTGCCGGCCTGAAATCTCTCCCCACTCCATTCAGCCACTGAAGTGATTTTCTTAAAGCACAGGTCGAGTGTAACTGAGGGGTTTCAAACACTTTGGTGAGTTAGAGGGGTGTCTCACCCAAGCACGTGAAGACTTCTCTCTGCTAAATGGGCAGATGAAAACAATTTGTCCCAAGGCCAGCTGAAGCAGGTGCTGTGGGGCACTTAGAGCCTGGTTAGGCATTGCCCTCGCCAAGGTCACCTACTGCATACAGGGCCATGACGAGTCATCTTAACTTTTGTCTTCTCACTGGATTTTGATGACTCTAGAAGAGAGAGACTGAGGATGTTGCACAACAATGCCTCACTTAAATCGAATTTATGCATGAATCAAAAGACATCAACCATTTTACCATTTTGACCTATCTTTGAGTCCTGTGGTGACAGGCAAATGACAGAGCAGCAGGTGCAGGTACCCTAAGAGTTATGGTCACAGTTCTGCCCACAGGGGGCCCAGCCCACGGGGTTGTCTCCTCACTGGACTAAAATATCTCTGGGATCAGGCAGCTCCCTGGGTGTCTGAGCAGCCTTTTTGAACGACTGTATGCTCACCTCGTAGTGAGAGGAAGGGACCCAGAATAGGTGCCCTAAACATTGTCTTCTTCACCCAACCCTGGCCTGCATACTGAGGCAGATGGAGATCCCACACTGTGGCTGAAGCACAACAAAGGACAAAACCTTTTGCAATGATTGCACTCACCATTGGTACGTGAAATGTTCGCACAATTGCAGACAACACAAAATCCAGTACGCCTGAAAAATGAACAGTTCGTATTGTGAGAGAGCCCAGCAGGCATCACATCCAAATGACAGCCTTGAATGAAACAAGGCTGGCAAGTGAAGTTCAACTTACTGAAGTCAGAGGTGGATATGTGTTTTTCTGGATGGACCACAGTAAAAGGGAGCTCCATGTAGGTGGTGTAGGTTTTGCAATGAAAGCTAATCTCATCCACAACTTGTATGCATCCCAAAAGGAGTGAATGACAGGCTCATGATAATACAATTGCAGAAAAGCACTACACCATGCTCATCAGTACATACTCTCCCACCATAGTGAAGCCAAATGTGGTCAAAGAAACATTTAATGAACATCTGGAGATGCTCATCATCCGTATCTGAAAGAGGACAAGTTTATAATTCTGGGTGACCTAAGTGCAAATGTAGGCACAGACTCCTAGACACAGAAAAGAGTCCTTGGGAGAAATGAAGTCAAAAGCAGCAACAGTCACCTACTGCTGAAGACGTGTGCATCTCATAACAACACTGTCTTCCATTTACCTCAATGCAAAATGACTTCATGAATTCATGCTCATATAAAGCATTGGTATTTAATAACCTATGTCATTGTGAGTAGAAGAGGCAGACAGGATGTAAGAGTAATGAAGGGGATGTGCGGTACAGAGTTCTACACTAAATATAGATTTATGCTCTCCATGCTAAATGTTCACATTCCACAAATGCGCTGATACCAAGGAAAGACAACTAACAGATGACTTAATGTCAGCAGATTAGAGCCCTTCTCTGAGCGGGGACAGTTCATTGCTAACTTGGAGAGAAAACTGAGCCAACACAGGGTTAGCCATAGTGGAGCAGAAAAGGAATGGGCAGGGGGCAGCTAGGTGGCACAATGGACAGAACTGTGGCCTTCGAGTCAAGAGCACCTGAGTTTAAATCCGGCCTCACACACGTGACACTTACTAACTGTGTGGCCCTAGGCAAGTAACTTAACCCCCAATTGCCTCACTCCCCCCCCCAAAAAAAAGAGTGGGCAGCTTGCAGATATTTGGTGTGCAGCACTGCATTTATGCATCTGGCCCAGAATTCTCACAAGCATCAAACTTGGTTTGAGAAAAATGAAGTGGAATTCAGAAGCTGCTAAAAGAAAAATTGGAACTCCATAAGGTTTGCCAGCAGGTTTACTATCCAACTCTAAGAAGGCAGCATTTAACTTCATCAGAAGTAAAGCACAAGCAACGGTTACAAAGATGCGAGATTCTTGGCTCAGTCAGAAGGCAGATGAAATTCAGTTTGATGCTGATAGTAACAATCCAAAGTGCTTCTGTGATGTTCTGAAGGCTATTTATGGGCCAAGACCTATGGTACATTTCAACTACTCAGTGCTGATGGAGCCACATTGATTAGTGTTAAGGATGTGATCTTGGTGAGACAGGCTGAACAATTCCATAGTATTCTCAGTAGACCACCATCAATCAATGATGAAGCCACTGACCATTTACCTCACATTGAAGTCAGCCTCTCTGTAGCCAAATTTCCAACTGAAGAAGTGGCTTTGAATGTTGTTAGGCTCCTGTTGTGTGGCAAAGTGCCTGGTGCTTATTTTATTCCAGCTGAGATTTACACGGCAAGGTGTCCAGTGCCCATACAAAACCTAACTCAATTTTTTTGGGTTACATGACAAGGGGAGGTAATTCCTCAGGGGTTCAAGGATGCCTCCATCGTCCATCTCTATACAGGGAAAAGAAATAGACTGTCCTATGAAAATCACATAGGGGTCTCTCTCTTAGTTATTGCCAGGAAGATCCCTGCTAGAGTCCTCCTCGATAGGCTAATTCTCTACCTGGAAGGTGGTCATCTACCTGAGAGTCAATGTGGCTTCAGAAAGGACCAAGAAATGGTCAGCATGGTGTTTCCTGCCCAAGAGCTCTAGGAGAAATGCCATGAGCAGAACAGAGGTCTATATACAGTGTTCATTGGTCCCACCAATCAAAGCCTTTGATATTTTCTGTCACTCATGAAGGCTTGTTGAAAATTATGGGAAAATTTGGTTACCTGGAGAAGTTTATCAGTGTTCTCCAATTTTATGATGGCATGCTTGCAAAAGTTCTGCATAATGGGTGATGATCTCAAGCTTTCCAGTCACCCATACAGTGAAGCAGGGCTGTGTGTTTGCTCCCATAGTTTTGAGGGGGTGTTTTCAGTGATGTTGTCAGATGCCTTCCGTGAAGAGAAAAATGGCATCAAGGTCAGCTGCCTCACAGGCAGTAAATCATTTTACTTCAAAAGGCTACAAGCTGAGACTAAAGTGGAGGGAGAGTCGGTGTGCAACGTTCTGTTGGCAGATGATTGTGGACTCAGTGCAGTCCCCTCAGCTGAGATGCAAGAAAGTGTAGATCAATTGTCTGCCCTTCTGCTAATTTTGCCCTAACAATTAACACCAAAAAAAAACCACAGGCTGTTTACCAGCGAGCACCACAAAATCCATGTGTGGAACCATTGGTTATAACAAGTGGAGAAAAAAAATTTTTTTGATTGGGCAATGTTAAGTGATTTGCCTAGGGTCACACAGGTAGTAAATGTTATGTGTCTGAGGCTGGATTTGAACTCAGGTCTTCCTGAATCCAGGGCCAGTGCTCTATCCACTAGCTGTCTCGAAATGGAGAAATATTGAATGCTGTGGATAAGTTCACTTACCCTGGCAGTGTACTTTCATGGATGTACACATAGAAGATGAGATTGACGTACCCATTGCCAGAACTAGCTCAGTGTTTGGGAGGCTCATAAAGAAAGTGTGAGGAAAAAGAAGTATTGGAATGTCTAAGAAACTGAACATCTGCAAAGCTGTTGTGCTGAACTCACTCTTGCATACCTTTGAATCCTGGACAGGATACCAATGCCATGCCATGAAACCAAATCCCTTACATTTGAATTGTCATTCGAAGATTCTGAAGATGAAGTGGCCAAAGTACCCGGCGCTAAGATCCTTTCTCTATCTGAACTGCCAAGCATTCAAACTATACTGCAGAGAGTGTGACTCCAATTGGCTGGCCATGCTTTTTGAATGCCAAATCCATGTTTACCTAAAAGACTATTGTATGGAGAACTCACACAAAGCAAGTTCTCCCATGAGGTCAAAAGAAGCAATACCAAGGACACTTCTAATGTCTCTCTGAAGAACTTCGGAATCACTTGTGTGACATGGGAGACATTGGCAAAGGACCAACCCACATGGTATATCCCTGTCAAAGAAGGCACTGTGTTCTGTGAGCAAAGCAGAATTGCAGTAGCTCAAAAGATATGTGAACTGCACAAATTTAGAGACATCTCCACTCCAAATGTTCGCATGGACTATTTGTGCCTGACTTGAGGTAGAGCTTTCCAAGCTCATATTGATCTGATCATTCACAGTTGAATACACTGTACCTTGACTGCAATAGAGTGATGTCGTTTTGGTCCTTTTCAAGACTGATGGAGAAGGACTACCACCAGATGTGACAGGTAATTTCTTTCTTGATTTTCTAATTTCCGTATGCTGTCACCCATTGTGTCTAAGTCATATCCCTATTTGGAGTTTATCTTTGTATGTGGTATGAGAAGTTGATCTATAAATAGTTCACGTGTAACTGCTTTCCAGTTTTTGAAAAAGTGTGTGTTAAATAGGAAATTCTTACCCGAATAGATAGATCACTGGGATTTATCAAACACTAGGCTACTATGCTTGATTGCTTCTGTATATTTTGTGTGCAGTTTGTTATACTGATTAATCTCTCTGTCTTTTAGCTTTTATTTAGTACTTTGTTTTTTCCCAGTTACATGTAAAACAAGGTTCATTTTTGAAACTTTGAGTTTGAAATTCTCTCCTTTCCTCCCCCCCTTGAAAAAACAAGCAATTCCATATAGGTTATACATATGTAGTCATGCAAAACATATCCATAATAGTTATGTTGTAAAAAAAAAACATAGACAAAGAAACCTCAAGAAAAATAAAGTTCTTAAAAATATGCTTCAATCAGTGTTTACACACCATCAATTCTTTGTCTAGGGACGGATATCGTTTTTCCCACAGTCATTAAGTCCCACAGAATTGTCTTGAACCAGTGTATTGCTGAGAGTAGCTAAGTCATTCACAGGTGATGATGTTACAATATTGCTGTTACTTTGTACACAGTACATTTCACTTTGCATCAGCCCATGCAAGTCTTTCCAGGTTTTTATGAGAGCATCTTCCTCATAATTTCTTATACTACAATAATATTCCATCATAATCACACACCACAACTCATTCAGCCATTGCCCAAGCGATGGGCATCCCCTTAACTTCTCATTCTTCACTCCCAGAAAAGGGCTGCTGTAAATATATATATTTTCTAACACATACGTCCTTTTGCTTTTTGTTTTTTCTCTTTTGGGATACAGACCTAGTAGTGGTATTGCCAGGTCAGAGTTTCATACAGTTGTGGGTATGGCCTACGGAAGACCTGAGTTAAATCCAAGTTCAGGCACTTGCTAGCTGTGTGTCCCTAGACAAGTCACTTCACCCTAGTTGCCACATCTATAAACTGGGCACCATAATAGCACCTGATTTCCAGGGTTGGTGTGAGGACCAGGTGAGACAGTCAGTGTAAAATACTTAACGGTGCCTAGAACACAGTAAGTTCCGAGTAAACGTCAGCTGTTAGTTTTATGTAGTCCGTCTACCAAAAAACCGTCAGTCATGAGGTAAGGGGAGATAGGGAGGGGGCGGGGCTCCTGGCAGGAAGGTCGGTGAGGAGAGGGGCAAGCAGGGATGCAGGACCGCATTCCAGCCCGGGGGAAGGGACGAGACCCAGGCATGCGCACAAGGCGCCTCAGCTTCCAGACTAGGATTCCCTTAAAGCCGTGCTCACTTCACGGGCATTATACAAGCTCAAGGGCGGGAGGGAGAGAGTTCCTTCTTTTTACGACACTTCCGCTTCCTTTTCTCTCCCAGTTTTCCAGGCTTGCTGCTTCCCGCCTCCTTTTCTCTGTGGTAGGCTGAAGTGTGTTGGGGTGAGCGGGGACAGAGAGCGGGGCCAGTCTCTGGCGGAGCCGGTGCGGGGGTGCGGCGGGGTCGGCGCACCGGGGGCTGGCTGGGGAGCACTCGGAGAATGGGAGGAGCGTCCGTTAGAGGAGGCAGGAAGCCCCCCGAGACTACCAGGGGTCTGGGGCGGACTGTGGTGGGGGGAGAGGTGGGGGTTGGAGGCCGAGCGGGCGGAGGCGGAGCCTGGGAGCGGTGTTTAATCCTTCCTTAGTTCACGCCGCATCCAGTGACCCTGGTCAGGGTCTGCCCCTCCAGGCTTCTGTGCTTGCCCCTTGCCCAGACTCCCAGGGAACGTGCTCCCGGCGTGTGTCTCTCTGGTTCTCACTCCTCGCTCAGCATCGTCCTGGTTAGCCCCTCCTCCGGGAAGCCTTCCCTGATGCTGCCTGGGCCCGTGCCCTCCCGTGTTGAAAGGGTCATCTGTTTGTCCTCCACTTTGTAAGGAGATGCTGGACTCAAGAAAGGCCTCCCCGCCCCCCGGGAGAGAAATGACCGCTTCCTTTTGGTCCCTGCCCCCGCCCCTGATCTCCCCGCACTGGAGAAGTGAGAACGTCTGGTCTGAGCAGGGCAGACCTCCAGCGTGACCCCTCACTCTCCTGCTTCTCCTTTCCTCCCCAGCTCTGCCTTCTGTGGCCTTTGCTCTGCCCCAGGAGGACAGCCTGGAGGAAGAGGGAATGGCTTCTGCCCCGAAACCCGGGCCCGGGAAGGTGAGTGCAAGTTGCAGCTTTCCTGAAATAGCATCTCAGGCCAGAGCCCTTGGGGTAGGTTTCTTTGTCCTGTGCTGTAACACTAGAAATCGTGGGCATCAGAGAATTATAGCCAGAGACACCAATGTATCCTCTCCCCACACAAAAAAGGCCTAATTACTTTTACTTTAGATTAATGGAAATGGAGAATAAGGGAGCAATCCTTGAAGGATGGACAGGTTAAGTAATTGGAGGGCAAGGTGTGGAATGTCAGTAAAGTAGAAGAGGTAGGAGGGTTAGGAGATGAGGTAGCACAAACGTGAGACCAAAGATCAGAAGAAGAATTTGTTACAGAAAGTGTATGTTTATGCATGTTCGTGTATATCTATATATAAATGTGTCTGTGCTTAATTATATCCTGGGCGGGAGATAAAGAGGGAAAAAAAAACAAAAGTGCACAGCAGAGAACAAAAGAAAACCAACAAGGAAGCAAACCAAAGATGAACAGCATTATATAGGCTTTCTTGAGATGGAAATTTGTTGCTATATATTTTGAATCATCTTACATTCTGCTGTGCACATGACATGCTTTTTTCCCCTTTGTATTTAAGTTAAAATATTTAAGTTGTAATATGTTCTTTTATTTACATTTATGTTTCAGTAGTTAAAAAAAGGAAATAAATAAATGGGAACACTTAACAAATTATGGTATGTGGTAAGTGATTATGATGAAATATTGTTGTCCTGTAAGAAATGAAGAGCAGCATGTTCTCAGAAGAACCTGAAAGACTTACATGAGCTGATACAAAGTGAAATGCATTGTATACAAACTAACAGCAATATTGTAAGATGATCAGTTGTGAGTGACCAGCTATTCTCTGCAATAGAGTGATCCAAGAAACTCTGAAGGACTTATGATGAAAAACGCTATCCATTTGTGGAGAAAGAACTGATGGTGTCTGAATACAGATTGAAACATACTTTTTAAATTTTATTTTTCCTGAGGTTTTTTTTTTTGTCTCTCTTCTTTCACAAGACTACAAATGTATTACCTATATCATTGCTTGCCTTCTCACTGGGGGGGTAGGAGGGTGGGAAGAGAGAAAGAGAAAGAATTTTCAATTCAGAGTTTAAAAAGTGCATATTAAAACTTGTTACATGTAACTGGGGAAATAATAAATATTATTTTATTTAAATTGGTTTTTTTTTTTTGGTAAGGCAACTGGGGTGAAGTGACTTACCCAGAATCACACGGCTAAGTGAGTGTTAAGTGTCTGAGGCTGGATTTGAACTCAGGTTCTCCTTACTCCATGGCAAGTGTTCTATTTAGTGTGCCACCTAGCTGCCCCTTGAAAATAATACATTTTAAAAAATTTAGTGTAATCAAAGTTATCAGTTTACACCTCACACTACTGTTACCTCTTATTTATTCATAAATTGTTTGCCTATCCATAATTCTGATACGTTTCGTGTTTGTAATTTTCTTGTTGTCTCTCTTTATATCTAATTCATGTATCCATTTGACACTTATTTGGTGAATGGTGTAAGATACTGATCTATGCCCAGTTTCTGCCATTCTGCTTTCCAGTTTTCCCAAGAATTTTTAGCAAATAATGAATTATTTTAAATGTTTTTTTTAAAATTTTTAGTCAGTTAGGGTTAGGTGACTTGCCCGGGGTTCACACAGCTAATAATAAGTGTCAAGTATTTGGTCTGAGGTTGAATTTGAACTCAGGTCCTCTTCACTTCAGGGCATGTGCTATATCTGTTGTTCCACCTAGTTGCCCGCAAATAATGAATTCTTATCTCTCTACTTTAAGTCTTTACCCTATCAAATACAAGGTTATTCTATTTATTTGTTACTGTAAATTGTATGTCTCTTCTGTTCCATTTATCTACCTTTCTATTTCTTAGCTAGAACTGGATAGTTTTGATAATTACTGCCTTATAATATAGTCAAAGTCTGGCACTGCATAACTTCCTTCCTTGACATGTTTTTCATTAGTTTCTTTGACATTCTTGACTTTTTGTTCTTCCAAATACATTTTGTTATTGTTTTCTAATTCAGTAGAATAATTTTTTCGTTATTTAATTGGGATAGCATTGAATATATAAATTAGTTTAAATAAAATTGTCATTTTTGTTACATTGGCCCTGTCTACCCAGGAACAATTAAAATTCCTCTAAATCAGTTTAAATCTGATTTTATTTGTATAAAAAGTTTTTATAATTTTATTTATATAGCTCCTGGATTTGTTTTGGCAGTTGTGCTCCCAGGTACTTTATATTGTCTACAGTTATTTTAAATGGCATCTCTTTTACTTTCTTCTTGCAGGGTTTTGTTTATGCTATGTGGGAATGCTGATGAATTAGGTGGATTTACTTTATAACCTGCTACTTTGTTAATTATTTTAACTAAAGTGAGTGGGATTTTCCAAGTATATCATCATGTCATCTGCAGAAAGAGATAGTTTTATTACCTAATTGCCTATTCTGATTCTTTCTATTTCTTTTCTTCTCTTATTGCTGTTGCTAGGATTTCCAATACAATACTGAAAAATCTTGGTAACAGTGGATATCCTTGTTTCACCCCTGATCTTTCTGGGAAGACTTCTAGCTTATCTCTATTACAAATAATGCTTGCTGATGTTTTAGATAAATGCTTTTTATCAATTTAAGGAAAAATCCATTTAGACCCAAGACTTTAAGTGTTTTAAATAGAAATGAGTGGTGTTCTTCATCAAAAGCTTGCTCTACATTTATTGATAGCATCATGTGATTTTTAAAAAACTTTTATTGTTAATATAATCAATTATTTTAATACTTTTCCTTACGATAAATCATCTCTGCACTCCTGGTATCAATCCCATGTGATCACAGTGTATAATCTTCAGGATATATTGTTGTAATCTTTCAGCTAGTCTTTTATTTACGATTTTTGTATCCATATTCATTAATGAAATTGGTCTGTAACTTTCTTTCTCTGTTTTTACTCTTCTTGGTTTTGGTGTCAGTATCACATGTCTTTCATAAACGGAGTTTGGTAGGATTTCTTTTTTGCCTATTCAAAATAATTTATGTAATATGTTGGATAGAATTCACTTGTAAATCCATCTGGTCCTGGTGCTTTTACCTTAGGAACCTCGTTTATCGTTTGTTCAATTTCTTTTTTTAAAAGAGGTCTATTTAGATATTCTATTTCCTCTTCTGCTAATCTAAGCAATTTATATTTTTGTAAATATTCTTCCATTTCACTGAAACTGTTAAATTTATAGGCATATAATTGGACAAAATAACTACTTTTTTTCACTAAATTTTATTAATTTCTTTTGATTTATCAACAGTCACTTCCATATGCTTTTGAGTTCATAATTTTTCTCCACCTTCCTCCCTACCACATTCCCCAAGACGGCACACAATGTGATATAGGCTATACATTTACATTCCTATTAAACATATTTTCACATTAGTGAAGTTGTAAGTAAAAATTAAAACCAATAGGAGGTACCATCAGAAAGAGGAAACAAAACTCAACAGAAGAGAAAAAAATGATAGCGATTCAACTTCCATAGTTCTTTCTTTGGATATGGAGAGCCTTTTCTATCACAAGGCCTCTGGAGATGTCTTAGGTGCTTGTAATGCTGAGAAGGGTTAAGTTTATCAATATTGGTCATCACACAATGTGTCTGTTATTGTGTACAAAGTTCTCTTGGTTCTGCTCACTTTGCTCAGCATCAGACCATACAAGTCTTTCCAGTTTTTCTGAAGTCAGCCTGTTCATCATTTCTTATAGCACAATAATATTCTTACATTCATATATACAATGGCTTGCTCAGCCATTCCCCAATTGATGGGCATCCTCTCAATTTCTAATTCTTTGCCACCACGAAAAGAGCTGCTGTGAATATTTTTGTACACGTGGGTCATTTCCCATTTTTATGATCTCTTTGGGATATAGTCCTAGAAGTGCTATTGCTAGATCAAAGGGTATGCACATTTTTGTAGCCCTTTGGGCATAGTTCCAAATTGTTCTCCAAAATGGCTGGATCATTTCACAACTCCACTAACATGCATTATGTTCCAATTTTCCCACATCTTCTCCAACATTTATCATTTTCCTGTTTTGTCATGTTGGCAATCTGATAGGTGTGATGTGGTACCTCGAGTTGTTTTGATTTGCATTTCTCTAATCAATAATGATTTAGAGCATTTTTTCATATGACTATAGATGGCTTTAATTTCTTCATCTGGAACTGTCTGTTCATATCTTTGACCATTTATCATTGGGGAATGGCTTGTATTATAAATTTGTCTTAATTCTCTATATATTTTAGAAATGAGGCCCTTATCAGAGAGACTGGTTGTAAAAATTCTTTCCCATTTTCTACCTTCCTTCTAATCTTAGTTGCATTGGCTTTGTTTGTCAAAACTTTTCAATTTAATGTAATCAAAATTATCCATTTTGCTTTTCATAATGTTCTCTATCCTGTTTGGTCATGAATTCTTCTGTTCTCCATAGATCTGAGAGGTAAACTATTCCTTGTTTCCCATTTACTTAGTATCAGCCTTTATATCTAAGTCATGAACCCATTTTGACTTTATTTTGGTATATGGTGTGAGATTTGGGTCTACCTAGTTTCTGCCATACTCTTTTCCAGTTTTCCCAGCAGTTTTTTTCAAAGAGTGGGTTCTTATCCCAGAAGCTGGGGTCTTTGGGTTTATCAAATAATAGATTACTATAGTCATTGACTACTGTGTCTTGCATATTTAACCTATTCCACTGATCCACACTCTATTTCTTAGCCAGTACCAAGCAGTTTTGATGATTGCTGCTTTATAATACAATTTAAGATCTGGAATTGCTAGGCCACCTTCCCCTGCATTTCTTTTCATTAGTTCCTTTGATATTCTGGACCTTTTGTTTTTCCAAATGAATCTTTTATTATTTTTTCTAACTCTATAAAATAATTTTTTGGTAGTTTGATTGGTATGGCACTGAATAAGTAAATTAGCTTAGGTAGGATTGTCATTTTTATTATATTAGCTCAGCCTACCCATGAGCAACTGATGTTTTTCCAATTATTTAGATCTGATTTTATTTGTGTGAAAAGTGTTTTGTAATTGTGTTCATAGAGTTCCTGGGTTTGTTTTGGTAGGTAGACTCCTAAATATTTTATAATGTCTACAGTAAGTTTAATAGAAATTCTCTTTCTATCTCTTGCTGTTGGGCTTTGTTGGTAATATATAGAAATGCTGATGATTTATGTGGGTTTATTTTATAGCCTGCAACTTTGCTAAAGTTGTTTATTATTTCAAGTAGTTTTTACTTGATTCTCTAGGATTCTCTAAGTATATCATCATGTCATCTGCAAAGAGTGATAGCTTTGTTTCTTCTTTGCCTATTCTAATACCTTCAATTTCTTTTTCTTCTCTTATTGCTAAAGCTAACGTTTCCAGTACAATATTGAATAACAGTGGTGATAATGGACATCCTTGTTTCACCCCCGATCTTATTGGAAATGCTCTAGCCTGTCCCCATTACATATAATGCTTGCTGAAGGTTTTAGATAGATGCTATTTATTATTTTAGGAAGACTCCATTATACCTATGCTTTCTAGTGTTTTTAATAGGAATGAGTTGTATTTTATCAAAAGCTTTTTCTGCATCTATGAGATGATCATGTGGTTTCTGTTGGTTTTAGTGTTGATATGCTCAATTAAGGTGATAGTTTTCCTAATATTGAACCAACCCTGCATTCCTGGTATAAATCCTACCTGGTCATAGTGTATTATTCTTGTGATAAGTTGCTGCAATCTGTTTGCTAGTATTTTGTTTAAAATTTTTGCATCTATATTCATTAGAGAAATTGGTCTATAATTTTCTTTCTCTGTTTTGACTCTTCCTGGTTTAGGTATCAGCACCATATTTGTATCATAAAAAGAATTTGGTAAGACTCCTTCTTCACCTATTTTCCCAAATAGTCTATATAGTATTGGAATTAATTGTTCTTTAAATGTTTGATAGAATTTGCATGTAAATCCATCTGGCCCTGGAGATTTTTTCCGGAGTTCATCAATGGCTTCTTCAATTTCTTTTTCTGAGATGGGGTTGTTTAAGTATTTTACTTCCTCTTCTGTTAATCTGGGCAATTTATATTTTTGTAAATATGTATCCATTTTACTAAGATTGTCAAATTTATTGGCATATAGTTGGGCAAAATAATTCCTAATTATTGTTTTAATTTCCTCTTCCTTGGTGGTAGCTTCAGCCTTTTCATTCTTGATACTAGTAATTTGGTTTTCTTCTTTTTTTAAATTAAATTAACCAAAGGTTTATCTATTTTATTGGTTTTTTCATAAAACCAGTTCTTAGTTTTATTTATTAGTTCAATAGTTTTCTTAATTTCAGTTTTCTTAATTTTTCCTTTGGTAGTGTTTAGTTGAGGATTTTTAATTTGTTTTTTTCTAGTTTTTTTAGTTGTATGCCCAATTCATTGATCTCCTCTTTTTCTATTTTATTTATGTAAGCATTTAGAGATATAAAACTTCCCCTAAGAACTGCTTTCGCTGCATCCCATATGTTTTGGTATGTTGTCTCATTATTGTCATTCTCTTAAATGAAATTATTGATTGAGTCTATGATTTGTTTTTGACCCAATCATTTTTTAGGATTAGATTATTTAGTTTCCAATTATTTTTTAGTCTATCTTTCCATGGCCTTTATTACATATAATTTTTATTGCATCATGATCTGAAAAGGATGCATTTAATATTTCTGCCTTTCTGCATTGGATTGTGAGGTTTTTATGCCCTAGTACATGGTCAATTTTTGTGTATGTGCCATGTACTGCTGAGAAAAAAGTATATTCCTTTCTATCCCCATTCAGTTTTCTCCAGAGGTCTATCATACCTAACTTTTCTAATGTTCTATTCACCTCCTTAACTTCTTTCTTGTTTATTTTGTGGTTAGATTTATCTAGTACAGAGAGGGGGAGGTTCAGGTCCCCACTAGTATAGTTTTGCTGTCTATTTCTTCCTGTAACTCCCTGAACTTCTCTAAGAATTTGATGCTATACCATTTGGTGCATATAGTTTAGTAATGATATTACTTCATTGTCTATGGTGCCTTTTAGCAGGATGTAGTTTCCTTCCTTATCTCTTTTGATTAGATCTATTTTTGCTTTTGCTTTGTCTGAGATCAGGATTGCTACCCCTGCTTTTTTTACTTCAGCTGAAGCATAATATATTCTGCTCCAGCCTTTTACCTTTACCCTGTATGTGTCACTCTTTTTCAAATGTGTTTCCTGTAAACAACATATTGTAGGATTATGGTTTTTAATCCATTCTGCAATCCTTTTTTTTATGGGAGAGTTCATCCCATTCACATTCACAGTTATGATTACTATCTGTGTCTTTTTCTCCATCCTTTTTCCCCCTGTTTATGCTTTTCTTTCTCCTTTCCCCCTTCCCACTAGTGTTTTGCTTTTGACCTCCTTCAGTCTCTCTTCCCTTCTATTATCCCTTTCCCTTTTCTTCCCCTTTACCTTAGTGCTTCTTTTCCTCCCTCTCTTTTCTTTCCCCTTCCCTCCTACTGCCATAGGGCAAGTTAGATTTCATACCTAACTGATTATGTTGTTCCCTTCAAGCCAAATCTGATGAGAGTAAGGTTCAAACAATGCTCCCCCCTTTCCCTCTGCTGTAATAGGATTTTGTGTCTTTCCTGTAATGTAATTTACCCCTCCTCCTTTCTCAGTACATTTTCTAAGATCAGATTGATCCACATCATTTAACCCACATTTTTTTATCATTACATCAAAGTCAACTAATATCCACCCTCTTTATGTATACTCCTTTAAATGGTGTAATAACAATACAGTTCTCAAGAGTGCAAGTGTCATCTTCCCTTGTAGGGATTAAACAGTATGCCCTTATTAACAACATATTGTATCTTTCTGTCCCATTTACTTTTTATCTTTCTTGAATCTTGTACTTGAAGATCAAATTTTTTGTTGAGCTCTGGCCTTTTTATCAGGAAGTTTGGAAGTCCCTATTTCGTTGAATATCCATCTCCTCCCTTGAAAATCATGCTCATTTTTGCTGGGTAGTTGATCCTTGGCTGCAATCCAAGCTCCTTTGCCTTATGGAATATCATGTTCTATGCCCTGGTCTTTAATGTAGAAGCTGCAAGGTCCTGTGTAATCCTTACTGTGGTTCCATGATA
This sequence comes from Phascolarctos cinereus, assembly GCF_003287225.1. Classification (NCBI taxonomy): domain Eukaryota; kingdom Metazoa; phylum Chordata; class Mammalia; order Diprotodontia; family Phascolarctidae; genus Phascolarctos; species Phascolarctos cinereus. Next base: position 36,944,996 of record NW_027555625.1, on the reverse strand, counting down.
TTTAAATTGTTTCTTTCTGGCTGCTTGCAGCACCTTCTCTTTCATCTGGTAATTTTGGTTTTTTATTATATTCCTTGGCGTTTTCAATTTGGGATCTCTTTCAGGTGGTGAGTGGTGTATTCTTTCTATGGTTATTTTACCTTCTGGTTCTAGGACTTCTGGCAGTTTTCCTTTATGATTTCCTGAAAGATACTGTCCAGGCTCTTTTTCATCATGATTTTCAGGTAGTCCATAATTTTTAAATTGTCTCTCCTGATGATTTTCCAGGTGGGTTGTTTTACTGATGAGGTATTTTACATTTCATCTATTTTTTCATTTTTTGTTTCTGTTTGATTCTTGCTCTCTCTAGAGTCATTAGTTTCCATTTGTCCTTTTCGAGTTTTTAACAGATTGTTTTCTTCTGTTAGTTTTTGTACTTCTTCAGTTGGCCATTGTTTTTTAGGGACTTGTTTTCTTCATTGTACTTTTTTTCCAATTGGCCAATTGAATTTTTAAGGACTCTTCTACCTCTCTCATTTGACTTTTAAAATCCTTCTTGAGCTCTTCTAAGAAGGCTTTTTGGGCTTCAGACCAGTTCTTATTCCCTTTTGATGTTGTCCTCTTCAGAATTTCTGTCTTGATTTTCACTCTTCTCATAATATGAATCTATGGTATGTTTCTTTTTACTCATGGTGTTTCTTTATTCCCTGGCCTTTAAAGAGATTGAGCTGTCCAGCTGAGGAACAGAGGGTACTGACCCAAGCTTCTTGTGTTGGGAGCCTAGGTCTTGGTCACTGGCTGGGTCCAGTGTGCTGTGTGCTGGGGCCTCTTATGTTGGCAGTTGGAGGCTGTAGGGTTCTTGCAGGTTACCTCATGTTGGGCTGGAATCAGCAAGGCTGGAACTTTCAGGCAATTCTGGGTTACCTGCTTTTCCTTTCCTTTAGCTTTCTTCAGCTCCTTTTAGAGGGATGGTGCAGGGTGTTTATCTGCCTAGGGCCCCTTGTGTGTGGCCTTCCTCGTTTCTGCTAATGCACTGGGAGATTTCTTTGTGGTAGAGTGCTAAGCACCTGGTAGTTTTCTCAGCTGGTTTCCACCAGTTCCCACCCCACCCCCACTGAGGCCCTGGGAGGTCCAGGTGTTGGTGTTTGCCTGCTCTACCACCTGGGCTTCAGGATCTCTTCCTGATTGACAGTTGGAGGCTGTAGGGTTCATCATGAGTCCTTCAGAGTTATCTTGGATCATTGTATTCAGCTGTAATTTTTAATGGCTGATTGACTTGAAGCATAACTAATCATGATGATAAAAATATCTTAAATTGCCATTAATTCAGGATGAATAAAAAAGAAATAGAGCAGTTTGGAAAAGAGTAGTGGGAGACAACAAAGCCTGAAACAAATTATTCTTGTGATAAAAGTTGCCAAAAGATTTTTAAAATCTAGCTTGGAGGCAAGATCAAAAATAGTGAAGACCATATTTCAGCGTTCATGGTGTGATGGTGATGACAAAGGGATACCTGTGAGAAAGCTAAACAACTAAAATCTTCCTTGGCTTTTGTTTTCTCATTAAACAGTGGTGAACTTTGAACTAGGAATTAGAGCCCAGAAACTGTGAACGCGAAGTGGATGCCAGAAGTAAAAGTCAGGATCCAGCTGTTCTGATGGGAGTGTATAATATGCTTCATTGCTTAGCCACTATCATGTGTCTCTGAAAGATCTTGGAGAATGGGGCAAAGTGCCACAGGACAGAAAAGGTGACATTTACCAAGTTTCTAAAAAGAGAGGGTAGATTCTGCAAAGCCTCTGGGCTACTGACTTTGAATTCTTGCACAGTCCTAGAATATATGAGTAAATGAGTGGTTAGAGAGAAATTAGAAAGGTTTCTTTTATTTCTTCTGTAAGGCTTTGTGCTATTTCACTATAGTCATTTCTAGAAAAAGATTTTTTTCCTTCACCCTCTAAATTATATGCTTTAAACCAAAAAAGTAGTTGCATAAAAATACCAGTGATAGTAACTTTATGTCACAGTTCAGTAAACATTCTCCTCTAGTGATCTCCATCTTCTCTGTTTCAGAAGTGGTAACATTTGGTTTAGATTTTATTCATAATTGATGGAATAAAACAAGCATTTCCTTAACAAAGTACAGTAAAAAAGATGAACATAAAAAAGATGAAAATCCAAATCTGCTATGCACAACTTGCTATTTTTTCAAATGTACAATAAAATTATCATGTAAATTTCTTTTTTTTGCTTCTCTCTCCATTTCAGCCTAGAGATGGCTACCATTAGACACGTATGCTTTTATGTAAATAAAATTATCCTATATGTTCTTCTGTTTCTCAGTTCTTTCTCTGGATGAAGATAATGTCTTTCTTCACATATCCTTTGTAGTTAATTTGGGTATTTATAATAGTCATAATAACTCATTCATTCAGAGTCGCTCCTAAAATATTGCTGGTACTATGTACAGTGTTCACTTGATTCTGCTCATTTTTATTCATTATTTCTTGAAATCCTTCTATGCTTTTCTAAAATCTTTTAGCTCATTTCTTATAGCACTGTAGCATTCCATCACAATCATATAACACGGCTTTTTCAGCCGTTTCCTAATTGATGGGCATGCCTGGAATTTCTGTTCTTTGCCCCTACAAAGAGAGCTACTATAAACATTTTAGAATATATAGGTTCTTTTCCCTTTTCCCTATTCATCTTTGGGAATAGACCAAGTAGTAGTATTGCTGGGTCGAAGAGCATAAGTAGTATAATAAGTCTTTGGGCATAATTCCATATTGCTCTCCAGAGTGGTTGGATCATTTTACAATTCCACTAACATTAAATTACTGTCCCAATTTTTCCACATTCTCTCCAACATTTGTCACTTTCTTCTTCTATCATTTTAGCCAATCTAGTTGGTGTAAAATGCTGTCTTAAGGCTGTTTTTCTGCATTTCTCCAACCAATAATGATTTAGACCAATATTTTATGGGACTAAAAATTATTTTGTTTTCTTCATTGGAAAAGTGCCTGTTCATTTCCTTTGAGCATTTATCATTTGGGGAATGACTCATATTTTTATAGATTAGACAAGGTTATATATTTTAGATGTGAGCCCTTTAACTGATAAATTGTCTATAAAATTTTCCCCATGATTTTCTCCTTTCTTTCTAATCTTGGCTATATTTCTTTTATTAATACAAAATCTTTTAATTTCATGTAATTGAAATTCATCTGTTTTACACCTAACTTTGCTCTCTGTCTGTTGCTTATTCGTAAATTATTCACTTATCCATAAGTCTGATAAGTAATATGTTCAACTATTTTTTCCAGTTACTTGGAGCCTAGCATATTTTTATTTTCATTTTTTACTTATATTTTTGTAATTTTGCATATTATATCTGGTTGGGTCTGCTTATTTTACACTGTGTCAGTGTATATCTTCCTTTGCTTTTCAGAATTCCTCATATTTGTCATTTTTAACTGTATAATGAGTCCAGTGTTATTCATGTGTTAATTTTTTCTAGCTATTCTTTGAGAATTCAGTTTGTTTCCAGTTCTTTGCTGCCCCAAAGAGTGCTCTTATGAATGTTTTTGTGTAAAAACTCAGTTGTGGCCTTGGTCTGGTGATAGAGAAAGGGAATGGCAACATGGTACAATGAGAATAACCCTGGATTTGAAGCCAGGAGGACCTAGGCTCAAAGTACTCATCTACCATTTACTCCCCTTTTGGCATTAAGCAAGCCATTTTCCCCCTTTGGGCCTTACTTCCCTAATGTGTAAAATGAGATAATTGGACTATCAAGTCTCTTCCAGCTCTAAATATATGAACTGGAAAGTAGTGGTCCTTTAACACCCTTTTCAGCACTAAAAAGTTTTCACATGCTGTTACAAGAGATTGTAGTCCCCCATGCTTGCCTTTGCTCTTATGGTTCCAGGAACATAGAACACAATCATGGTCATTTCAGAGCGCCACATCTTAAGAAGCACAGTGATTAGATGAAAAGAGGAAAGTAACTGCCTTAGTTGTGAAGAGGTCAGGCTAATTGGTCAAAGGGACTATGCTTATTTACCCTGTGGAAGAGAAGACTTAGGACTACAGTATATCTTAAGTTATTTTCATTTTCATTATTTTATTTCAGCAAGTAGGAAAGAAATTAGCTATATTACTGCTTGAGCTCAGCATGCAGGAGTAGGAGTCATGGGTGCACATTGTTAGAAGAACAACAACAACAACAAAACACCACACCACACACATTTAAAAGTGATGTCTTTGTAACAACTTACAACAATAAGCATTTATTAAACACCTATAAAGTGCCAGGCACTTTGTAAGTGCAGAGGATGCAAAAGATGGCCTTATATAATGGCCCTTGCTCTTAAGGAGCTTACAACCTAATAGGAGAGGAATTCTTTTGTAAACATTTTTATTCATTTAATTTTTAATTTAATGAACAAAAGAAGCATTTCCAAAATATAGTATGGTTAAAAAAAGATGATTGCGTATGAAATTGAAAATCTATCTATTATGTACAACTTGCTTTTCCTTTTAAATATGTAATAAAGTTATATAAATTTCTTTTTTTCCCTTCCATCCCCAACCCTAGAGATGGCTACAATTTCACACACACACACACACACACACACACACACACACACCCCTGATGTAAGATCATTCTATACATACTTCTATTTATTAATTCTTTCTGGGACAGGAATTAAGTGCCTGCTATATAACAGGCATTGTACTGGGAACAAATGAATAAATGAAACAATGCCTTGTGGCAAATGAAGGATGAAATGACTGAGGAAACAAATGTTCTGTCTTTTGAGCATATCAGTTTATTAAGCAGTGCATGGTAATTGCACAACAAACTGGGACCAGGCCCCTTCCTTAACTTAGGTCTGGACCTGAATATGTGGGGAGATGTAATTTTATACATTAGAAACAATTAAACAGGACCAATTAATTACAAGGAAATAATACAATAGTAGGTAATCTGATTTCTAATTGGAGGAAAGATCAGGGACTTTCCATGTTGGTAAGGGGAAGGGCAACAGGTTCAGTTCCCTGAATTCAGAAATGAGTGTCCCACTCCCCCCAGGTGTCTGTATACAATCAAAAGAACATGGAACAAGAAGTAATTGTTCGGTGTGGGGTCAGTTTTCAGGTAAGACATACGAGTTGCTTTGAGATGTGAGTAAACTCCTTACATTAGTCTTCTTGTATCTGACTGGATTTCTGGTCAGCATGGGTTTCTCGGTCCTTTTTTAAAGAGTCTCTAAACAGCAGGTTGAGGAGGTCTTGTTTCCCAGCCACAGAGGGCTAGTTTCAAACAATGAGGTTTTCTCTCAATTCCCACAATTGAATAAATTTTTGTCAAAAGACAGAAGTTAGACTATAGTTATAATGGAACAGAAAAAGGACTGAGCTATCCTTTGAATTGAGTCACAAAATGGAGTTAGTATGGTTGACTCAGTTGCCTCAATGTACCACTTGCTGTCCTAATGCCTTCAGTTCCCTCACACTGCTGGCAAGCAGTTTACATTTATTTGAACTTCCTAAGAGTTAGAGCTATAGCTGGGTAAGCACAAATGCTTTTGTTATTTCAGGAATCAGTGACATTCAATGATGTGGCTGTGGAATTCACCCAGGAAGAGTGGGTACAATTGAATCCATCTCAGAAAAAGTTGTATAAGGATGTGATGCTGGAGAACTATAGGAACTTGGTCTCTTTGGGTAAGAAAAGCCTTGCTGTCTTAAAGTCTTGCTATATACTATGCCAACTCAAGATTTTAACAATTATTCTTTGGCATAGAAGCAGAAAATAATACTTATCCTTTTGTAGCGCATTGACAGATTACTTGTACTACTTGTTTCCAGGAAAAAGGTTTTTTCTTAGTATCCTTGGAAATTGATTTCCTGATTTGTTGTTATCCTTGAGGATGTATCTTCCTCTCTCTGTTGGTTCATATCCAAGATATTCTTTTTAATCTCAATATATGTTTCATCATGCACAGTATTCCCACCGTCCAAGCAGTCAAATGAACTATTTTTTCCTAAATCCTACTCAGTAATCCATTCTACCATAATATAGAGTATCCTTCAGTGGTCCTTTGTGCTATCCTTGAGGTCTTCCTAGCATGCCTACTTGAGGGTTTTAACTGGCTTTGAATTCTTTTATTACGTTTTATAGATGCTTTGTAAAAAAAGTGTAATTTCTTCTCCCTTTGCCACCTAAAAAAGAAAAGGAAAAAAGCCTACTTTTCCCTCCAACCAGCCCATTAAGGCTCCCTTGGTTGGGGGAAAAATCTCAGATGAAATGAGCTAACATAGTAAGAGTTGGAAGGAATATTTCATCTACCTATTCTATGATGGAACTCCAAGATGACTCCCTACCTCTTTTTCCTTTTCAAAAAACAGGATTTCCAGTTTCCAAACCAGATGTGATCTACCAGTTGGAAAGAAGGGAAGCATCTTGGATGCCAGAGGCAGATATTTCAGGAAGCAGCTGTCCAGGTGACTATATAAAAACCAAGCAGTTGGGTCATTGCAAAATAGTGATCTGTTGGTCATTTTAGGTCAAAACTCTTGTAAAACGTTGAACAAAGTGATCTATCAAAGCTTCTTAGATCTATTAAGAGGATCTGAGCCTTTAAAACTTCATTTTTTACCTCAGGAACTTACTCTTTTTTTTTAATGTATCTCTTTACTGAAATGTACCTCCAGTCTCAAAGAAAGTTGTTGCATCTGTACAAGGCAGTTGTTTCTCTTCTGTTCATTGAAGATTATCTTATTTTAAGCAGGTATTCTCTGCCTCACTTGCATGAATTCATCCTCCCTATTAATTTTTAAAACATTAATATTTAGTTATTATTTAATCAACTTATCGATTTAATTATTTAATATTAATATTAAAATAAAACTTTAAGATATTAAGTATTGTGCTCTTTTTGCTTCTCATTTCTCCTGATATTTTATTTTGTTTTTGTGATTATGTTGCTTCGCTGCTGTTACTTTTAAAAATATTTAATCCTAACCTGATTCTCATTTTTTCAATCTGTCATCCTGTTTTTCTTTATGCTTTGAAATCATATTATTTATAAAGGCACAATAATGTGTTCATATGACTTGATTAACCATTACCCCATCATTGGACATATAGGTTTTCATTATTTTGCAGTTTCACAAAAAGGTATTGTGAACATTTTAGAGAGAGTTCTTTGCTTTCAGTAATACTTTGAGGGTGTAGACCTGATAACAGGACCATTGGGTCAAATAATATGAGTAGTTTTGTAGCTCTAAAATTACTATGTTACTTTTAAGAAAAATGGCAGCAGCAGTTTCATAAGTAGGTAATTCAGCATAACTGCCGAAAGTTACCATTTTAAAGAATATTTGGTAATCTAATGGCTGTTTATGGACACCTGTCACTTGATTTCATTTTTACTTTTTTGATTACCACATTTTGAGTAATGTTTCACATCGATATTAATAATTTCTCTTGTCAGAAATGCTTCTATGTCTTACTCTTACAAGTTTTAATCAAGTCCTTACAAAGTAGATGTGTTGGATTTTTTGAGGAAATTTATGGCAACAGTTGTCACATTTTCCCCCTCATCTTTCTTGTTTATTCTCTTTACTTCATGTATTTATTTCTTCTCCTCACTCTAAGTTCCCTATTTCCTTTCTGTTCAATCTTTTTTTCCCTTCCTCTTTTAAGCTCATATGGTAAGACTATATTTGCAAGTTCTCAAAGTCATCTGTTTTTTTTCTCAATAGTTTTATTCCTTTCAGATGTCAACCACGTACAGCAGAATTAAGGGTTAATTCATCCTTCCTGGTAATTTCATCCTTAGTCAATTCGTTTACATGTGTTACCTTTGAATCTTCATACTTTCACATAAGATAAACTGATCCTTAGCGAAAGACTAGTGAGACTTGTCATCTGAGGTGAGAAGGCAAGAGAATAGTTCTGTTGCGGTTTCTTAGTGTGTTATTGGCAACACCATCTCAAAGAATTCAGGGGCAGCTAAATGGCACAGTGGATAGAGCACTGGCCATGGATTTGAACTCAGGAGGACCTGAGTTCAAATCTGGCCTCAAACACATAATACTTTCTAGCTGTGTGACTCTGGGCAAGTCACTTAATCACAGTTGCCTCACCAAAAAATTAATTAATTAAAAAAAGGGAAATAAAAATATCAAAGAATTCAGACTCAGACCACTTCTAATCCAAGTATTGGCATTTATTGAGGATTGATGCCCCTCAGAAGTAGGCTGGTTTCCAAGAGGAACCAGGAACTTAGGAGAAAGCAAGATGGATTTTTAGAGGGTAACAATGCAATTACATAATAGAAATGATGAGTATTAAAAAGGCAGGATGGATTTGTTTAGGGATTAGGTAATTCTGGGGTTTGGCAGTCATACATCCTAGTTGTGCTGCCCTCTGTTTGGCTAGCTTTGTGGTGCTGTTTGGTCAAGATAGATAGTAAGGTACCATGGGCCTGTCTTGGGCTAAATGGATGATGTGATTGTGGTTGAGTATAAGAATACACCTGTTCAAATACATGAATTGGATTCAGAGGCAGTGGCTAGCTAGGGCCAGTGGCTGTATTGAGTCTGGGGGGCCTGTGGTGTGGTTAAAGCTAGATTAGGTGGTTAAATCATTGAGGCCTTTAAGGAAGTTAGAATATTGGGGCCGGAGGCAGCTTCATCAGTTCTAAAACCTTTGAGCAACTAAGAACTTTGGGAAAGGGGGGAAAAAGGCAGGGTTAATTGGCTCTTTATTCTTCCTTTCAGGGAGCAGAGAATTTACTGGAGATAAACCTCCTGAATGTAATGAATGTGGGAAGGCCTTCAAGAGTAAGGCAGCGCTTACTGCTCATCAGAAAATTCATACTGAAGAGAAACCTTATGAATGCAGTGAATGTGGGAAGGTCTTCAGGATTAAGACAAAACGTTCACTGCATCAGAGAATTCATACTGGGGAAAAACCTTATAAATGTAATGTATGTGGGAAGGCCTTCACTTGCAAGACAAATCTTATTCACCATCTGAGAATTCATACTGGAGAGAAACCTTACGAATGTATTGAATGTGGGAAAGCCTTCAGGATTAAGAAACACCTTTTCCTACATCAGACAGTTCATACTGGAGAGAGACCATATGAATGTATTAAATGTGGGAAAGCCTTCAGGATTAAGCAACAACTTTCACTACATCAGACAGTTCATACTGGAGAGAAACCTTATGAATGTAGTGAATGTGGGAAAGCCTTCAGGATTAAGCAACAACTTTCACTGCATCAGAGAGTTCATACTGGAGAGAAACCTTATGAATGTAGTATATGTGGGAAGGCCTTCAGGAGTAAGTCAGGGCTTATTGTGCATCAGAGAATTCATACTGGGGAGAAACCTTATAAATGTAGTATATGTGGGAAGGCCTTCTGTAGTAAGCCAGGGCTTATTGTGCATCAGGCAGTTCATACTGGAGAGAAACCTTATGAATGTAGTGAATGTGGGAAGGCTTTCAGGAATAAGTCAAGGCTTACTGTGCATCAGACAGTTCATAGTGGAGAGAAACCTTATGAATGTAGTGAATGTGGGAAGTCCTTCCAGGGTAAGTCAGAGGTTACTGTGCATCAGAGAATTCATACTGGAGACAAACCTTATGAATGTAATGAATGTGGGAAGGCCTTCATGTGGAAGGGAAATCTTACTCGACATCAGAGAATTCATACTGGAGATAATACTTATGAATGTAATGAATGTGGGAAGGCCTTCAGGATTAAGATACAACTTAGACTGCATCAGAGAATTCATACTGGAGAGAAAGCTTATGAATGCAGTGAATGTGGAAAGGCCTACTGGAAGAAGTCACATCTTACTGGGCATCAGAAACTTCATACTGGAATTTTCTTTATGAATGTAAGGGGTGTGGGAGGGGTTTCCTGTACAACTCAGATTTTACTCGACATCAAAAGATTCATACAATAGAGAAACCTTATGAAAGTAGTGAATGTATGGAGGCCTTCAGGAGTAAGACAGTACTTCATGTGCACCAGAGAATCCACACTAGGAAGATGCTTTATGAATGTAAGCAGTGTGGGAAGGCTTTTCCCTGCAACTCAGCACTTATTCGACACCAAAGTATTCATACTGGAGAGAAACCTTACAAATGTAGTGAATGTGGGAAGGCCTTCGGGATTAAGACAAAACTTAGTGAACATCAGAAAATTCATATTAAAGACAATTCTTTTTGAATGTAAGGAATATGGGAAAGCTTTCCCCCACAACTCAGATCTTAATCAACGTTAAAAAAAATTCATACTGAAGAGAAACCTTATGGATGTAATGAATTTCAGAAGACCTTCAGAGTGAGAATATAACTTACTCAATAAGACAGCATTAAGGAGAGATACTTTTTTAAACAATTTTTTTAGGAGAGAAATATTAAGAGAGTAATGCATATAGAAAAGCCTTTAGACTGAGGACAGTAGGTGTACATCAGAGAATTCATCCTAGTGAGATTCCTCATGAATATGAGGAGTGTGGGAAGGCCTTCCATTGCAATTCAGATCTTATTAGATATCAAAAATTCATGCTGGAGAAAAACCTTATGTATGTAGTGAATTTGGGAAGGCCAAAGTTATACCTTATCAATATAATGTATAAGGGAAGGCTTTCCAGCTGAATGTACCTTTTACTCAACATCAGAGCATTCATACTGGAGAGAGATCTTATGAATGCAGTGAATGTGGGAAGACCTTCAGCCTGAAGACACAACTTGCTCAGCATCAAAGAATTAATTCTGGAGAGGAACATTTTCCGTTTGGGAAGGTTTATAGACTATGGACACTACTTTATGTCCATCAGATAAATCATACTAGAGTGATTCTTCTTGAACATAGGGAGTGTGGGAACATCCCCTATCTAACTAGACTGTGATTCTGAATCCCTAGATGTAGTTCAGAGAGTATTTAGGCTCCCTGGGTAAGAAGATATCCCTCCCCTCTGCAGAGGCCTCTAAAGGGGCAAAAATTTAGTGTTATCCTCCCATGGGCCTTCAGGGAGGGAGATATGCTGGCTGAGCTAGAGGTTACTTAGTGAATGGTAGTATTGGGAGAGCATTTGCATCTATTTTGATTCCTGGAAATATGGCATGCAAGATGCTTGGGGATGACCTCTTGGCCATGAGATAAGCCTGAGCCTAATATGTGCTGAATAATTGTTGACCGTGCTTGAGGCATATATCACATGACATGTGAAAAAATGAATAAGATTCCTGTCAGGATTAAGGAATATAAACAGAGGTTTCAATGCAGAAATCAAAGCTAACAATAATAATGAAAGCTCTAAATCACTATTAATTAGAGAAATGTAATGAAAACAACTTTGATGTATCAATTCACACTTCCTCAGATTGGCCATCCTGACAGACAAGGAAAATAACAGATTCTGGTGGGGATGTGGAAAAATAGCGACACTAGTGCGCAATTCAGAACTTGTCTGACCATTCTTGAGAACAATTTGGAATTGTGCCCAAAGCGCTATAAAGCTGTACATACCCTTTGACACAGCAATATCACTGCTAGGTCTATGTTCTGGACAGATAAAAGAAAAAGGTAAAGGATCTATATGTACCAAAAATATTCACAGTATAAATTGAGGGGATGTCCATCAATTGTTGAATGGCTGAAGAAGTGGTTGTATATAATTTTCATGCAATATTATTGTGCTCTAAGAAATGAGGGAGATGGTTTTGGCAAAACCTGGGAAGACCTATATAAATAAATGTAGAGTTAAGTCAGCAGAATGAGGTGGTCCTTGTACACAGTAATAGCTATATTTTAATGAAGATTACACAGTCACATAGTGTCTGAGGCCATATTTTGAACTCAGGAAGATGAGTTTTCTTGCCTCAAGGCTTAGCACTCTTTCTACTGCATTACCTAGCTACCTGGTCTGAAAGCCACTGAAATCACTAGAACAGAATGACATGATTTTTTCATATTAATTTGCTAACTGTATAGAGAACGTTTTTGAAAAGAGAAAGACTGCCTGTGTGTTTTGTTCTGGATCTGTGATTTCTTCTTTAGGACACTTGCTATGTAAATTATTTTCCTAGGCAAACCATGATGCCAGAGGACTGAAGATAAGCATGCTGCCCATCTCTTTTGGAGAGGTGATGAATTTAAAGTACAGAAAGAAGTGAGACCAATGCGGAAATTTGTTTTCCTGGACTCTTTCTGTGTGCGCGCGTGTGTGTGTGTGTGTGTGTGTGTGTGTGTGTGTGGGAAACAAAGGTTATACTTGCCTTTTTTGTTTCATGAGGGAGAAGAAAAAAGAATCGCTAAAAATAAAAGTAAATTTTCAAATAAAAAAAGATTTATGATAAGGGTCTAGAGGATATGTAGCAATGAGCTGGAATACACGTTGAACAGCATTACATAAGGGGAAGCTAGTGGTGCAGTGCACAGTGTGCTGGGCTTGGAGTCTGGAATGCTTATCTTGCTACTTCAATCATTGAGTCAGATGTTTAGCAGCTGTGTGATATTGGCAAATTACTTAATCCTGTTTGTTTCTGTTTCCTCATGTAAAATGAGTTGGAGAAAGAAATGGCAATGGGGGAAGCTGGGTGGCGCAGTGGATAGAGCACTGGCTCTGGAGTCAGGAGGACCTGAGTTCCAATCCCGATTTGGACATACAGTACTCACTAGCTGTGTGACTCTGGGCAAGTCATTTAACCCCACTTGCCTCACCAAAAAAAAAAAGAAAGAAAGAAAGAAAAGAAATAGCAAACCACACCAGTATCTCTGTCAGGAAAACTCAAATGTGGTCATAGAGTCAGACATAATTGAAATGATGGAACAACAGTATGTATGTATACATATATGTATGTGTGCACAGATACACACATTTGAATGTAAGGTTTTTGGAAATCAGGATTGTTTAATTCTTTGCCTTTGTCACCTTTGTTGAACTAAGTGCTGGATGCATAGTAGGTGCTTAATAACTGTTTTTGATTATTTAATTGGTTTGAAGCTACCCTATGCAAGAAGGATTAGAATTACTTATTTTGGATTAGGAATAATTGGTAAACGTTGCAATGAGGGAAATTTAGGTTTGATTTAAAACAACTTACCAATTAAACCTATTTGAAAGAGAAGTGGGCTTCTTGAAGAGTCTCTGCCCTCATTGCAGGCTGGATGGGTACATTTAATGCTGTACCATGGAGGAATTCATTTTCAAATATGATGTGGAGTAGATAGCCACAAGTTCCTTTCTTATACTCAAATTATGTGATTCTGTGCAGTTTCAGGTCAGCCACAATTTTTTTAAAAAAATTAGTTTGTGTCTTAACCTACCCCTTCTCCCATTACCCTTTCTCCATCTGGCCCTAGGGACAATTCAAATGGCTTCCTTCAAATATCAGAAAACTGATTTCTATACCCAGGGCATACTTAAGCACAGCAGTAGAAGGTGAGAAACAAGGACAGCATCCTTATAGCTCAGAACGTGTTCAGTAACCATGAGTCACACTGTGTGTCATGAGTAGGGAGTCATAACCTCCTGCCTTCCCTCAATCCTTCCATGCCTTACTAGATAGAAGAAGGAGAAGAGATTGTACAGGATAGCAGCAAGTGGACTTAGGAACATGTATGAGGCCTTGTTCCCACAGGCAGAGTATGTGGCAGAAATGATTTCTCATGAAAACAATGGGAGACAATGCTAAGCTGACGTTGTAGGGGAAATGGAGTTGGTGAGAGAAATGTTTGTGCAATACAGCTCCTTTGATGTAGGCCTACATGGATGCATGACTTCAAATGTTCATATGGACTATTTGTGCACATTCTGTGGTAGAGCCTTCTGAGATGGTATTGTTCTGATCAGTTACTTGTCAGGCACACTGTATTTTGACCCCAACATAGTGATGTGATTTTGGTCCTCTTTGTGCACAAAGCACAACACTCACCACACTGATGCCATCTGTAAGTTAAGAGGCTATTATGGTATGTTGGTTAGGAGAATCTTCAAACCAGGTCAGACTCAAGCCTCTTCAACTTAGCCAGATGGTGCCTTAGCTCTTTGGGAAGAGGCAGTGGGTGGGATGAAAGATTTTATGGTAGAACCTTGATAGTGACTCATGGGTTAGAGGGATTAGGAGATCTAGTGACCTCTGTACAGTTTTTTAGGGTTTTTTTGCAAGTATCATACTGAGCATATTAAAGCCAGGAATCTGAAAGGTCCACAAATAACTTGAGCCTGTCCCAGTTTCTCACCTTCTACTCCAAGACAACTGGTTGAATTCACATGTTAATACTGTAGGGAAGCCAAGATTAAGTTTCCAGATGACTCAGAGGCTTTAAACATTCAGATAAGAAGGATATATAAAACTTGGTACTGCTCTCTGATCTTCTTCCTTTGTTATTACTTGATTTTCCTTAGACTAGTTTCATTGTTAGTATATGGGAAGAATCCAACTTCACTCTTGATTTTGTGGTGAAAGTCTTTCAGTCTTTACTCAGAATACAAACAATTTCTGGGAGAGGCAACATTTGACTCACAGAACCTTCTGTCATTTCTTTGAGATCTAATTACAAAAAATTGCATCTCATATTTATAGCATATGAGGAAAAGGGAAAACTGAGCACAGGCAGTTTTATAAGCTGTTCCTTATACCATAAAAATAGAATTGTCTATAACTAGAGAGATAGACAGAGGGTACTTCTTAGCTATGATGTTGTATCAACTATAACATTGTGAAAAAATTGACAAGCAGTTTGGAAAAATTGGGGCCCAATATATACTTCTTCGAATCTTATCATTATGATGGTAACCTTTAGCCTCATTCATTCAGTTTGGGATCTACTGGGTCTTTAGACTTGCATCTTTGATGTTTTCCAGAATATTTGTATTTCTTAATTTGGGGATTTTACCCTGATCCTTGGAGTCATTGTTTCCTTCCTTAGGTATTCATAGACTGATTATTGAGAATCATTTTATCTGGCTTGCATAGTGTGCAATTCTTTGTGTTTAAGTTCTCATGTAATGGATGGAACATAAGAGGAAGGAAAAAAAATCACAGAGTGGAACACCTCATTCTGAATTTAAGGAACTGAACCTGTTGCCTTTCCCCCTCCCAACATAAAAAGTCCGCAGTCATTTCTCCAATTAGAAATCAGATTATCTAACATTTTACTATTTGCTTTTAATTAATTGGTCTTCTTTGATTCTTTTTAATTTATAAAAGTATGTCTTCCACTATTCAGAGTTCAGCCCTAAGATGAGGAAGGGGTCTGGTCCCAGTTTTTTGTGCAATTCTCATGCACTGCTTAATATACTGACATGCCCAAAAGATTGAACCTTTCTTTCTTCAGCCATTTCATCTTTCACTTGCCATAAAGAATTGTTTAATTTATTTATTTGCATCCCAGTACAGTGTCTGGTATATAGCAGGCACTTAAGAATTCCTCTCCCAAAAACAACTAATAGAAGTGTGTATAGAATGATTTTACATACACATATATACATACATACACACACACAGACATTTGTATCTAATGGTAGCCATCTCTAGAGTTGGGGGGAAGGGAGAAAAATTTATATGAAACTTTATTTTTTCTGTGAATTTTCCTGTCTTCTTCCATTTTGCTGAAGCTGTTTTTTATGGAGTGATCTTCTTCAACATTTACCAAGATGCTGATTCATTGTTCATGATATTCTTGCATCACTCATTTCTCCTCTACTTACTTGATTTTCAAAATCTTTTTTAAGCTCTTTCACTGCCTGTCACCAATTAATATTTTTCTTGTAGGTTTTAGAAGTAGGAGTTTTGACTTTATTTTCTTCTGAGTGTGTGTTTTGATCTTCCTTGTCACCATAGTAATTTTCTATGGTCAGAATGGGGCTGTACTCACTCCTGTGCTCCACTCCCACCAACGTGCAAAATTCCTGCTGACCTTCTAAGTTGTTTTTTGGCATCTCTAGCCTGAGAGGTCTGGAAACCATCACTGCTGCCAGTAATTCAGTCACCCCAAGGTCTGCTTCCAGTTTGCTGGGCTCTGACTGCACTGGTACAACCTGTGTAGGACTGCACTACTCTCTCACCTTGGTGCAACAAACCTTTCCTGACAAACTTCTAAGTTGTTTTGGGCTGGAAAATTGTTTTACTCCGACTTTTTGTGGGTTCCACTTCTCCAGAATTTGTTTAGAATTATTATTAAAGGTATTTGGGGGGGGGCTCAGGGAGTTCCTGCCTTTTTTACACTGCCATATTGGCTCCAGCTTACATCAAATTAAATTTAAAAGGTTTTGTAGAAATGAAACAAATGTTGCCAAGATAAGAGGGAAAGCAAAAAAACTGCAAAAATATTGTCTAGACGGTTCTCAGATAAAGGTCTTATATCTAAAATTATATATAAAGAACTTTGTTAAATCTGTAATACAATTCATTCCTTAATTGATAAGTGGCCAAAGGATATGAACAGGCAGTTTTGTAACAAAGGAATCAAACAATTTATAGTCATGTGAAAAAATGCTCTAAATCATAATTGATTAGAGAAATGAAAATTCAAACCACCTTGAGATATCATTTTATACCTATCAGTTTGGCTGAAACGACAGACAGGGAAAGCAACAAATATTGGGAGGGGATGTGGAAAAATTGGGACACTAATTCATTCTTGCTGGAATTGTCAACTGATCCAACTATTTTGGACAGCAACCGGGAATTTTGACCAAAAAGCTATTAAACTATCTGTACTCACTGATCCAGCAATACCAATACTAGATCCATTTCCAAAGATGATCAGGGAAAAAAGAAAAGAACCCATATGTTCTCAAATGTTTATAGCAGCTCTCTTTCTGGTGGCAAAGAACTGGAAATTGCAGGGATGCCCAACCACTGGGGAATGGCTGAACAATTATGATGGATTTTTACAGTAATACAAGAAATTATGAGCTCAATGATTTTAGAAAGACTTACAGAGAACCAAGAGAACATTGTATATACTAATAGCAATATTGTTTTAAAAACAAATTTGAACGAATAAGTTATTTTGATTACTATAAATACCTAAATTAATTATGAAGGACATATGAAGACATTATGCATCCAGAGAAAGAACTGAAAATTAAAGGATGTATAGAAGAATTTTACATACACATATATACATACCTGCATACACACAAACACAAACACACACATGCTCCTACTTGTGTCTAATGGTAGCCATAGTGGGGGGGGAGAAAAAAAAATTCACATGGTAACTTTGTAATACATTTAAAAGGAATAACAAGTTGAACATACGATTTGCGATTTCATATGTAATTTTTATTGTTGTGAAAATGCTTGTTTTATCCCATGAATTATAAATAACACCAATAAATGTGAAAAGTGAGAAGAAACAGGAAGACTGAGCACAGCAGCAGCAGTAATGACCAGCTGTGAAAGACTCAGCCACTCTGATGAATACAATGACCCAGGAAAAGTTTAAAGGACCCATTATAAAAAAACAGAGAGAACTGATGAACTTTGAGTGAGGACTAAAGCACATTCTTTCTCACTTTTATTGCTCTTACTTTTTTTTTTGTACCAGGAGTAATACAGAACTGTTCTGCATTACCTTACAGCCATAATGGCTATCCTATCTTTCCCTTCTCAAAGGGTGGGGGAAGGACTGGAAGGTGGGAAAGGATTTAGAACTCAAAATTAGGAAAAAAAAACAACCCCACAAAGTAACTGTAAGGTCTTTTTTCTTTTTCTCAGTGTGGAGAGGATGCAGTGGTGTCTGTGGTTATATGATTCTCTGATGCCCACGATTTCTAGTGTTACAGCACAGGACAAAGAAACCTATCCCACGGTCTCTGGCCTAGATGCTATTTGAGGAAAGCAGCAAGTGGCACTCACGTTCCCGGGCCTGGCTGTGTGGGCAGGAGCCATTCCCTCCTCCTCCAGGCTGTCCTCCTGGGGCAGAGCAGAGGCCACAGAAGGGAGAGCAGAGGAAGAAAGGAGAAGCAGGAGGAGGGGTCACGCAGGGGTCAGCCCTGCTCAGACGAAACGTTCTCATTTCTCCCCTGCGGGGATATAGGGGAGGGGACAGGGAGCTGGGGGCGAGACTGAAGGAGAATTAGAACCCGACCCCAGGCTCCGCCTCCGCCTGGTCGGCCTCCAACCCTCCGAACCCCCCAATGCACTGGCCGCCCCCAGACCCCTGGGAGCCCCTCGGGGCCTTCCTTCCTCCTCTGCCGGACGCTCCTCCCATTCTCCGTGTGCTCCCCAGCCAGCCCCCGGTTCTCCGACCCCGCCGCACCTCCGCACCGGCTCCGCCTGGGCCTGGCCCCGCTCTAGGCCCCCCTCACCCGATCACACTTCAGCCCAGGACAGAGAAGGGGAAGCGGGAACCAGCGAGGGTGGAACAGGCAGAGAGAAAAGGAAGCGGAAATGTACGGAAAAGGAAGTCCCGTCCTCCCTCCCTTGGGGGTTGGGAAAATGCCCCTGAGGCGAGCACGGCCTTCTGGGCATCATAGTCTGAAGGGTGACGCGCCTTCTGCGCATGCCTAGAGCTCGGCCCTTCCCCCGTCTTGGAATGTGAACTGCCTCTCTGCCTGCCCCGCCCCTCCCGGCCCTTCCTGCCAGGGGCCCCGCCCCCTCCGCTCCTGCCCTTATCTCCTGCATGATCTTCAGAACCTGAGAGCCCAAGGGGAGTCACCAGGCGTGGGCTCACAGACCTCGACGGCTCCTCCGTGGGTAATCAAGGCCACAATCTCTCCCACTCTCGCACCGTCACAACAGGCCGGATTCCAATGAAAGGCTTGCTGTGCACCAGCATCCTGTCGCAGAAAGTGACGGAAACACGCAGGGAAGACAGGGCTCTGAGGAGGGAGACCACGGGCTGGGGCAGGATGGCCGGAGCTCTCGCTCAGCCCCCTGGGGCATCCAGGAGGAGCAGGACACGAGTGGGCCCGGGGCAGCAGGAGAGGGCAAGGGGGCGCCAGCCAGGGCAAGGCCGTGCTGGCTTTGTGTCTGTTTCCTCTGCCAAGGAGGCTGACCGAGGGAAACCAGGAGACGTGGAGAGCGTTTGGCTGGGCCTGGGGAATGCCAGTCGTCTGCTAGATGGGCTACGTGGAGTTCACTGTGTTCCAGGCAGGGCTAAGTAATTTACAAGGACTATCTCATCTGTCTTCACAAAATCTGGGAGGCAGGTTCTGTTAAAGACCCTATTTTATAGATGTGGAACCTAGGGTGAAGTGACTTGCCCAGGGTCCCACAGTTAGCAAGTGCCCGAACTTGGATTTGAGCTCAGGTCTGGGAGAGGTAACAGCAGCAATGTGACAAGGTTGATTCATAACAGGGCTTCATCACCAGAACGTAGGTATGTGTCTGGTGCTTTTCTGAGCTCAGAGAATACCTGGTCAAAGCAATGTCATAATTATATGATTTTGCCAGAGGGTGAGATCACCCAGATGGTGAGGACAGAGGATCGTTGTTATGCCAAGCTCAGGACACACCTTGCTTACTTGGCCTTAGCCCTGGAAAACAGGGTTTTTCTGAATATCTTGACAAGAGAATATTACGAAGCAATAATTTAGCCTGCTACGATCAGCCACCAACATTCTGGAGTCCCTCTCTGTTCAGTGGCAGTGGGTCTGGGACAGACTATACTCTCCCAGTCATCACTGTACAGGGTGAAGATGCTGGACTGCATTGCTACGAACATCATTACAGCTGGGCTGTCACAGTGATCCAGCCCTGAACAAAAACCTCCTGGTGACATTTGGCTGCCTCAGCTCAGAGCACAGCTGCTTAACCTTAGGTCAGAGCAGTGACTGCTGTCTTTGTCAGGACTGAGCTCTGTTGCCCCACCCCCCCACTACCTCACTCATCCCAGGACCCACATCATTCACCCTTTAGATTCTCCCAATAAAGGCAGGGCAGAGAGCTGAGAATAATCCTGATAGAGATTTGGGGGACTGTGGGAGGGACATAAACAAGTTGGACAATTAATATTAATATTGCATATACATCCAGAATTCTTCATTCTATCCCTCATGTGTACATTGGAGAAGCAAAACTGTGGGTTTTACTAAGAATGAGAAATGCTAGCTTATTTTTATCCAAGCCTTACACCCTTCAGACACATCAGGCAGGTAGATGGTACAGCCACAAGTCAGGTAGAATCCTTTTCTTGAGTTCAAATCTGGCCTCGGACACTTACTGGCTTTGTGACCCTGGGCAAGTCACAGAACTTGGTCTGCTTCGTTTTCTTTATCTATGAAATGAGATGGAGAAAGAAATGGCAAACCACTCCAGTATCCCGGCCAAGAATACCCTAAATGGGGTCACAAAAGGGTCAGACACGACTGAAATGACTGAACAACAACCGACTTTGCATCCACGTCCTTGTTCATTCACAGTCATTCAGGGTAAGTCACCAAGCATTTTTAAGCACCTTCTGTGTGCCAGGCACTGTGCTAAATGGTGCAGGTACAAAGACAGGGAAAATCAATCTCTGCTCTCAAGGACCCAGTCAGTGAGAGACAACAACAGCACCCAGCTATGTACAAACAGTATGCAGGCAGGACAAATTGGAGTTAATCAGCAAAAGGTCAGTTCTGGGATTAAGGGGATGGGGGAAAAGTTCTTGCTGAATGGAGATGGGATTTTAGATGGGACCTGAAGGAAGCCTGGGATGCCAGGAGATGAGCAGGAAGAAGGAGAGAGTTCCAGGCAAGGGCGAAAACAGGTAGAAATGCTCAGAGTCAGGAAATAGGTTGTTGGTGTGTTAAAGTAGTGCAGAAAAACTAGAAAGGTAGGAGGAAGCCAGGTTAGGAAGAGTTTAGAAAACCTAATAGGAGTTTATATTTGATGCTGGAATAGAAAACCACTGGAATTTATTGAATAGAGAACTGACTTGAAGAGACCTTCAATACAGGAGGATCTATTGAACAGCTGAGAGGGAAATGGACTGGATCAGGGACAAAGTTATGGCAGGGAGATCCATCAGAAGGCTCTTTTTTGGTGAGGGCAGTTGGGGTTAAGTGACTTGCCCAGAATCACACAGTGAGTGGTAATGTGTCTGGGGCTCGATTTGAACTCAGGTTCTTCTGACTGTAGGGACAGTGCTCTGTCTACTACACTACCTAGCTGCCCCCATGAGAAGGCTGTTGCAATAGCCAGGGCATGAGGTGATGAGGGTGGGGACCAGGGTGCTAAAACTGTCAGAATAGAGAAGGGGGCACACAAGAAAGGTATTAGGTAGAAATGCAAGTACTTGACTGTTGATTAAAGAGGCAGGAGTTGGGGGTTCATGGTGACACCCAGGGTGTAAGCCTGAGTTTGGACTCTACATTGGGCATCACTACTGTGGCTTTCTGCAAGAATTTAGACTCCATGAGCCCCTCATTCCTCATCTGTAAAATGAGAAGGTAGAAGTTCATGACCTCTCAGGTCATTTGCAGCTCTAAATCTATGAACGGATAACACCAGCTTGGTCGTGCGGTGGACTGAGTTCTGGACCTGGTGTCTTGAAGACCTGATTTCAAATCTGGTGAGACACATGAAGTCGGACCTTGGACAAGTCACTTAGCCTGTCAGCCTCAGTTTCCTCTTCTGTAAAATGGAGATAATAATAGCACCTACATCATGGGGTTCTTAGGAGGAACAAATGAGATAATATTTTTGCAGTGATTAGCAAAATTTAAAATGTTAGGTAAATAGTAGTGATTATTAATATTATTCACAATGATTTTCCTTTGTAGTGTTTTTTTTTGGAGAGGCAATGGGGTGAAGTGACTTGCCCAGGATCACACAGCTAGTAAGTGTCAAGTGTCTGGGGCCAGATGTGAACTCAGGTCTTCCTGAATCCAGGGCTAGTGCTCTATCCACTTCACCATCTAGTTGCCCCTCTTTCTAGTATTCTTGCAAGAAGAAAGAATAAAGTAGTGGTATGAGCAACTTCTTATACACAGACACAGATGATGTGCTTCCAAGAATACTTCTTTGAAATAATCAATTCTCTGACAGATGAGTCTTTACTTTTGTTTTATTTTTTGGTTATATCTCAATATGTCTTACCTCCACCTGCAAAAGGCATACACACACACACACACACACACACACACACACACACACACACACACGTGAATATATGTCACCCATTCCTTATCTACAGCTTGGCTGGGAGCTGTCCATACTAAAATGTATGTGATCAGTCTCCATAGCACCTCTGTCTGTTCCATCCCTTCTCGGAGGCAGACTGCTTTCCTGTACAGACTCGAGCTGCTGCATTCCACTTCTCTGCCTCTTCATTTTTCTTCATTTTAAAAATTATGAACTCATCAGTCCACAAGCACAAACATTATGATTCATAAAGAATACAAAAAATAGGGTGGCGGATAAAGCCGTAAACTCATTCCATGCAGTTCTTTTTTTTTACAGTATTACATTTAAGAAGGTAATAACAAAATTATTCACTGTCCTCATGTTTTTTTTTTTTTATATATTTTATTTCTAAATGTGTTATTGCTACTTTATTCTTTTTTTTCTTAATTGTTATCACTTTCTCCAAAGGCAGCATCACATAGTGTCTAGAGAGGGGGTCTGAGAGATAGGAAGGCCTGGGTTAAAGTTCAACCTCTGATACACACCTGCTCTTTGATCTAAGGCACAACACTGAATCACTTGGTCCCACAGGCAATTCTTTAAGATGAGAAGTTGCAGTTCAAGAGAAAAGTTGTTCTGCACAAAATTGTCTACAAGACTCAAGAGAAACATAAAAAGGTAAACCGGTCAGAAAGTAACAACACATTATTAATGAGGGCAAACTGTTCACATTTCTACAAGGGAAAATGACACTTGTAACCCTTGAGAACTGTGTTGTTATTACACCATGTTAAAGGGGAATACATACGGGGGTGGGTATAACTTGACTTTGATGTAATGATAAAAAAAAATCTATTCAAGTGAGATAAATAGATCCTACTAAGTGGATTAATTTGAGCTAAGTAAATGTACTGAGAGAAAAGGAAAGGAGGAGGCAGACAAGGGTAAATTACATGATAGGAAAAGACACAAAAACCTATTATAGCAGAGGGAAAGAAGGGAGGGAGATGAGCATTGTTTGAACCTTACTCTCTTCAGATTAGGGTAAAGGAGAGAAATAACATAATCAGTTATGTATTAATATTGATAGACTTAACCCTTCTCAATAACACCATGATCTAAGACATCTGCAAAGGCCTCATGATTGAAAATGCTGTCCACATCCAAAGAAAGAACTATGGAATTTGAATGCATATCGAAGCATATTATTTGCTTTTTTTTTTTCTTAGCTAGTGTTTTGTTTCCTCTTTCTGGTGGTTCCTTCTATTGGATCTAATTCTTACTTACAACATTACTAATGTGAAAATATGTATAAAAGCAATGTATCTGTATAACCTATATCACGTTGCTTGCCATCTTGGGGTGGGAGGAGGAGAAAAATTTAGAACTCAGAAGCTTATGGAAGTGATTGTTGAAAAATCAAAATAAATTAATTAAAAAAAAAAAAGATAAGAAGTTGTAGAGAAAGTCTTGACCTGCACTGGTAGAGGGTGTTTGTTCATCTGAGAATACCTTATACCAATGGAGCTAAAGGTCCAGTCCCTTAGGTGGGAGGAAGGCTTCATTATCAAGCTTCTGAAGTTAGGATTTTCCTAGTTTCTTTCCAGGTACAGTCTTATGTTTAAAGTTGCTGCCCCATACACTTCATGAGCAATTTAAAGAGTGCCTATTTAAAGGATAATTCTGATTCTGTGATTTTTGACATGCTGATTTAAGACACAAACTCCATACAGAACAGGACCTGGCACCAAGTGAGCACTTAAGAAATGCCCGTTTCCTTTGTTAGCCACATTTTCTCTCTTGGATTTATTGTTTTCTCTGCTTTTTCTCAAATTCCCAGAAAGTTGTTTCTGACTCTTCTTCTCACTCTTTGTTTCCTTGTCCTTTTACTTAAGGAATCAGGAGCCTAGGCTTGCTGTAGGTGACTGGCTTTCAAGAGAGCATGACTTTGCTGAAAAGGCCTGTGGGTGGACTAAGTATTGCTGTCCTGAAGAAACAGTGCACAAATACATTCCCATGGGGAGCAGTGCTGTCTCTGAGAAGAACAGTGGATGCTCTGGCTCCACCTGCAGTACTTGTTCCTAGAATAGCCCAGTCTTAATTCAAATCACTTTGTCCCACTAAGTACATCTTCCTCAGTCTCCTAACTTTGGGCCTCCCCCTCCCTGCTGTACTAACCCCATTTGTCTTTCACTTTACATCATCTCCAGTTGTCCTTTTTCATCTTAACCAAGCTGTAGGACAATACATTACTTACCAATATGTGAGAATATAGCTTCTGATGGGAGAGTATAGCTTCTGGACCTGCTTGTGTGTCCACGGTCCAACTGTTGTCTTGTGACCACGAGTAATAAAAATTGCCTTAGTTATGTCAGAAAAACACAAAGTACTGGGTTAGTTCAACACCTTGATACCCCTTCCTTGCCCCTAGTCAATTCTTAGAGGATGGCACTTACTCCTGCTGACTTCCTAGTCCCTCAAGCATGGAAACCTCCAGGGCTTTTCATCTAGGCAGCCCTTTGGTGCCATCTTCTGTCCTCCACATCAGATACATTTCCTTTCCTTCACTTGGCTGTGCAGATTTAGGCTTTCATCTCTTATGAGTTATGGCATGTTCAGACTGAGTCACTTTCAGGGAAGAACCATCTCAGACACCCAGGTAATGTGATACCATAGATGACTCCTGCAATAGTTTGCACATGCTTTATCTTGCATGTGATGTGGGCTGGGGATAGGAACACTGAGTTGAGTCTCTAAGTATTTCAGCTTCTCATTGTCATTTCCAGTGGCATTTATCTTGGAAGTTGTTTCTTTCATTTTGGAAATTTAACTCTAACTATAGTAGATCTGACACATTTTCTTTTTTAAATTCCACTTCACCACCTTGTGGATCACGAAACTTGCTTTAGGGGAGGATTGTGGGTGTTGGTCCCTAGAAATTTTAGGAACATGGAGTCATTATTCAAGGTGCCTTTCTTCTGTGGAACCCAAAGAAGACACATACAGCACACTTCTGACCCTAGGAATAGTAGCGGCAATGTCATAATCCTTCTTTGCAACATTTCATTTATCTTAGTTGTATTTTAGGAAGATTATTCAGCCAATGTATGCAGGAAGAAATGGAGAGAAGGCATGCATGGTGGACAATGGCAGCACCCTGTTCACTTCCTCCCTTCTGATTCAACATACATGACCCACTGATACTAATGTTTGAGATGGAGGAAAAGTGACCACATGTGTAAGGAAAAATCTAATCCCACTCATATATAAGCAACAGAGACATCCATTAAAGTTCTGGAAGTAAGATATGAGAGGATGGGGACCACAAAGGGAAAAATGAACATTTGCACAGATGTACCATGTTCTTTCTGCCTCTGAACTCCTTAGGATAAAGGGTTAGAAATAACAGAACTGAGTGAAAGGGTTAGGGCATGAGTTTGTAACCAGATACAATGAAGATAATGTCACAAAAGGCAAAGTAGATTACTTCAATTCTGTAAGAATAAAATGCTTTTGCTCAAACAAAATACATATGTGTAGATTATTAAAAGGGAGAGAGTATAATAGAAAGAACATTCATTCTGAAATCAGAGGACCTGGCTTCAAATCCCATCTTTGATACTTGTGATACCTTTATGGTTTTGAACAAGTCATTTGTCCTCTGTGAACTTCAGTTTCTTCAACTGTATGTTTTCTCATTTTTGTCACTATCTTTAGAAAGAACTGATTGTGTTTTATCCTTTGCTCTTTGACCAACTCATATTTTAGGATTTATTTATTTAGGCTCCAGTTTGAAAAAGGTACATGTATTATTTCTCCTTTTGTTGCATTTATTTGTGAGGTTTTTAGATCCTAATACATGGTCCATTTTGGGGAAGGTGCCATGCACAGTTGAGAAATAGGTATCAGCCTTTACATTCCTATTCAGTACTCTCCAGAGGTCTATCATATATAAATTTTGTATGATTCTATTCGTCTTCTTAACTTTTCTCTTGTTTATCTTATTGTTAGATTTATCTAGGTCTGAAAAGTATCAATTGATGTCCCCCACTCACATAGTTTTACTGTCTATTTGTTCCAGAAACACATTTAACTTTTTCTTTAAGAGACTGGATACTATGCCACATGATGCACATATGTTCCTATTGATATTATGGTACCTTTTGGCAAAATGTAGTTACCCTGATTATTTCTTTTAATCAGATCTTTTTTTATTTTGGCTGTGTCTGAAACCATACCTGCTACTTCTTCCTTTTTTTTTTTCCACTTCAGCTGAAGCATAATAGATTCTGCTCCAGTCCCTTATTTTAGCTGTCTATGTCTTTGTTTTTCAAGTGTATCTCTTGGGAACATCTGTTTGGATTTTGTTTTCTAATCCATTCTGCTAACATTTCTGTTTAATGAGTGAGTTCATCCCATTCAGATTCACAGCTTGCAAGCTATGTGTTTCCGTCTGTCCAATAATCTGTTTATCCTTCTTTCCTCTTTCAACTAGTTCAGATAAGAGGTTTAAGTGATGTCTGCTTATGACTCACTGTTTCCCCTTATATTTAACTCTTTCTTGGGTACCCCTTTTATGAGATAAATTTCACCATTTCTAATTTTTATCCACAAGAGCAAAAGGTCAAGAATTTCAATAGAATCAGTGAGGAAAAGGTGTGAAAGCAACTAAGATTAGAAGGATAGCAGGAAACTCAGGGAAAAAAATTTAGAGTAAGTTTCTGTGATAGAGGTCTCACTTCTTATATATATGTATCTACGTATCTATCTATCTATATATATGTATTTGTAGAACTGAGGCAAATTTGCAAGTGATTACCAAACTCATAAATGGTCAAAAGATATGAACAGGTAGTTTTCAGAAGACGAAATCAGTTATTTTTGGTCATATGAAAAAATGCTTTCACCCCGCCATCTTGGTTCTGCCTCTCTCCACAAGGAATAGGTTACTTGTCAGACTTATGGACAACTAAAGAATTTATGACCAAACGAGTTAGAAAACATTGTGAAATGCAAAATGGATTATCTTGATTATGTTAAATTGAAAACTTTTTGCACAAAGAAAGCCAATGCAGCCAACATTAGGAGGAAAGCAGAAAGCTGGGAAAGATTTTTTATAACCAGTGTCTCTGATAAGGGTGTCATTTTTAAAATATATGGAGAAATATACAGTCAAATTTGTAAGAATACAAGTCATTTCTCAGTTGATAAATAGTCAAAAGATATGAACAGGCAGTTTTCAGAAAAAGAAATCAAAGTTATTTTTGGTCATATGAAAAAATGCTCTAAATCATTACTGATTGGAGAAACACAAATAAAAACAACTCTGAGGTACCACATCACACCTATGAGATTGGCCAACATGACAAAACAGGAAAATGACCAATGTTGGAGAAAATGTGGGAAAATTGGAACACTAATGCATTGTTGGTGGAGTTGTGAACCAATCCAACCATTTTGTTTTTCACTTTTATTTATATTTATTTTAATTTTATATTTATTTTAATATATATATTTATTTATATTGTTTTAGCTAGACAATGGGGTTAAGGGACTTGCCCAGAGTCACACAGCTAGTAAGTGTTATGTGACAGATTTGAACTCAGGTCCTCCTGAATCCACGGCCAGGGCTCTGTCACTGCTCCACCTAGCTGTCCTTTGATCCAACCATTTTGGAGAGTAATTTGGAACTATGCCCAAAGAGTTATAAAAATGTGCATATCCTTTCACCCAGCAATAGCACTTCTAGGGCTGTATCCCAAAGAGATCATGACAGTGGGAAAAAGACCCACATCTACCAAAATATTTATAGCAGCTCTTTCTCTGGTGGCAAAGAAGTAGAAATTAAGGGGAAGCCCATCCATTGGGGAATGACTGAACAAGTTGTGGTATATGAATACAAAGGAATACTGTTGTGCTATAAGAAATAATGAGCAAATGGACTTCAGAAAAACCTGGAAAATCTTGTATGGACTGATGCTGCGTGAAGTGAGCAGAACCGGGAGAAAGATGTACACAGTAACAGCCATGTTGTGCAATCACTAACTTTGACAGACAGTCCTTCTCAGCAATGCAAAGATCGAAGACATCTCCAAAAGTCTTATGATGGAAAATGCTATCCATGTCCAGACAAAGAACTATGGAGTTTGAATGCAGACAGAAGCATACGATTTTCTCTCTTTTTTTCTTCTGTTTTGTTTTGTTTCTTCTTCCTTCTGGTTACTCTTATGCATTCTAATTCTTCTTTATAACATGATTAATGTGAAAATATGTTTAATAGGAATGTACATGTAGAGCTTAGATTAGATTTCATGGCGTCTTGGGGAAGGAGGTGGAGAGAGAGGGGGAGAAAATTTAAAACTTAGAAGCCTTTGGAAGTGATTGTTGAAAACTAAAAATAAATAATTTAATTAAAAAAAGAAAAAGAAAAAATGCTCGAACTCACTAATGATTAGAGAAATATAAATGAAAACAACTCAGAGATACTATCTCATACCTATCAGATTGGCTAATATGACAGAAAAGGAAAATAATAAATGTTAGTTAGACAAGATATGAGAAAATTGGAACACTACAGCATTGTTGGTGGAGTTAAGTGATCTGACCATTCTGAAGAGCAATTTGGAACTATGCCCAAAGTGCTATAAAACTGTGCATACCCTCAGATCTGGCTATATGACCACTAGGTTTATATGCCAAAGAAATTATAAAAAAGGTAGAAGGACCTACATGGACAAAAATATTTATAGCAACTCTTTTTATGTCAGCAAGCAATGAGAAATTTAATTTTAAATATAAACAAAATTATCTATTTTACATTTTATAATGCTCTCTTTTGCTCATTTGGTCATAAATTCTTCCCTTCTCCATAGGTCAGATAGGTAGACTATTCCTTGCTCCTCACCAAACCCTGGGAGATGTGTGCTATTAACATTTCCATTCTTGGCTTAGATACTTAAAATCTAGCCACTGCTCAGATTCTTATAATCTAGCCAATAGCTTAGTAATGTTCAGACTCCTTAAGAGTTTGTCCAATATGATG
This sequence comes from Phascolarctos cinereus, assembly GCF_003287225.1. NCBI lineage: Eukaryota > Metazoa > Chordata > Mammalia > Diprotodontia > Phascolarctidae > Phascolarctos > Phascolarctos cinereus. Next base: position 36,915,877 of record NW_027555625.1, on the reverse strand, counting down.
GATGTTGTAATAAACCATCTTTGGCTAAAAGAAGGCTTGGGTCAAATTCTTTTGGGCAGAACTCACATGTTGTGATTTTGGGGGTCCTAGCACCCCTAAACCTCAACATTTTTGTGGCTGTTTGATAAATCTTATAAGGAAAGATCTTCCATGTCCCCTGTATGACTCCACGTCCCCTGTATGACTCCAAACATTGGGCTATAAGCCAGAGTGTGGTTATCCATGTTGACCTGAGTATTTAGCCAATTCTCAGGAGATATGCTCTGGGAACCTGGCCAGTTCATCAGAACATATCAAGTTAATTAATATTCTAAGATGTTTTGCTTGCTCCAGGAACTTGGCCATTTCCTGGACCAAGTAAAAACATCTACTAGAATCATGCACACCTCTGGCACGGGGCCTTCTTTGTGAGAGGCCCTATTTAAATCCTAATTGGGAAAGCCATCTTTGGAATCTCACCCATGCAGAAGACGCTCTGCCTGGGACTCTTCCATTCGGGACTCGAAGGCTGAACCCGGGATTCCCCAGCCGTTGGGACTAGAGTTGGTGCTCCCCCGAATTGGTGATGTTTTCACTCTCTTTCTCACCAACTTTATTATTATTCTCATCATATTGCTGTGTTTGTTATTGCTTTTATTTTGCTTATTATATATTTTTATAATAAACTTTCATTAATTTGTGATTACACGTGTGAGTGGGTTATTCTGTGGGAATGAATCCTGAACCATCCTAGACCTTAATCCAACAGTGGCCCATACAGGAAACTGCCTAACCCCAAGTTCTTCTCCAGCCAAGACTGGAAGGTATGTAGGTCTCCCCTCCCCCTCCTTTCTTGTTCTGCAGTTGGGGTCACTCTCCAAGCACCAAGGCTTGGAGGTACTTTTCAAGCAGTTATAAGGCTGTCTCACACTAAGCCTGACTGTCTCAGGCTCTTGGTTGACCAGGTCATTGCAAGGCCATGGACCTGGGTACACCTTCCACAGCATACAGGACAAGGATGGACGCGATATTGGGAAGAGAATGCCCAATTCTGTCAATTCCCTCGGGGCTAAGGAATTGGGGAAAACTGCAGGTGCTTTTTGGTTCCCTGAGGCTTACTTACTCCCTTCCCTAAAGTTAGAATAGCTAAAAATATCTTGGCAGATTCTGGAGGTTTTGTGATTGATCATTAAGGAGTTTTGAAACTCTTCCTTACAACCCTGGTCACTGTTTTCTCCTACTCCCTTCCCTTGAGTCAAGAGGGTATCTGTTAACCCCTCTCATAGGAGAAGAGAGTTTCACCCTTTCCCACTGCCTTTTGACTTTGCCCTCCCCTACTAGGGAAAGAAAGGAAGGGTGAGGGGCAGCAGCTACAGTGTGGGCACCAGTGGCAATGGCCTTGGGTCCTAGGGCAACCTTTGCCTGGAAGCATTACCCAGGTTCAGCACATCCTGCTCAAGGTAAAGAAGCTGGCCTCTGAACTTAGGTAAGCACACTCCTTTAAAGTTGTAGTTTTAACTGTTAATGATAAGATGTTGATTCTCTGTGTAAAGTAATTTGGAAATGAATTTAACAAAATTGAAGTCACCTGATTGGTAATGAGTTTCTTTCACGTTTCAAATTGGTGAACTTTTTGTATCAGTTATGTAAAGCAACTTTTCATAATTCGGTTACCACTAAAATAATTCAGCTATTGTTGGTTGTTGTTTTAATGTGTAAACTAGCCAAAAAGCTTGTTTGGGTTATGGCTTGCTGAGAATTTGCAAGAATCTAGAAATCTCTAATGATTGGCTTTTTACACAAGGACAAATTTAAGTCTGAGATGTAAATCCTGGAAAAGTTTTTCCTAAGTTGTGATTAGTGAAACTCACTGTGTGAGGCAAAAGCTCGTAGGATTTTGTTTTGAGTTGTTTCATGGATCATAATAATCCATTGATAATCAAGAATCCACCATGTGAGAGAAATGTTACAAGCTACTCAGAGAATGTGATAGTGGCGGGAAGTCAGCACTGGGGAAAGCTGAGAGGACAGTTTTAGCCTCAGTCCAAGATGGGAGCCTCCTGGCTCAAACTCCCCATTATGTTCCTTGGAAAAGGAAGGTTACCCACCTTACAATTCCTGAGTCTAGCTATGAGGTGGATTTGATATTACACGGTTGGAAAACTGAATTATCTAAATCCAAACAGAGCTAAGGATGTTTTATCTTCTCATATTTGGGTCCTAAATCTTGTCACTGCTTTATATGTGGGCCCTGCAGTCTTTTCTCTCAGATTTGTGTCTTTCAGACTACAGGCCATTCACCTACAGTTGGTAGCAAATACCAGGTACCAGCCAATGTCCCCCCATTGTTCCATGGAGGCAGCCTAAGCTTGGTTCCAGTCAACCTCCTTTTTGGAACCCCTTCCAGGCAGGGACAGCTCTACACCCCTTGTCAGCAGGAAGCATTTTCAGAAGTGAAGACCTTCACCTCTGACCCCACAAGAATTTGGGTCCCATTTGTTTGAGGTGGGAATGATAAGGATGGGATCTAGACCACAAATAGGAAAAACCCTGGACTTTCCTACATGGGCAAACTGGCATTTTCCTGAGGCTATAATCCTATCAATTGGCCTTTCAAATTGGCTACACCCAATCTCCCAATTCTCTTACCCTTAACCTAGCCCAGACCTCCCTATGGTCCCAGGCCACTTCCCACCCTTAATCCTATCTAGGTTCCATTCTCCCTAGGCCAAGTGGTCCAGATCCCTGGAGTTCTACTACTTCATAGACTACTTGGCCACTCCTAGATCCCTCCCATTTTCTTTCTGTATATAAGGTCCATTTTGTCTCCATTAAGATGCTTAGATACTTGAAATCTAGCCACTGCTCAGATTCTTAAAATCTAGTCAATAGCTTACTAATGTTTAGACTCCTTAAGAGACTGTCCAATATGACAGATGTTCTAATAAACCTTGTTTTTGACTGAAAAAAAAAAGACATTTCCATTCTTTAGATGAGGAAACTGGGCCAGATATTAAGTAACTTCCCTAACGTCCAATAGCTAGGGCAAGTGTTTAAGGCTAGATTTGAATCCAGGCCTTCCCGGCTGCAGAGGTGGTATTCTATTCACTGTGTCAACAAGCCTAGTAGATGTGACCACTTTTTCCTAAGAACCCCACACATCACACCATTCTTACCTGATTCCAGGTAATTTGGTGGTGGTGGAATTAACTACAGCTGGGCTAGGTCTGGGTCACAGAATCCTGGCTACAACCCCTCCTATTTGGTCACAGGGAGCATACATAGGGAAAGGAACTTCTTTTGAATATAAACAGAAACCTATAAACCATAAGAAAGGGGGATTGCGTATGTGATCTTGGCCCTCTCAATACATATCTCTGGTTTCACTGTCTTCATTTGCAAAAATGAATGCTTGGAGGACATCACCATTGTGGGACATTCTAAATCCTCTGATCTTGAGTGAAGGGAATACTTGGAGGAATGAACTATGCCATCTTACATGTTCCACATGACAAGGAAGACTGGTACAAGATGGAAGAGAGGTAAAGGTGCTGGATGCTAATCCACTGGCCTCTGCACTCCTGGGTTCAAGTCACTTTCTTGTGGATGTCTTTCATCCATGTTCCCATCATCCTGAATGTGTCCTACACATGTAGCTATACCTCTTTGAAAGTGTCTGACCTCACTTCATCTCAGAAGCTAAGAAGGGTCAGGCTTAGATAACATGTGGATAGGAGATTGCCTAGGAATGTTTACTACTGCATCTGAGAGTCAGCACAGTGTAATTCATACAGTACTGGACTTGGAATAAGGAAGGCTTACTTTCAAATCTCACCTCAGAAACTTAGTAGTCCTGTGATTATGGGCAAGTGACTGCATCTCTCTATGTTTCAGTTTCCTCCTCTACAAAATGAGGACTATTGGTCACAATCACTCTTCAATGGGATTTTTTTAAATTAAGTTTTAAGGTTTTTTTCCTCCCAAATTCAGTGTATGTCATCACCAGTCCTCTGGTCCACAGACTACCAGCTTAGACCTCCACTCCCAATTAGATCTTATTCCAGATGATACAAACCAGGGAGTCAAGCAGTCTCAGGAATCACTTAGAACAGGGCTCAGGGACTTCAGGTGTGAGAGACCAACTTTTTTTGTTGGTGTTGGTGGTGATTTGTTTTGTTTGTTTTTAAAGAAATGGGAAGGAGAAAGCTCCCACTCAAGGGGCATTGCCTCTGAATTTCTCAGGACAAACAAAAATCTGTGTGGGATCAGAAAAAAAAATCAGAAATCAGAGATCAGGGTGGGATAATTGCACAGGGGCACCAGATCTGCTAATCCCTTCAACCCATTATTCACTGTCAAGGTTCTCATGAAATTTTCATCCCACCCACCATCTCCTCCCAAAGAGCTAAGGCACCATCTGGCTAAGCTGAAGAGTCTCAAGCTGAAGTGGTTTGAAGATTCTCCTGAACAAGATCCTGTAACAGCTCTTTTTTTCTTACTTAATAGTATTTTATTTTTCCAGTTACATGTATGGATACTTTTCAACATTCACTTTGATAAGATTTTGAATTTCAATTTTTTTCTCCCCCCTCACCTCAGAGAGTAAGCAATTTGATATAGGACATAAATAGATGTACAATCATATTAAACATATTTCTATATTAGTCATGTTATGAAAGAAGAATCAGAACAAAAGGAAAAACCATGTCAAAGAAATAAAGAACACAAAAGGTGAAAATGCTATCTTTCCTACTGTATTCAGACTTCAGACTTCTTTCTGTGGATGTGGATAGCATTTTCCCTCATGAGTCTTTTGATACTTGTATTGCTGAGTAGAACTACTTCTATCAAAGTTGATCATCACACAATGTTGCTGTTACTGTGTACAATGTTCTCTTGGGTCTGCTCACTTCACTCAGCATCAGTTCATGAGAATTTCTAGTTTTTTTGAAACCCGTCTGCTAATCTTCTCTTATAGCACAATAGTATTCCATTACATTCATATACCACAACTTGTTCAGCCATTCCCCAATTTCCAATTCTTGGCCACTACAAAAAGAGCTACTACAAATGTTTTTGTACATGTGGGTCCCTTACCCCTTTTTATCATCTCTTGGGGATACAGACCTAGTAGCGGTATTGCTGGATCAAAATATGTGCACTTTTATAGCCCTTTGGGCATGATCTCAATGGCTCTCCAGAATGATCAGATCAGGTCACACCTCCACCAACAATGCACTAGTGTTTCAATTTTCCTATATCTATCATTTTCCTTTTCTGTCATATTAGCCAATCTCATAGGTGTGATGTGGTGCCTCAGAGTTGTGTTAATATGCATTTCTCCAATCAATAGTGGTTTAAAGTATTTTTTCATATGACTATAGATAGCTTTAATTTCTTCAGCTAAAAATAGCCTGTTCATATCCTTTAACCATTTATCATTTTTGGGAATGAATTCTATTCTTACAAATTTGACTCAGTTCTCTATATATTAGAGAAATGAGACCATTATCAGAAACACTTGCAGTAAAAATTTGTTTCCCATTTTCTGCTTTCCTTCTAATCTTCCTTGCATTGGCTTTCTACAAAAATTTTAAGTAATCAAAGTTATCATTTTTGCATTTCATAATGTTCTCTACCTTTTGTTTGGTCACAAATTCTTCCCTTCTCCATAAACTATTCCTTGCTATCCTGGTTTGCCGATGGTATTACCATTTATGTCTAAATCATTTCACAATTTTGACGTTATTTGGCTGATCCACCACTTTACTTCCTAGCCACAACCAAATCTTTGATAATTGCCACTTTATAATATAGTTCTAGATCTCCTAAGGCGAGGCCACCTTCCTTTGCAATATTTTTCATTAATCCTCCTGAAATACTGGCTCTATAATTTTTTGGTAGTTTGATTGGGATGGCATCAGTAAATTAATTTAGGTCAAATTGTCATTTCTTTTATATTAGCTCAGCCTACCCAGGGGCAATTGCTATTTTTCCAACTATTTAGATATGACTTTATTTGTGTGAAAACTGTTTTGTAATTGTATTCATATAGTTCCTGGGTTTGTCTTGGCAGGTAGATTGAGTGGAATGGATTAGGTACACAAGACACAGTAGTCATTGACTATAGTAATCTACTATGATAAACCCAAAGACTCCAGCTTCTGGGATAAGAACTCACTATTTGACAACAACTGCTGAGAAAGCTGGAAAATAAATAGTGTGCTGGAAACTAAGCAAAGAACAACATCGTATACTACATACACTATAACAGCCTCTTCACCTTGGGATGGCATCAGTGTGGTGGTGGTTGTCCTTTGTGCTCAAAGAGGACCAAAATGACATCACTATGTCTGGGTCAAAGTACAGTGTGCCCATCTGTGGCTGAACAGACCAATATGAGCTCAGAACACTAAAACAAGTCAGATACAAATACTCCATATGAACATTGGGAGTGGTCCATCAATGTGAATCTGTCAAAGAAGCTGTATTGCACAAACACTTCTTCCACTATCTTCTGTTCCTTTACCATGTCACCTTAGCACTGTCTCCCATCATCTTCATGCTAAATCATTTCTGCCACATTCTTTGTCCATCTGCCCATGGTACCAAGGACTCTTACATGTTCCTAACTCCTCTTGCTCATATGCTGTACAATTTCTTCTCCCGCTCCTATCTAGCAGGGCATAAATGACGGATTGAGGGAGGGAAGGAGGTATGACTCCTCACTCACGATACAGACTGTGACCCGTGATTATTGGACATGTTCTGAGCTATAAGGATGATATACTTGTTTTTCACCTCCTTCTGCTGCGCTTCTGTAAGCCCAATCATATCATTTTTTTCTCTAGTATGAGTTCTGTGATGCCTAGTAAGATATGCCTTCCTCAAGAAGGCCTTCCCACATACAATGCATTGATAACGTTTCTCTCCAGTATGAATTACTTGATGTCGAATAAGTTCTGAGTTGTATGGGAAACCCTTCCCACACTCCTTACATTCAAAAAGAAAGTCACCAATATGAATTTGCTGATGCACGTTAAGATGTACCTTTCTTGTGAAGGACTTTCCACATTCACGACATTCATAAGGTTTCTCTCCAGTATGAATTCTCTGATGCACTGTAAGTTTTGAGTTACAGATGAAGGCCTTCCCACATTCACTACATGTGCAAGGTTTCTCACCAGTGTGAATTCTCTGGTGCACTTTAACTTGTGAGTTACTCCTGAAAGCCTTCCCACATCCAATACATGCATAAGGTTTCTCTCCAGTATGAATTCTCTCATGCATTATAAGTCGTTTCTTAATCCTGAAGTCCTTTCCACATGCACTACATTCATAAGGTTTCTCTCCAGTGTGAATTCTCCGATGCACAGCAAGCTCAAACTTTTTCCTGAAGGGCTTCCCACATTCACTACATTCAAAAGGTTTCTCTTCTCCAGTATGAACTCTCTGATGCACTTTAAGTTGTTCCTTACTCCTAAAGGCCCTTTTACATTCACCACATTCATAAGGTTTCTCTCCAGTATGAATTCTCTGATGCACTATAAGATGATCCTTACTCCTGAAGGTCTTCCCACATTCACTACATTCATAAGGTTTCTCTCCAGTATGAACTCTCTGATGCACTATAACATGATCTTTACTCCTGAAAGTCTTTCCACATTCACTACATTCATAAGGCTTCTCTCCAGTATGAATTCTCTGATGCACAGCATGATTTCCCTTATTCCTGAAGGCCTTTCCACATTCATTACATTCATAAGGTTTCTCTTCAGTATGAATTTTCTGATGAACACTAAGTTCTGACTTACTCCTGAAGGCCTTCCCACATTCACTACATTCATAAGGTTTCTCTCCAGTATGAATTCTCTGATGTACAGTATGATTTCCCTTATTCCTGAAGGACTTTCCACATTCACTACATTCATAAGGTTTCTCTCCAGTATGAATTTTCTGGTGCACAGTGTGATTTCGCTTATTCTTAAAGGCCTTTCCACATTCACTACATTCGTAAGGTTTCTCTCCAGTGTGAACTCTCTGATGCATTGTAAGTTGTTTCTTAATCCTGAAGGCCTTTCCACATTCACTACATTCATATGGTTTCTCTCCAGTATGAATACTCTGATGCACAGTAAGCTCTGATTTACTCTTGAAGCCCTTCCCACATTCACTACATTCATAAGGTTTCTCTCCAGTATGAATTCTCTGATGCACTATAAGTTGTTTCTTACTCCTAAAGGCCTTCCTACATTCACTACATTCATAAGGTTTCTCTCCAGTATGAATGTTTTGATGTTTAATGAGATATGAGTTATAGGGGAAAGCCTTCCCACACTCCTTACATTTATAAAGCTTCTCTCCAGTATGAATTCTCTGATGCACAGTAAGCTCTGACTTAATCCTGAAGGCTCTCCCACATTCATTACATTCATAAGGTTTCTCTCCAGTATGAATTTTTTCATGTCGAATAAGATATGAATTGTAGGGGAAAGCCTTCCCACACTCCTTACATTCATAAAGCATCTCTCCAGTATGAATTCTCTGATGCGCAGTAAGCTCTGATGTAATCCTGAAGGCTTTCCCACATTTACTACATTTGTAAGGTTTTTCTCCAGTATGAAGTCTCTGATGCAGTTTAAGTTGTATGTTAAAACTGAAGGCCTTCCTACATTCACTACATTCATAAGGATTATCTCCAGTATGGATTATCTGACACACAGCATGATGCTCCTTGCTCCAGAAGGCATTCCCATATCCATTACATTGAAGAGGTTTATCACCACCAAATTCTATGCTCTCTGAAAGGAAGAATACAGAGCTGATTAACCCTGCCTTTTTTACCCTTTCCCAAGGTTCTTACTTGTTGAAAGGTTTTAGAGCCATTCTCTTGCCTTTTCACTTGAGAAGGCTATTCTCACTAGTCTTCCACTAAAGATCAGTTTATCTTACGTGAAAGTATGATGACTCAAAGTTCACATGTAAATGAATTGACATAAGATGAAAGTAACAATGGAGATGAATGAACCCTTACTCTACTTTCATTGGCTGACATTTGAATGGAAAAGACTATTCAGAGAAAAAAACAAACAGATGACTTTGAGAATTTGCAAATGTATCCTTACCCTCTGAGGAGCAAATAGGAAGGGAAAAGACTGAAGAGAAAGATAATAGAGAATTAACTTTAGAGAGAAGAAGAGAAATAGAAGGAAGTAAACAGAATAAAGAAATATGGGGTTGAAAACATGACAACTGTTGCTATAAATTTCCTGTAAAAATCTAACATATCTGCTTTGTAAGGAATTGATTGAAATTTGTGAGATGAAGATATATGGTGTTTTTCACAAGAGAAATTACTAATAATTACCTGAAACATTACTCAAACTCTGGTAATCAAAAAAGCAAAAATGAAAACAATTTGGGGGTAGCAATAAATAGCCTTCAGATTATCAAGATACTTTAAAATGATAAATTTTGGGAATTATGTTGAAATAGCTATTTATTAAGTTGCTGCTGCTGCCATTTTTCTTAAAAGATAGGAATTTCAGCTAGAGCTACAAAACTGTTCATACCCTTTCACCCAATGGCCCCAGTAGTAGGTCTACATCCTCAATATATTACTGAAAGCAAAGAAAGCACTCAGTAAATTTTCACAAGAACTTTTTGTGAAAGAGCAAAATAATATAGGGCAGCTAGGTGGCAGAGTGAATAGAGCACTGGCCCTGAAGTCAGGAGGGACCAGAGTTCAAATCTAACCCCAGACCAAACAAGTGACATGTTCCAGCTGTGTGACCCTTGGAAAGTCCCTTAACCTTATTGCTTAAAAAAACATATTCTTTAAAAAAAATATAACAAAATTATGAAAATCTGTAGGTCCAATGATGGTCATATCACTTTACAAGTCCTGTGATATGAACATATTACTTTCCCTTTATAAACATAATTTCAAAGTATAAAGAAAAAAACAGGATGACACATAACATGATAGCTTGAAGAAAGGGGAATTAGGTTAGGATTATTTTTAAAAGTAGCAACAAAGCAATATAAATATAAACAGAAAACAGAAGAAAATATCAGGAAAGAACTCACAAGGAAAAAAGAGCACACTACTTAATACTTTAAATAATGGGCTTATTTTAATAGAATGAATTCATGCAAGTGAGGCAGGAGAACTAAGATAATCTTGAATGAACACAAGGGATATAACTGCCCTGAACTGAGGCAACAATTTTGAGAGTAGAGGTACATTTCAGTAAAGAGAAATATTAAAAAGTAACTTCTTGAGGTAAAAAAATGACATTAAAAGTCTCAACTCCTCTCAAGAGCCCTTAGGAGCTTTGATAGACCACTTTGTTCAATGTTTTTCTAGAGCTTTGACCTAAAATGACCAACAGATTGCCAGTTTGCAATGACTCATCTGCTTGGTTTTATGTAGTCACCTGGACAGCTGCTTCTTGGAATATCTGTCTCTGGCAAGGAAGACGCTTCCTTTCTTTCCAACTGGTAAATCACATTTGGTTTGGAAACTGCAAATCCTGTTCATTGAAAATAAAAAAGTGGTAGGCAGTCACCTCATATCGAGTTTCATCATTGAACAGATAGCTGAAATACTCCCTCCAACTTTAGTAGAAAGGTGGGGAACTAAGGGTGCTGGATATATCTTATATCCCCAAGAACACTATGTTAGCTGATTTTGCCTGAGTTTTTTTTCTTCAATCATGGGGGGCTCAATGGGTTGGATGGAGGGAGAAGTAGGATTTTTTCTTTCTTTTTATTGTTTTTTTTTAGGTGGCAGGGAAGGAGAAATTAATTTTTTTTTTCGAAAAGTATCCACAAAACTTAATAAAAGAATTCAAAACAAGTTCAAACTCTCTTTGGAGAAAAAGGAGGCATGCTAGGAAGATCTCAAGGATAGCAGAAAAAATCACTGGAAGGATATTCTGTAGTATGGTAAAATGCATTACTGAGTAGGACTTGGGAAAATATAGTTTATTTGACTCACTGAGTGCTTAGGCAGTGGCAACACTGCATGATGAACCCTACATTGGGATTAAAAAGAATATCTTAGATTTGAGGTAAGAGAGAGGGGAGCATACATTCTCAAGGATAACAACAAATTAAGAAATCAGTTTCCAGGCATACTAAGCTTGGATCTTTTTGCTGGAAACAGCTAGCACAAGTAATCTGTCTCTTGGCTACAAATGGATTAGGAAGAGTTTCCTTTTGTATGCCAAAGAACAGTTGTTAAAATCTTGCTCTCATAGTATATATCAAGACTCCAAAGGGGTAGCTGTTCTTACCCAAAGACACCAGGTTCCTATAGTTCTCCAGCATCACATCCCTGTACAATTTTTTCTGAGATGGGTTCAATTGTACCCACTCTTCCTGGGTGAATTCCACAGCCACATCCTTGAATGTCACTGATTCCTGAAATACCAAAAACATTTGTGCTTACCCAGCTATAGCTCTTAACTGTTTTGAAGTTCAAATATAAACTACTTGCCATTACAAATTCAGGAAGTGAGGCCCTCAAGAGGGAAAGCTGACTTGCTTAAGGTCAAAAGGGGAGTAAATGGTGGATCTACATTTTGAGCGCAGGCCCTCCTGGCTTCAAATCCATGGCTATTCTTAATGTACAATGTTACTATTCCCTTTCTTTATCAATGTGTACATCCCTAGAAAATGTACTGCCAAGGGAAGTGAACTGATCCACAGCATTCAAAACTTCTCCATTTGCTGTAATTGAAGGTTCCACATATCAATGGTGTGGTGCTCGCTGATGGAACACTGTTTTCTTGGTGTTAACCGTTAGGCTAAAATTAACACAAACAGAAGAGAATCGATTCATACTTTGTTAAATCTCATCTTCAGAGGCTTCACTGAGGGCACAATAATCTGAAAATACAAAATCACACACCAACATTCCCTCCACTTTGGCTGTGATATGCAGCCCTTTGAAGTTGCAGAATTCACTATCACCATTGTAGTTGACCTTGATGCCCTGTTATTATTATATAATATTATTGTGTATTATATATATTATTATATTACACCCCATGGCATATAATAGGAGCTTCATAAACGTTTGCTGACTATTGACTTACTGAATTTCATGTCCAATTAATTGATGTAGTTGTTTTTCTCTTTTATTGTTAAGTGTCACTTATGCCGGTACAGCTGTCAATTCACAGAGCCACTATAGGAAGCAATTCAGAATGATGCCAAAAAACTACTCAGTGTGTTTTCTTTGACCTTGCCAAAGCAATAGTAGGTCTATACTCCCAAAGGCATCAAAAACACAAAATGGAAAAGGACTCATAAGGACAAAAATATTTCTAACAGTCCTTTCTGTTATAGCAAAGTATTAGGAACAAAGTCATACCCATCAACTGGAAAATATCTGACCATTTCATGAAATGAAATATTATTTTCCCACAAGAAATCATGAAAATGATACTTTCAAAGAAAATATGAAGACTTGCATAAAGCAATGAAGGGAGAAAATAGCAGAACTAAGAAAACAATTTACAAATTGACAATACCATTCAATGATCAGCCATGATTCCAGAGAACTAATGATGAAACATGATACATAAATCTGGACAGAAAAGTGGTGACAAACTTGTTTATTTATTTTACATGACTATGCTTACTGGCTACAAATGCATTGTGTTTTTCTTTTTTACTGGAGGTGCAAGGAGAGGGTAGGATTTAAAAGGAAGAGAGCTAGAGATAGTGTTGTCAGAAAAAAAGAAAAAGATGCACAGAAGAGAAGAGAAGGAAGTTGAAAAAGAAAAAGAGGACAGTTTTAAAAGTCACATGCTGAATTTATTAGAAGAAAACAACCAAAAAAATCTATAACCAAGCCTCAAAGAAACATGCAGTTTAGACAAAAGCCCAAGAAGAACTGATGGATTTGTGAATTAATCCAGCAATACCATTACTAGGTCTGTATCCCAAAGAGATTATAAGAAAGGGAAAAGAACCCACCTGTACAAAAAACATTTATAGCAGCTCTTTTTCTGGAGGAAAAGAATTGGAAATTGAAAGGATGCCTATCATTTAGGGAATGGCTGAACAAGTTGTGGTACATGAATATAATACAAGACAATTGTGGTATAATAAACAATGGGCAGGCACGTTTCAGACAAACAGGGGAAGACTTATGTGAACTGATGCTGAGAGAAGTGAACAGAACCAGAAGAACATTATACACAGTAACAGCAAAATTGTGTAATGATGAACTTTGACAGACTTGGCTCTTCTCAGCAACACAATGATCTAAGAAAATTCCAAAAGACTCATGAGGGGAAATGCTATCTACCTCCAAACAAATTACTATGGAGACTGAATTCAGAGCAAGCATACTATTTCCACTTTTTTTTGTTTCTTATTTTGTTTTCTTGTGGCTTTTTCAAGCCTGTTCTGATTCTTTTTTCACAACAATTATGTTTAATATGAGTGTATATGTGGAACCAATATATGACTGCTTACCACCTAGGAGAAAGGGAAGGAAAGGCTAGGAGGGAAAAAAAAAATTTGTTAACTCAAAATCAAAAGTGAATGTAGAAAAGTATCCTTACCTGAAATTAGAAAAAATAAAATACTATTAAGTGGAAAAATAAAATACAATTTTCAAAAGAGTTTATAACTCTTTCTCCAATTGGGTAACTTCCTTTTCATAATTTCCTCAATTGCTTTTATTGTTTTTCCTAATTTTTTCTCAATCTCTCTCATTTAATTTTTGAGTTCCATTTTAAGTTCAATCAAGAGTTCTTTTTCGGCTAGTGACCATTTAACATTATTTTCTGGGACAGCAGTGGCTTTTTTTACCTCACTGTTTTTCTCAGAATATGAACCCAGATACTGTTTATCATGAAAGTATCTATCAACAATTGGGTTCTTTCTCTGCTTGCTTATTTTGATTTTCAGCATTTTATTATAATCAAGTTTTAATCCCCAAGTTCTGGGTAATGCCTACCTCAAGTCATGCTTACTGTTATTTTCTGAATTCGTGGAAGGCTCAACCTCAGGGACTCCTTCCTCCCTTAAACAACAGTTCAGGCCTCTAGCCATTCTGCCCCCAAAATGTTCTTCCTCCCTGTGGTACTGCACTCACCAGGTATGTGCTCACTTTTCACTAACAGCTACAACCCCAGATAACTTTTGGTCAGCTCTGCTACATCTGGCTTCGGGAAACAGAGGGAGGGGCCTGGAGGGTTTTTCAATCTTCCTACACTCACCCATCTGCTGGGCCCAGGCAAAAGTTTGAGGTGCAAGTTTGTGAGGTAAAATTTCTGGAGGCATAGCTTGCTTCCTGACAGAGCTGATCCAGGGTTTATTCTTTGTTGATTCAGTGAAGTCAGCCTGGAAGTGACTACCCTTCAGTTACCCAAAGACTCAGCCCTTGGAGGGCCTCTCTTTTCTAAGGTCATCTCAAGTTTTCTTAGGAGAACAACTGCTTTACCCCTTTATTTCTGCTGCTCTCTATTCGTTTAATGGCAATTTTCCATCTGTTTGTGGAGAAAATATGGAGAGGATTTTTTTCCTGTGGATTTTCCTGTCTTTTCCCATTTGGCCTACTCTGTTTTTATGGAGTTATTTTCTTTAACATTTTTTTGTGTCTCATTTACCAAGCTGTTCACTCATTTTTCATGACTTTCTTGCATCACTCTCATTTCCCTCTGCTTACTTGATTTTCAAAATGTTTTTTAAGCTCTTTCACTGCCTGACACCAATTAATATTTTTCTTGTAGGCTTTGGATGTAGGAGCTTTGACTTTTTTTTTTCTGAATGTGTGTTTTGATCTTCCTTGTCACCATAGTAATTTTCTATGGTCAGAATGGGGCTGTACTCACTCCTGTGCTCCACTCCCACCAAGGTGCAAGAGACCTTTCCTGCTGACCTTCTAAGTTGTTTTTTGGCATCTCTAGGCTGAGAGGTCTGGAAACCACCACTGCTGCCAGTAATTCAGTCGCCCCAAGGTCTGCTTCCAGTTTCCTGGGCCCAGGTTGCATTGGTACAACCTGTGTAGGACTGCACTACTCTCTCACCTTGGTGCAACAAACCTTTCCTGACAACCTTTTAAGTTGTCTTGTGATAGAAAATTGTTTCACTCTGACTTTTTCTGGGTTCCACTTCTCTAGAATTTGTTTAGAATAATTATTAAAGGTATTGGGGGGGAGCTCAGGGGAGTCCCTGCCTTTTTTACACCGCCATCTTGGCTCCAGCTTACATTAAATTAACTTTAAAAGGTTTTGTAGAAATGAAACAAATGTTGCCAAGATCAGAGGGAAAGCAGAAAACTGCAAAAAATATTCTCTAGACAGTTTTTAGATAAAGGTCTTATATCTAAAATACATAAAGAACTTTGTGAAATCTGTAATACAAATCATTCCTTCATTGATAAGTGGCCAAACGTTGTGAACAAGCAGTTTTTTAACAAAGCAATCAAAACAATGTATAGTCACGAGAAAAAATGCTCTAAATCATAATTGATTAGAGAAATGAAAATGAAAACAACCTTGAGATATCATTTTCTATCTATCAGCTTGGCTGAAATGATAGACAGGGAAAGCTACAAATATTGGGAAGGGATGTGGAAAAACTGGGACACTAATTCATTCTTGGTGGAATTGTCAACTGATCCAACCATATTGGACAGCAACTTGGAATTTTGCCCAAAAAGGCATTAAACCAATACTAGATCTATTTCCAAAGATGATGAGTAAAAAAGAAAAGAACCCATATGTTCTCAAATGTTTATAGCAGCTCTCTTTCTAGTGGCAAAGAACTGGAAATTTCAGGGATGCCCAACAAGTGGGGAATGGCTGAACAAGTTGTGGTATACGATTATGATGCAATATTATTGTACTATAAGAAATGATGAGCTCAATGACCTTAGAACGACTTACACAGAACCAAGGGAACATTGTATATACTAATAGCAATATTGTTTTAAAAACGAATTTGAATAAGTTATTTTGATTACTATAAATACCTAAATTAACTATGAAGGACATATGAAGACATTATCTGCATCCAGAGAAAGAACTGAAAATTAAAGGATGTATAGAATAATTTTACATACACATATATACATACAGGGATACACACAAACACACAGATGCTCCTACTTGTGTCTAATGGTAGCCATAGTGGGGAGGAGGGAGAAAAAAATATATTCACATGGTAACTTTGTAATACATTTAAAGGGAATAACAAGCTGAACATAACAGATTTGCAATTTCATATGTAATTCGTTTTTATTCTATGTTGTGAAAATGCTTTTTATCCCATGAATTTTAAATAACGCCAATAAATGTGAAAAGTGACAAGAAATAGGAAGACTGAGCACAGCAGCAGCGGTAATGATCAACTGTGAAAGACTCAGCCACTCTGATGAATACAATGACCCTCTAAAAGTTTAAAGGACCCATTATACAAAATGGAGAGAACTGATGCACTTTGAGTGAGGACTAAAGCACATTCTTTTTCACTTTCATTTTTCTTAAATTTTTTTTCAAACCAGGGTTAATGTAGAAGTGTTCTGCATTACTGTACAGGCATAATGGCTATCCTATTGTTTCCCTTCTCAAAGGGTGGGAGAAGGACTGGACAAGGTGGGAAAGGATTTAGAACTCAAAATTTAAAAAAAAGCACGAAGTAACTGTAAGGCCTTTTTTCTTTTTTTCAGTGTGGAGAGGATACAGTGGTGTCTGTAGTTATATGATTCTCTGATGCCCACGATTTCTAGTGTTACAGCACAGGACAAAGAAATCTATCCCATCGTCTCTCGCCCGAAATGCTATTTGAGGAAAGCAGCAAGTGGCACTCACCTTCCCGGGCCTGGCAGTCAGGGCAGGAGCCATTCCCTCTTCCTCCAGGCTGTCCTCCTGGGGCAGAGCAGAGGCCACAGAAGGGAGAGCTGAGGAGGAAAGGAGAAGCAGGAGAATGAGGGGTCTCGCTGGGGTCTGCCCCGCTCAGACCAGACGCTCCCACTTCTCCACCCTGGGGAGATCAGGCAGGGGGGCAGGGGCTGGGGGCGTGACTGAAGGAGAATTAGAACCCGCCCCCAGGCTCCGCCTCCAACCCCACCCCGCCCGACGCACGGGCCGCACCCCGACGCCTGGGAGCCCCTGGGGGACTTCCTTCCTCCTCTACCGGACGCTCCTCCCATTATCCGTGAGGTTCCCAGCCCGTCCCCGGTGCTTCGACTCCGTCGCACCCCCGCACCGGCTCCACCTGGGCCTGGCCCCGCTCTCAGGCCCCGCTCTCAGCCTCCGCTCACCCCGTCACACTTCACCTCAGGACAGAGAAGGGGAAGCGGGAACGAGGAAGCGTGGAAGAGGTGGGGAGAAAAGGAAGCGGAAGTGTGATAGTAAGAAGGAACTCCAGTCATCTCTTGCTTGAGGTTAGGAAAATGCCCCTGAGGCGAGCACCGCCTTCTGGGAATCGTAGTCTGAAGGGTGAGGCGCCTTCTGCGCATGCCTGTACTCGGCCCCTCCCCTGGCTAGGAATGTGATCCTGCCTTCCTGCCTGCCCCTCCCTTCCCGGCCCTTCCTGACAGGAGCCCCGCCCCCTCCACTCCTCCTCTTACTTCATGCGTGATCTTCACATCCCAAGAGCCCACGGAGAGTCACCAGGCGTGGGGTCCCACACCTCGAGGGGCCCTGGGGCTCCTCCGAGGCTAGTCTAGCCCACAGTGTATCCCACTCCGGCAGCCAATCACAACAGGCCGAACTCTAACGAAATGTTTTTGTGCACCAGAATCTTCCCGCAGGAAATGACGCGAGCACGCAGGGAAGCCTGGGCTCTAAGGAGGGAAACCACGGGCTGAGGCTGTATGTCAGGAGGGCTCGCTCTGCCCCCTGGTGCTTCCAGGAGGAGCAGGACACGAGTTGGCCCGGGACGGCAGGAGAGGTCAAAGGGGCTCGGGCCACCAGCTGGGACCGCGGGACGACGGAAGGCTTTGTTTTGGCCTGGGCTGTTGTGGGAAGGCGATGTCGGGGAAAAGCCGAGGATCACAGAAGGGCCGGGCCCTGTGTGGGGTCCGTGGGACGAGGATCAAGGACACGGGGAGAAGCAGAGCCGGGCCGAGCTCCCTTTGCGTCCAGGAGACGTGGAGAGCGTTTAGCTGTGCCTGGGGAACGCCAGTCGTTTGCTTAGATGGGCTCAATAAAACAGGAGAAACAGAAGTGAACCAGTTTTCAAAAACCAGAAGAGAACAGAATCAAGAAAATGTAGGTGCAGTGTTGTTGTTCAGCCCTGTTCAATTCTTCCTAATCCCATTTGGGGTGTTCTTGGCAAAGATGCTGGAGTTGTTTGCCATTTCCTTCTCCAGCTCATTTTACAGGTGAGGAAACTGAGCGTTAAAGAAGGTTAAATGACTTGCCCTGGATCACAAAGCTACTTGTTTCTTTTGTCTTTTCTTAAAATTCTTTTTTAAAAATAATCTGTTTTTAGTTTTCAACATTCACTTTCATAAGGATTTTCAGTTTTAAATTTTCTCTCCCTCCCTCTTTTTCCCCCTCCCCAAGACAGCATGCAATGTGATATAGGCTCTGCTTATACATTCATATTAAGCATATTTCCCATTACTCATGATGTAAAGAAGAATTAGAACTGATGGGAGGAACCATGAGAATGAAGCAATAAAACAAAACAACGAAAGAAAAGGAGAGCAAGCAGCATGCTTCCATATGCATTCAGACTTCATAGTTCTTTCTCTGGCTGTGGATAGCATTTTCCATCATGAATCTTTTGGAGTTATTTTAGTTCCTTCCATTGCTGAGAAGAGCTAAGTCTATCAAAGTCAGTCATAGCACAATGTGGCTGTTACTGTGTACAGTGTTCTCCTGCGTCTGTTCACTTCACTCACCATCACTTCAGATAAGCTTTCCAGGTTTTTCTGAACCTACTCATCATTTCTTAATTTTTTTGTTGTTTTTAATCTTTTTTTTTTTTTTTGCTACTCATTATTTCTTATAGCACAATAGTATTCTATTACATGCATATACCACAACTTGTTCAGCCATTCCCCAATGGATGGGCATCCCCTTAATTTCTATTTCTTTTCTACCACAAAAATAGCTGCTATGAATACTTTTGTACATGTGGGTCTTTTTCCCATTTTTTTAAATCTCTTTGGAATACAGACCAAGAGGTGGTATGCACAGTTTTATAGCCCTTTGGGCATACTTCCAAATTTTTCTCCAGAATGTGGTTGGATCAGTTCACAACTCCACCAGCAATACATTAGTGTTCAAGTTTTCCCACATCTTCTCCAACATTTATCATTTTCCTGTTTTGTCATGTTAGCCAATCTGATAGGTGTGATGTGGTTCTTCAGAGTCATTTTGATTTGCATTTCTCTAATCAACAGTGATTTAGAGCATTTTTTCATATGACACTCTATTGACTAGGCTATCTAACTATTCTCATAGGCTCTGTGAGTGCTTTTATTATCTGACAAAATTCTAGGTTGTATTTTCAAAAGTTATTGATATGTTTATTTTTATATTGCCTTCTCCCGTCCAAATTTATTTTTCCCTTCCCTATACAAAGAATCATCCCTTATAACAATGAATAAAAAGAGATAGAAAGCAGTTCAAGAAATCTAACAAACACTTATTGCCTCAGACAATGTAAGTCATATTCCACAAATATGGCAGAAAAGGAAAATGATAAGTGTTGGAGAAGAGGTGGGAAAATAAGGGGACTAATGCACTGTTGGTGTAGTAGTGAACTGATCCAACCATTATGGAGTGCAGTTTGAAACTCTGCTAAAAGGGCATCACATTTGTGCATACCCTTTGATCCAGCCAGCAATACCATTATTGGTATGTATGTCAAAGAGATCAAAGAAAAGAAAAGGGACCTAGAAGTACAAAAATGTTTATACCAGCTCTTTTTGTGATGGCAAAGAATTGGAAATTGAGAGGATGTTTAATGATTGGAGAATAACTAAACAAATTGTGGCATAAGATTGTGATGGAATACTATAAGAAATGATGAGCAGGATGGTTTCAGAAAAAGATTTATAGGAACTGATGGAAAGTGAAGTGAGCTGAACAAAGGGAACATTGTAAACAGTAAGTATAATGGCGTATAACAATCACCTGTGAATGACTTAGCTATCCTGAGCAATACAGTGATCCAAGACAATTCCTAAGGACTTATGATGAAAAAAAAATGCTATCTATCTCCACAGAAAGAACTGATGGACTGTGAATGCAGAACAAAGCATACTTTCAAAATTTTCCTTATTATTCAAGATTTTTTTTTTTTTGGTTTTGGTTTTCTTTTGCAACATAGCTAATGGAAATATTCCACATGATGACAGAGATATAATCTCCCTCAAATTGCTTGCCTTGTCAAGGAGTGTGGAGGAAAGGGAAGGAATCTGGAGCTCAAAATTTTAAAAAGGAAGTATTAAAAATTGTTTTCACATGGAATTGAGAAGAAAAAAAATTTTTAAGTCCTCTTTCATTAAATGTCACTTTCCCATCCTGTATAATTATACCCATTTTGCTAAGTAGGTTATTCTGAGTTGCAATCCTATGTACTTTGCTTTATAAAATATCATATTCCAAACATTATATCCCTTGATTATATGATATCTTGTGCGATCCTGAGCTGTGAGGAAGTTGATTCATTGAAGACTCCTCCTCTATTCCAATCAGTATCAATCAATTTGATATGATTATAAATTGTGTATATTTGCCCCTCCACCTTTGTTTTTCCTTCTCATGGTAACCAAGTCCAGTGTGATGGAGGTGGCTCACCTACATGGAAAGTCCCCCACTATTCTTGTAGCTCCGGACCATTCTGTCTTTTCCAGCAACAGCAGGTGTCTGTCTTAGGACCGCCTAGTCGGCGGAAACATTTCCTACCTTGCCTGTGACCCTGATGTGTTGCTTTGCTTATTTTAGTCTAGGCATCAAATGTCGACCAGTGGCATTCTTCTGTGTTTGGTACAGCTGCTCTCGAGTGTTTCAATATCTGACCCTATAAAAACACGGCCCTGGAGGGAGGGGCGTCTCAGGTTGTGAGGAAGACCTGAAGTTCGCAGTCACCGCATGGGCCTTTCCCTGAGCTCACATTGCCTCAGAGCTCTGCCTCAGTCTCTCTTGTCATAGGCTGGATGATCTTAGTCACTATGCCTGAGAGACCTGGTTGTGCCTAGAAGACCCCTGGAAGCCTTTACCCGTGGGTCTTTCCCAGCAGGTCATTGGTAGATTCTGCCCATCCCAACTTTTCCCTCTAACTCCACAGCATTCGGGCAGCTTTCCTTTAGAATTTCTGGGAAAAACGACGCTTAGGCTCTTTGCTTGATCAGGCAGTGCAATGATCCCGAAATGATCTCTCCTCACTCTGCTTTCCAAGTCAGTTTTTTTTCTGTGAGATATTGGACATTTTCTTCTATATTTTCAGTTATCTGACTATGTTTTATTGTTTCTCTACTTTGTAAAAAAAATCTATATATTTGTTTTGGCTAGGCAGTGGGGTGAAGTGACTTGCCCAGGGTCACACAGCTAGTAAGTGTTATGTGTCTGAGGTCAGATTTGAACTCAGGCCCTCCTGAATCCAGGGCTGGTGCTCTATCCACTGCGCCACCCAGCTCCCCCTGTTTGATTGTTTCTTGACGTCTCATAAAGTCATTAGCTTTGAACTGACCAATCCAAATTTTTAAGAACTTTTTTTGTTTTCTCTGAGGTTTTGTGTTTCATTTGCCATTTGGACAGTTATGATATTTTAATGAGTTATTGTCTTCAGTATTTTTTTGTGTGCCTCATTTACAAAGTAGTGACTTGTCATTTATAATTTTCTTGCATTACTCTCTTTTCCTAAATTTTGCTCTAGACTCTGATTATTGAAAGCACTGTCTTGCTTTTCCTTTAGCTCTTCTAGGAAGTTTTGTTGAATTTGTGTACAGTCATATTTTGGAGGCTTGCTTTTATTTTTGTCATTACCTTTTTCTGAGTCTGTTATGTTGAGCTCCCATAGTCACCATAGTAGATTTTGATGGTTTGGTTCTTTTTTGATTTGTCCATTTTTCACCCTTTTCCTTTTTGATACTGGTAGTTTGGTTTTCTTCTTTCCTTTTTTTTTTTAAATCAAATTTACCAAAGTTTCATCTATCTTATTGCTTTTTCATAAAACCAGCTCATAGTTTTATTTGTTAGCTCAATAGTTTTCTTAATTTCAATTTTATTAAACTCTGATTTTCAGAATTTCTAATTTGGTATTTATTTGGGGATATTTAATTTCTTCTTTTCCTAACTTTTTAAGTTGCATGCCCAATACATTGATCTCCTTTTTCTCTATTTCATTTATGTAAGCTTTTAGACATATAAAACTTCCTCTAATAACCACTTTTGCAGCATCCCATAAGTTTAGTTATGATGTGTCATTATTGTCCATCTCTTAGAGGAACTTATTGTTTCTATGATTTGTTGTTTGACCCACTCATTCTAAATCTAATCCTAAGATTATTTAGTTTCCTATTAATTTTTATTCTATATTTCCATGGTCCTTTATTACATGTCATTTTTATTGCATAATGATCTGGAAAGGATACATTTAATATTCTGCCTTCCTGCATTGGATTGCGAGGTTTTTATGCCCTAATACATGGTCAATTGTGTAGGTGCCATATATGGCAGAGAAAAAGCTATATTCCTTCCTATTCCCATTCAGTTTTCTCTAGAGGTCTACCATATCTAACTTTTCTAAAATTCCAGTCATCTCCTTAAGTTCTTTCTTGTTTATTTTACAGTTAGATTTATCTAGTTCTGAGAGGGGGTGGTTGAGATCCCCCACTACTATAGTTTTGCTGTGTATTTCTTCCTATAACTCCTTCAGCTTCTCGTCTAAGAAATTGGATGCTATAACACTTGGTGCATATTGTCTGTGGTACCTTTTAGTAGGAGGTAGTTTCCTTCCTTATAGCTTTTAATTAGATCAATTTTTGCTTTTCTTTGTCTGAGATCAGAATTGCTATCCCTACTTTTTTTTTCTTTTTTTACTTCAGCTGAAGCATAATAGACTCTGCTCTAGGTCCTTACCTTTACTCTGTGTGTATCCCTCTGCTCTCAAGGACCCAATCAGTGGGAGACAACAACAGGCACCCAGCTATATACAAACAAGATATAGGCAGGACAGATTGGAGTTATTCAGCAAAAGGTCAGTTCTAGGATTAAGAGGGATAGGGGGAAAGTTCTTGCTGAATGGAGATGAGATTTTAGGTGGGACCTGAAGGAAGCCTGGGATGCCAGGAGATGAGCAGGAGGAAGGAGAGAGTTCCAGGCATGAGGCAAAACTGGTAGAAATGCTAAGAGTCAGGAAATAGATTGTTGGTATGTTAGAGTAGTGCAGAAAGACTGGAAAGGTATGAGGCAGCCAGGTTAGGAGGAGTTTAAAATACCTAATAGGACTTTATATTTGATTCTGGAATACAAAATCATTTGAATTGATTGAATAGAGAACTGACATGAAGAGACCTTAAATAGAGGAGGATCAATTGAACAGCTGAGAGGGAGAAGGACTGCATCAGGCACAGACTTGTGGCAGGGAGATCCATCAGAAGGCTTTTGCAACAACCTGGGCATGAGGTGATGAGGGCAGGGACCAAGGTGGTAGCATTGTGAGAATACAGAAGGGGGCACAGAAGAAACATGTTAGGTAGAAATGCAAAGACTTAACTGCTGATTAAAGAGGCAGGAGTTAGGGGTTCAGGGTGACACCCAGGTTGTAAGACTGAGTTTCGACCCTACATTGGGCATCCCTAGTGTGGCTTTGTGCAAGAACTTAGACTCCACGAGCCCCTCATTCCTCATCTGTAAAATGAGAAGGTAGAAGTTCATGACCTCTCAGGTCACTTGCAGCTCTAAATCTATAAACTGATAACACCAGCTTGGTGGTGCAGTGGACAGAGCTCTGGACCCAGTGTCATGAAGACCTGACTTCAAATCTGTCCAGAGACATTAACTGTCTGACCTTGGACAAGTCACTTAACCTCTGCCTGCCTCAGTTTCCTCTTCTGTAAAATGGAGATAATAATAGCACCTACTTCATGGGGATCTTATGAGGAAGAAATGAGATAATATTTATGCAGTGCTTAGCAAAATTTAAAATGTTAGGTGACTACTAGTGATTATTACTATTAACTCACAATGATTTTGCTTTCTTGTGGGTTTTTTTTTTGAGAGGCACTGGGGTGAAGTGACTTGCCCAGGGTCATACAGCTAGTAAGTGTCAAGTGTCTGAGGCCACATTTGAACTCAGGTCTTCCTGAAACCAGGGCTAGTGCTGTATCCACTACGCCATCTACTTGCCCCTCTTTGTACTCTTCTTGCAAGAAGAAAGAATAAAGTAGTGGTATGAGCAACTTCTTATATGCAGTCACATGTGATGCGATTCCAAGAGTACTTCTTTGAAATAATCAATTCCCTGACAGCTGAGTCTTTACTTTTGTTTTATTTTTTGGTGATATCTGAATATGTCTTACCTCCACCTGCAAAAGACACACACACACACACACACACACACACACACACACACACAGAGTGTCATACATGGATATACTTCACCCACTCCTTATCCACAGCCTGCTTGGGAACTGTGCATAATAAAATGTACTTGATCAGTCTCCATACCACCTCTCTCTGTTCCATCCCTTCTCTGAGGCAGAATGCTTTCCCTTTACAGACTCAAGCTGCTGCATTCCTCTTCTCTGCCTCTTCCTCCTTTTTCATCTTAAAAATTATGAACTCATCACTGCACAAGCACAAACGTTAGGATTCATAAAGAACACAAAAAGGAGGGTGGGGGATAAAGCCATGAACTCTTATTTCATGCAGTTCCTTTTTTACAGTATTACCTTTAAGAAAGTAGTAATAAAATTATTCACTGTCTCTTCTCGTGTTTTTGTTTTTTATGTATTTCATTTTTAAATGTGTTATTGATACTTTTCTCCTTTTTTTTCTTAATTGCCATCACTTTCTCCAAAGGCACCATCACATAGTGTCTAGAGAGGGGGTCTGAGAGATAGGAAGGCCTGGGTTAAAGTTCAACCTCTGATACAAGTAGCGGGTGCTCCTTGATCTAAGGCACAACACTGAACCACTTGGTCCCACAGGCAACTCTCTAAGGTGAGAAGTTGCAGCTCAACAGAAAATTTGTTCTTCAAATACAAGACTCAAGAGAGACATAAAAAGGTAAATGGGATAGAAAGAAACATGTTGTAAATAAGGGCAAACTGTTTACATCCCTACAAGGGAAAATGACACTTGTAACCCTTGAGAACTGTATTGTTATTATACCATGTTAAAGGGGAATACATAAAGGGGGTTGGTAAAAGTTGACTTTGATGTAATGATAAAAAAAAGAATCTAATCAAGTGAGTTAAATGGATCCTACTAAGTGGATTAATCTGATCTGACTAAGAAAATGTACTGAGAGAAAAGGAAAGGAGGAGTCAGACAAGGGTAAATTGCATTACAGGAAAGGTCACAAAAACCTGTTATAGCAGAGGGAAAGAAGGGAGGGAGATGAGCATTGTTTGAACCTTACTCTCATCAGATTTGGCTGAAGAAGAGAAATCACATAATCAGTTATGTACTAATATTGATAGACTTAACCCTTCTCAGCAATACAAGGATCTAAGACATCTCCAAAGGCCTCACGATGGAAAATGCTGTCCACATGCAAAGAAAGAACTATGGAATTTGAATGCATATGCAAGCATATTGTTTGCTTTTTTTTCTTAGGTAGTGTTTTGTTTCCTCTTTCTGGTGGTTCCTCCTGTTGGATCTAATTCTTACTTACAGCATGACTAATGTGAAAATATGTATAATAGGAATGTATATGTATAACCTATATCACATTGCTTGCCGTCTTGGGGAGGGAGGTGGGGAAGGAGGAGGAGAAAAATTTAGAACTCAGAAGCTAATGGAAGTGATTGTTGATAAATCAAAATAAATTAATTTTAAAAAAAGATAAGAAGTTGCAGGGAAAGTCTTGACCTGCACTGGTAGAGGGTGTTTGTTCATCTGAGAATACCTTATAGCAGTAGAGCTAAAGGTCCAGTCCCTTAGGTGGGAGGATATTCCTAGTCTCTTTCCAGGTACAGTCCTATGTTTAAAGTTACTGCCCCATACACTTGATGAGTAATTTAAAGAGTGCCTATTTAAAGGATAATGCTGATTCTGTGATTTTTGATGTGGTGATTTTAGATACAAACTCCATACAGAACAGGACCTGGCTCCTAGTAAACACTTAATAAATGCCCATTTCTTTTGTTAGCCACATTTTCTCTCTTGGATTTATTGTTTTCTCTGCTTTTTCTCAAATTCCCAGAAAGTTGTTTCTGACTCTTCTTCTCACTCTTTGTCTCCTTGTCCTTTTACTTAAGGAATCAGGAGCCTAGGCTTGCTGTAGGTGACTGGCTTTCAAGAGAGCATGACTTTGCTGAAAAGGCCTGTGGGTGGACTAAGTATTGCTGTCCTGAAGAAACAGTGCACAAATACATTCCCATGGGGAACAATGCTCACTCTGAGAAGGACAATGGATGCTCCGGCTCCATCTGCAGTACTTGTTCCTAGAATAGCCCAGTCTTAATTCAAATCACTTTGTCCCACTAAGTGCATCTTCCTCAGTCTCCTAACTTTGGGCCTCCTCCTCCCAACTGTACTAACCCCATTTGTCTTTCACTTTACATCATCTCTAGTTGTCCTTTTTCA
Organism: Phascolarctos cinereus; assembly: GCF_003287225.1. NCBI lineage: Eukaryota > Metazoa > Chordata > Mammalia > Diprotodontia > Phascolarctidae > Phascolarctos > Phascolarctos cinereus. The sequence continues at coordinate 36,889,154 of NW_027555625.1, read as the reverse complement.
TCTTAACCAAGCTGTAGGACAATAAATTAGTTAGCAATATGTGAGAACATAGCTTCTGATGTGAGAATGTAGCTTCTGCACCTGCCTATGTGTCCGTGGTCCAACTGTTGTGACCACAAGTAATAAAAATTGCCTTAGTTATGTCAGAAAAACACAAAGTACTGGGATAGTTCAACACCTTGATACCCCTTCCTTGCCCCTAGTCAATTCTTAGAGGATGGCACTTACTCCTGCTGACTTCCTAGTCCCTCAAGCATGGAAACCTCCAGGGCTTTTCATCTAGGCAGCTCTATGGTACCAGCTTCTGTCCTCCACATCAAGTACATTTCCTTTCCTTCACATGGCTCTGCAGATTTAGGCTTTCGTCTCTTATGAGTTATGGCATGTTCAGACTGAGTCACTTTCAGGGAAGAACCATCTCAGACACCCAGGTAATGTGATACCATAGATGACTCCTGCAATAGTTTGCACATGCTTTATCTTGCATGTGATGTGGGCTGGGGATAGGAACACTGAGTTGAGTCTCTAAGTATTTCAGCTTCTCATTGTCATTTCTACTGGCTTTTAGTTTGGAAATTTAACTCTAACTATAGTAGATCTGACACAGTTTCTTTTTTAAATTCCAATTTGTAGAAATCACCCACTTCAGCACCTTGTGGATCATGAAACTATTGCTTTAGGGGAGGAATGTGGGTATTGGTCCCTACAAGTTTTAGGAACATGGAGTCATTATTCAAGGTGCCTTTCTTCTGTGGATCCTAAAGAAGACACATACAGCACACTTCTGACCCCAGGAATAGTAGCGGCAATGTCATAATCCTTCTTTGCAACATTTCATTTATCTTAGTTGTATTTTAGGAAGATTATTCAGCCAATGTATGCAGGAAGAAATGGAGAGAAGACATGCATGGTGGACAATGGCAGCACCTGCTCACTTCCTCCCTTCTCACTCCACATACATGACCCACTGATAGTAATGTTTGAGATGGAGGAAAAGTGACCACATGCGTAAGGAAAAATCTAACTCCACTCATATATATATAAGCAACAGAGACATCCATTGAAGCTCTGGAAGCAAGATATGAGAGGATAGGGACCACAAAGGGCAAAATGAACATTTGTGCAGATGCGGCATGTTCTTTTTGCCTCTGAACTCCTTAGGATAAAGAGGTAGAAATAAGAGCACTGAGTCAAAGGGTTAGGGCATGAGTTTGTAACCAGATAAAATGAAGACAATGTCACAAAAGGCAAAGTAGATTACTTCAATTCTATGAGAATAAAATGCTTTTGCTCAAACAAAATACATATGTGTAGATTTTTAAAAGGGAGAGAAGCGTAATAGAACATTCATTCTGAAATCAGAGGACCTGACTTCAAATCCTGTCTTTGATACTTTTTTTTTTTTTTAGGCAGTTGGGGTTAAGTGACTTGCCCAGGGTCACACAGCTAGTAAGTGTCAAATGTTTGGTCCGAGGCCAGAATTAAACTCAGGTCCTCCTGACTTCAGGGCCAGTGCTCTATCCACTGTGCCACCTAGCTGCCCCCATCTTTAATACTTGTGTTGTTTTTGACAAGTCATTTGTCCTCTGTGAACTTCAGTTTCTTCAACTGTATGTTTTCTCATTTTTGCCACTATCTTTAAAAAAGAATTCATTATGTTTTATCATTTGTTCTTTGACCAACTCATATTTTAGGATTTATTTATTTAGGCTCCAGTTTGAAAAAGGTACATGTATTATTTCTGCTTTTGTTGCATTTATTTGTGAGGTTTTTAGATCCTAATACGTGTTCACTTTTGGGGGAAGTGCCATGCACAGTTGAGAAATAGGTATAATCCTTTACATTCCTATTCAGTACTCTCCAGAGGTCTATCATATATAAATTTGGTATGATTCTATTCATCTTCTTAACTTTTCTCTTGTTTATCTTACTGTTAGATTTATCTAGGTCTGAAAAGTGTCAATTGATGCCCCCCACACACATAGTTTTACTGTCTATTTCCTCCTGAAACATATTTAACTTTTCCTTTAAGAGATTGGATACTATGCCACATGATGCAGATATGTTCCTATTAATATTATGGTACCTTTTGGCAAAATGTAGTTACCCTGATTATTTCTTTTAATCAGATCTATTTTTATTATTGCTTTGTCTGAAACCATAACTGCCACTTCGTCCTTTTTTTTCCCCACTTCAGCTCAAGCATAATAGATTCCACTCCAGTCTCTTATTTTAGCTCTCTGTGTCTTTGTGTTTCAAGTGTATCTCTTGGGAATATGTTTTTAGATTTTTTTTCTAATCCATTCTGCTATCATTTCTGTTTTATGAGTGAGTTCATCCCATTCAGATTCACAGCTTGCAAGCTATGTGTTTCCCTCTATCCAATAATCTTCTGTTTATTCTTCTGTTTTCACTCTCTCCTTTCCTTAAATGTTAGTTTTGCTTCTGACCACTGCCACCCTCTTATCACCTCTCCCCTTCTTTTTGTCCTTTCTCCTCCAAATTGCCTGTTAGGTAAGACAAATTTCTATATCCAACTGAGTGTGTATCTATCTATCTATCTATCTATCTATCTATCTATCTATCTATCTATCTATATACTCTTTCCTCTTTCAACAAGTTAAGATAAGAGGTTCAATAAATTTCACCATTTCTAATTTTTATCTATAACAACAAAATGTCAAGAATTTCAATAGAATCAGTAGGGGAAAATTGTGAAAGCAATTGAGATTAGAAGGAAAGCAGGAAACTCAGGGAAAAAAAATTATAGTAAGTTTCTGTGATAGAGATCTCACTTCTTATATATACATATCTATATATCTATCTATATTTATCTATCTATCTATCTATCTATCTATATGGAACTGAGTCAAATTTGTAAGACGTGATTCCCTAACTGATAAATGGTCAAAAGATATGAATAGGCAGGTTTCATAAGAAGAAACCAAAGTCATTTTTGCTCATATGAAAAAATGCTTTCACTTCGCCATCTTGGCTCCACCTCTCTGCAAGGAATAGTTACTTGTCAGATTTATGGAGAACTGAAGAATTTATGACCAAACAAGTTAGAAACATTATGAAATGCAAAATGGATAATTTTGGTTATGTTAAATTGAAAAGTTTTTGTGCTGACAAAGCCAATGCAACCAACATTAGGAGGGAAGCAGAAAACTGGGAAAGAATTTTTATAACCAATATCTCTGATAAGGGCCTCATTTCTAAAATATATAGAGAAATATATCGTCAAATTTATAAGAATACAAGTCATTCCCCAACTGATAAATAATCAAAGCATATGAACAGACAGTTTTCAGATGAAGAAATTAAAACTATCTATAGTCATATGAAAAAATGTTCTAAATCATTACTGATTTGAGAAAGGCAAATAAAAACAACTCTGAGGTACCACATCACAACTATCAGATTGGCTAACATGACAAAACAGGAAAATGACAAATGTTGGAGAAGATATGGGAAAATTGGAACACTAATGCATTGTTGGTGGAGTTGTGAACTGATGCAACAATTTTGTTTTTCATTTTCATTTTTATTTTTTTGGCTAGGCAGTGGGATTAAGGGACTTGCACAGGGTCACACAACTAGTAAGTGTTCAGTATCTGAGGCCGGATTTGAACTCAGGTCCTTCTGAATCCAGGGCCGGTGTTCTGTCACTGCTCTACATAGCTGCCCTTTGATGCAACCATTTTGGAGAGCAATTGGGAACTATGCCCAAAGAGTAATACAAATGTGCATATCCTGTGACCCAGCAATAGCACTTCTAGGGCTGTATCCCAAAGAGATCATAAAAGTGGGAAAAAGACCCACATCTACCAAAATATGTATAGTAGCTCTGCCTGTGGTGGCAAAGAAGTAGAAATTGAAGGCATGCCCATCCATTGGTGAATGACTGAACAAGTTGTGGTATATGACTGCAAAGGAATACTGTTGTGCTATAAGAAATAATGAGCAAATGGACTTCAGAAAAACCTGAAAAAACTTGTATGGAGTGATGCTGTGTGAAGTGAGGAGAACCGGGAGAAAGATGTACACAGTAACAGCCATGTTGTGCAGTCACTAACTTTGATAGACAGTTCTTCTCAGCAATGCAAAGATCGAAGACATTTCCCAAAGTCTCATGATGGAAAATGCTATCCATATGCAGAGAAAGAACTATGGAGTTTGAATGCAGATTGAAGCATACTATTTTCTTTCTTTTTTTCTCCTGTTTTGTTTCTTCTTTCTTGTGGTTCCTCTTATGCGTTCTAATTCTTCTTTACAACATGATTAATGTGAAAATATGTTTAATAGGAATGTACATGTAGAGCTTATATTAGATTTCATGCTGTCTTGGGGAAGGAGGTGGAGAGAGAGGGGGAGAAAATTTAAAACTTAGAAGCTTTTGGAAGTGATTTTTGAAAACTAAAATACATAATTTAATTAAAAAAAGAAAAAATGCTCTAACTCACTAATGATTAGAGAAATATAAATTAAAACAACTCAGAGATACTATCTCATACCTATCAGATTGGCTAATATGACGGAAAAGGAAAATGATAAATGTTGGAGAAGATGTGGGAAAATTGGAACTGTGCAACATTGTTAGTGCAGTTGTTAACTGATCTGATCATTCTGAAGAGCAATTTGGAACTGTGGCCAAAGTGCTCTAAAACTGTGCATACCCTCAGATCTGGCTATATGACCACTAGGTTTGTATGCCAAAGAAATTATAAAAAAGGTGAAAGGACATACGTGGACGAAAATATTTATAGCAGCTCTTTTTATGACAGCAAGCAATGAGAAATTTAATTTTGAATTTAATATAGATAAAATTATGTATTTTACATTTTATAATGCTCTCTGTGGCTCATTTGGTCATAAATCCTTCTCTTCTCCATAGTTCTGACAGGTAGACTATTCCTTGCTCCTCTAAATTGTTTACAGTATCACTCTTTATGTCTAAATCATGTACCCATTTTGACCTTATCTTGGAATGCAGTATAAGTTGTCCTATAACTAGGTTTTGCCATATTATTTTCCAGTTTTTGTTGAATAGTGAGTTCTTATCCCAGAGCCTAGTGCTCTATTCTACTGATCCTCCATGCTATTTCTTAGCCTGTACCAGAGAGTTTTGATAGTTACTGCTTTATAATATAGTTTGAGATCTGGTGTTGTCAGGCCACCTTCTTTTGTATTTTTTCTTTCATTCATTCCCTTAATATTCTTGACCTTTTGTTCTTCCAGATGATTTTTTTCTTATTTTTTCTATCTCTTTCAAATAATTTTTGGTAGTTTAATAAGTATGGCACTGAATAAATAAATCAGTTTAGGCTGAATTGTCATTTTTATTATGTTGGCTCAGCCTACTCATGGGCAATTGATATTTTTCCAATTGTTTAGATCTGACTTGGTATAAAAACTGTTTTGTAATTGTGTTCATATGTAGCCTCTGGGTTTCTCTTGGTAGGTAGACTCCCAAATATTTTATATTGTCTTTACTCATTTTAAATGGAATTTCTTTTTCTATGTCTTGCTGCTGGGCTTTGTTGGTCATATATAGATGATCTGTGTGGGTTCAGTGGCCTTTTTTACCTAGCTAAAAAGAAATCAATCTGGGAAGGCAAGACTCTCAGGGTTTCTGGCCAAAATAGAAACAGCTGCATTTAGCAGGTGTGATCTTGAAGAAGATCTAGCAAGGGAGAAAGAGAAGGACAAGTAAAATAGGGAGAGTGAGAACCAGTAGAGTGTGGTATCCTGAAAACCTAGGTAGAAGAGATTATCAAGGTGGAGAAAGTGATTAATGGAGTCAAAAGCTGCAGAGAGATCAAGGAGGATGAAGATTGAGAAGAAGCCCTTTGAGTTGGCAACCAATGTATCATTAATAACTTAATAATTAATAATTATAATATAATATATAATAATAATAATTAATAAGAGCCTTTTTGTGGAATTGTAAGATTGAAAGCTGGATTGTGAGAGGAGAGAGAGTGGAGACACTTATTGTGGTTGGCTTTTTGGAATTTACTGCCAAGAGCAGAAGAGATGCCAACAACAAGATGAAACCTGTTGCCTGAATTCTGATAAAGAAGTAATGAAGTCAGAGTACAGACTGAGACATAACTTTTCTTTAAATGATAAATGGCAGTGTTTGTTTTGCTTGACCACGTATGCTTCCAATGGATTTTGTTTCTCTTGCTTTCTCAATGGAATGTGAAGGGAGTCAATGTGGACGTGAAAATAAAAATTTTAACATAAAAGAGAAAAACAAAGACTATAATGTCATTGTGGCCTAGAAGAGAAACCCCATTTCAAAGAGGCTGCACTGAAATTTTAAAATCATCAGAGCCATTTATTGAATGAAATAACTTGCATTTTTCTTAAACTGCTTGGTATATAGGAAATTTAAGTAAGAAATTTCTTTGAAGGGGCTGCTAGGTGGTGCAGTGGATAGAGCTCTGCGTTGGAGTCAGGAGCACCCGAGTTCAAATTTGATCTCAGACACTTGACAGTAGCTATGTGACCCTAGGCAAATCACTTAACCCAGATTGCCTCACGAAAAAGTTGAAAAAAGGAAAAGAAATTTCTTTGAAACTGATTTAAAACACAAAACAAAAAAGTTTCTGTCTCTAACATAATATAACACATGAATCCCATCCTTATGTCTCTCTCTGGGAGACCATATAGACAATATTCAGTATAGGGTATGCTTCATACAGTTAAGTCTAGGGCTTTCTATGATTTCCCCACGGACAGCCCTGACTATGAAGAACACATGAACATGACAATTTCCCCAAGTACAGTCACAGATCACCACCAGCTGAGGATATAGGAAGAGATGGGGTCCCAGGGGAGGAAATAGTGTCCCAGCCTTAGCCCTTCTGCTGTTTATTGCTGTAGTCTCAGGTAGGAGACTATGACAGGCAAAGGCCATAAATAGCCCTTATTCTGATGGCTCTTTGTGCTTACTGGGTATTTGGTAGAATCTGGAAGGAACCATAGAGGCACATGTGAGGGAAGAATTAAATTACAGTTTTGCCAGATTCCACCCAGTTTTCTCACCATGAGTCAGCATGGTCTAATATTACAAGACTGAACTTGGAATTCTAAGTTGTGACTTCAGTTCCCCAGTTTATTATGATCCTACCAGCCATGGAAGCTTTGGTAGAGCTCTGAAACTTTCTGAGTTGCGGTTTCTATTAAGTATACCACTATTCTTTCAGTCACCTAGGTCTGCTATCTAGGAGTCTTCTGGATTCTTCCCTCTCACTCACCATACCCAATCAGTTGCCACCTTCTCAACTTTATTCACAGCAGTATTCTCCTTTCTAATAGACACCACAGTCACCCAAGTTCCAGCCCCTGATCCCCTCTTTCCTTTTCCATTACAATGTCTTCCTCATCTTCTGCCTCCTGATCCTCCTTCTCTTTCTTCTTCCTTTTTCATCCTTTTTTTCTACTGATCTTTCTCCTCTTTCCCCCCTATTCCTTCTCCTTTTCTTCTCGTTGTCCTCATCTTTCTCTTCCACCTTCTCTTCTGACTTTTCCTTTCCCCCTCCTCAGAATGTTACTTAACTCTTCACTGTTGAAAAAAAACCCATGCCCAACTCCCCAAAGTTCTCTATGTGTTGCCTTCTCTCTATTCACACCAAAATACCTCTGTCCCAGACCTTTCTTGTCTGATTTATTACAACAGCCTTGTATAGGAAGCTAGATGGTGCACTGGATAGAGCCTTGCTTGGTCTTGAAAGATTCTGTGTTCGAATGTTGTTTCAGACACAAAGCTGTGTGACCCTGGGTAAGTCACTTAACGTCTTTCCACCTCAATTTTCTTATCTGTAAAATAGGAATAATAACAGTACTTATCTACCAGGGTTGTGAAGATCAAAGGAGATAATGTTTGAAGAGCCTCAGATACTTATTAGTTGTATTACCCTGGGCAAATCACGTCACTTTTTAAGAATCAGATTCTTCATCTGCAAAAATGAGGGTAGCAATAACATCTACCTCCCAGGGTTGTTGTGAGGATAAAATGAGATGATATTTGTAAAAAAAAACACTTTTTATAAACTTTCTAGCCTGGTATAAATGCTAGCTATCATCATCATTATCATCATCATCACCCAGATTAGGAGTCTCAGATGTTCCAGCTAATAGCCAAGTCATCTGGGCCAAATTATTTACAATCTCTGTACATCAATTTCTGTTTCCCTAAAATGGGGATGAACACACCCATTCTGCTTGCATGAAAGTGTTATTATAAAGCTCAAAGAATATGTTTAAAGTGCTATGCAAACATATGCTTCCTAGTCTTTGTTTTGAAGGTTAGAACTAGCTATGAGCATGACTTTATTTAAACCACTTTTGCATTGCAAGTCTTTACTTTCCTTATTAATAGACTGAGCAGGTTGGAGCAGAGGTTGTGTAAGGTGCCTCCTATCCCTAAACGTTATTCTATCATGCTGTAATGATGAATTATTTTACTAATTTAACAATGAAGATTATTCTGTTTCTTTGAAAAGAAACCATGAAAATGGGTTTCAATACCACCCACCTCATGAGAGGGAGATGTGTCACTGAAGCTGAGTGTTCCTCCCTGATCTGACTGGGGACACCTAAGGAGAAACTGCTCATGTCCTAAGCCCTGAAGTATATTGGCTCTCAAGCTGGAAGCCCCTGAACTTTCTCTCACAGGCCATCTGCTTTGCATGTCCCCTCCCTCCAATCCCTGAAGAGCCCTTATTCAGTGGAACCTATGACTCCCCACCCCTGAGATCAGCACTGGACAGAGCATAGCATGCAGATGGTGTCACTGGCTCAATTCCTGGGCCTCCTGCTACTCTGCCTCCCAGGTGGGAAGTGGCACATGCAGAGGGGCCATGGGAAAATAAGCATACTTCCATTATTATTTTAAACAATGATAATAAATATCATTAGCTTTCATATATCATTTTAAGGTTCATAAAGTCTTAAGTCTGTTATCTTATACATTGGCAACACTGAAATATCCATATGAAATAGAGGCTATGACACTCAAAGGTGAATAATGCCATGGCAGCTGTTTGTGTGAGTAATTCAATGGGTTTAATCTGGTTAAATGGTTAAAAAAAGTCTCTAAATGAAGATGCCAACATGGTCATAGTAGAACCCAGATTTCAGCCTCCTTGATCATATCTTCTGGGGAGAGAGCTACTATAAAGGAATATCCACACATGAGCCATCTCCTGACACATTGACATCTCATTCCCCAGGCAGTCTAATTTGCACAGGAAGCACAGTGACTTTGTCTTTTATAACCACCCTAGCTCACTATTATCTCTGGTGTATGTGGGGTCCTCAGGAGAGCCCCTGAAGGATCCTTCTCGACCTTTGAAATCCCTGATCCTTCAGTGGGAGAAAGCAAAAACTATGATGAACTGTAATATTATCAGTCAACTAATAAACATGTATTAAGCACCTTTGATATGCCAGGCACTGTTCTAAATACTGAAGATATAAAAAAAGGCAAAAGACTGTGGCTCCTGTCAAGGAACTCACAGTCAAATAGAAGAGATAGAACGCAAATAATTATGTCCCAAACAGCCATATCCAGGTAAACTGGGGATTATTAAAGGGTGGGATTTTGGTGGATACTTGAAGGAAGCCAGGAGGCAGAGATGAGGAGGGACAGCCATGGGAAATGACAAGAGTTGAGAGATGAAGTGTCACCTTCCTGAAAGAGCAAAGAGGCTAATGTCACTGAATTAGAGAGTATGGGTGAGTAAGGTGTAAAAAGACTGGATGTGTGTGTGTGTGTGATCGTTTTGGTGGTGGTAGTAGTGGTGTTCGTGGTGGTAGGTTATAAAGGGCTTTGAACATCAAACAGAGGACTTTATATTTGACCCTGGATGTGATAGGAAGCCACTGTAGTTTACTGAATGGGAGACTGACAGTATCAGACCAGCAGTTTAGAAAGATCTCTTTGGCCGTTGAGTGAAAGATGGAATGGAGTAGAGAGAGACTTATGTCAGGGAGATTAGCTGAGAAAGCTAAAGCAACTCCATTTTGTCTGCAGTTCTTCTATCTCTCCCCTGACCGTGTGTGCCCCCACCTACCCTGTCTGTGACCTTCTTGACTACTGCAATAGCAGGACAGTCCTTACTGTTAGGGCAGGTTACAAAAGATAGCTAACCTGAAGAAGACCTTTCTTGTTACTAGCCCAGCAACAGACCTGTCAAATCAAGATACCACCTGCCCTATTTCTGACCAAGCCTGCAGCAACAGCTTTGCCCAATCCTAAGGTGCCATATACCCAATTCACCTTACACTTAAACTGAAGCCTGTGTAAACTTTGTCCTTTCATTCTTTCAAGGAGTCTCTGGCCAACCAGGTGGGGCTCTCTTGCTGGTGCACTCACTAAACCCTTATTTTTCTTAAAATTTGGGAGCTTGGGGTTTGGGTTTCGGTTTGGTTCTGGTTTGTTCCAGCAATGACAGTTTCACCCACAAGATCAACAATCTACTGTCATCATTCAGTAATGAGGTAATGATGATTTGCCCCAGGTTGGTGCCAGTGTCATCAGAGAGAAAGAGAAATATATGACAGATGGTATGAAAGTAAAATCAACAAGCTGTCACAACAGATGGGATATAGGGGATGGGAAAGAGCAAAGAGTCAAGGATGAAACATTTAGGTTTAAATCTGGGTGATCCCCTGCAGGTCCCCTGGACAGTAATCAAGAAGTCAGAAAGAGGTGAGAGTCTAGAGAAAGGGGAGATTGTGATTTCAGTTTTAGAATTGTTGAGGTCAAAGTGTCTAGGGGACATTGAATGTCAACTACGCCATAAGAGATGTGAGCCTGGAGGATAAGCAAAGAGGCTATGGCTGGATAAGTATTTTGAGAATCACATGATACAGATCACAATTGAATGCACAGGACATAATGAAATCATCAAGTGAATCATATAGGGGGAGAAGGGGACCAAACTAGCAGGTGTTCCATTGATGAAAATCCCAGCAAATGGATTTATTTACCAGTCACGTAGCCAGGAGAACTAGGAGAGAGTACTGTCACAAAAACTTAAAGAGGACAGTCTGTTAACCAGAGTTCTTTGTCCACTGCCTGCCCAGCACCGGAACACTTGCCTCAGTCCATGTGCGGTGTCTGGGCAGAGGAGGAGCGTGGCAGTGGTGGTCCCTGCCCCTGCACACAGGCAGGTTTCAGGGCTATTCCTACAGTCGAGCCGCCAATATAGTGACTTGCTCTCTCTGACACTGGAGAGCACTAAGGACCGTGTCCTTTGTGTCTTGAATCTATGTGATAAGATTGATCTAGAAAACTTTCAGTATCTCCACACTTCGTGTAAGACCTGGGCTTGGATAGTTTGGACCAAGTAGAAATGATCATTTGATATTATAATATTTGACATTATAATATAAATCCTTTGGAGGATGTCTCCTGTTTTCATAATCATCAGATTTTACTGTTTGAGGAAGAGGGAGATGGACTGGATCAGGTACAGGGTTATGGCAGGAGATGTATCAGAAGGCTTTTTTTTAGTTTTTTTGGTGAGGGCAATTGGGGTTAAGTGACTTGCCCAGGGTCACACAGTGTGTTATATGTCTGACGCTGGATTTCAACTCAGGTTCTTCTGACTCTAGGGCCAGTGCTCTTGTCCAGTGCACCACCTAGCTGCCCCCGTGAGAAGGCTGTTGCAATAACCTGGGCATGAGGTGATGAGGGAGGTGATCAGGGTGATAGCATTGTCAGAAGAGAGAAGGGGACACATAACAAAGGTGTTAGGTAGAAATGCAAAGACTTCACTGCTGATTAAAGAGGCAGGAGTTAGGGGTTCAGAGTGACACCCAGGGTGGAAGCCTGAGTTTGGACCCTACATTGGGCATCACTAGTGTGGCTTTGTGCAAGAACTTAGACTCCATGAGCCCCTGATTCCTCATCTGTAAAATGACAAGGTAGAAGTTCATGACCTCTCAGGTCACTTGCAGCTCTAAATCTCTGAACTGATAACACCAGCTTGGTGGTGCAGTGGACAGAGCTCTGGACCCAGTGTCATGAAGACCTGATTTCAAATCTGGTCAGAGACATCAACTGTCTGACCTTGGACAAGTCACTTCACCTCTGCCTCAACTTCCTCTTCTCTAAAATGGAGATAATAATAGCACCTACATCATGGGGTTCTTAGGAGGAACAAATGAGATACTGCTTCTGCAGTGCTTAGCAAAATTTAAAATGTTAGGTAAATACTAGTGATTATTACTAGTATTCACAATGATTTTCCTTGGTAGTCTTTTTTTTTTTTGAGAGGCAGTGGGGTAAAATGACTTGCCCAGGGTCACGCAGCTAGTAAGTGTCAAGTGTCTGAGGCCAGATGTAAATTCAGGTCTTCCTGAATCCAGGGCTGGTGCTGTACCCAGTACACCATCTACTTGCCCCTCTTTGTAGTATTCTTGCAAGAAGAAAGAATAAAGTAGTGGTATGAGCAACTTCTTACTTACAGACACAGGTGATGACCTTCCAAGGGTACTTCTTTGAAATAATCAATTCCCTGACAGCTAAGTCTTTACTTTTGTTTCATTTTTTGCTTATATCTGAATGTGTCTTACCTCCACCTGTAAAAGGCATGCATACACACACACACACACACACACACACACACACACACTCATACGTGAATATATGTCACCCATTCCTTAGCCACAGCTTGGCTGGGAACTGTGCATAATAAAATGTATGTGATCCGTCTCCACAGCACCTCTCTCTGTTCCATCCCTTCTCTGAGGCAGATTGCTTTTCTTTACAGACTAGAGCTGCTGCATTCATCTTCTCTGTCTCTTCCTCCTTTTTAAAAATTATGAACTCATTACTCCACAAGTACAAACATTGTGATTCATAAAGAATACAAAAAAGAGGGTGGTGGATAAAGCCATAAACTTATTCCATGCAGTTTTTTTACACAATTACATTTAAGAAGATGATAATAAAATTATTCACTGTCCTCTTCTCATGTTTTTGCGGTTTTATGTATTTCATTTTTAAATATGTTATTGATACTCCGTTCTTTTTTTTTCTTAATTGCTATCACTTTCTCCAAAGGCAGCAGAGGGGTCTAAAAGATAGGAAGGCCTGGGTTCAAGTTTAACCTCTGATACATACCTGCTCTTTGATCTAAGGCACAACATTGAACCACTTGGTCCCACAAGTAACTGTCCTTCCTCCTGCTCATCTGCTGGCATCCCAGGCTTCCTAGAGGTCCCACGTAAAATCTCATCTCCATTCAGGAAGAACTTTCCCCCTATTCACCTTTAATCCCAGAAGTCACCTTTTGCGGATTAACTCCAATTTGTCCTGCCTATATACTGTTTGTACATAGCTGGATGCTGTTGTTGTCTCCCACTGACTGGGTCCTTGAGTGGAGAGGTTGATTTTCCCTGTCTTTGTACCTGCACCATTTAGCACAGTGCCTGGCACACAGAAGGTGCTTAAAAATGCTTGGTGACTTACCCTGAATGACTGTGAAAGAATGAGGACATGGATGCAAGGTCAGTTGTTGTTCAGTCATTTCCCGTCGTGTGTGACTCTTTTGTGACCCCGTTTAAGGTATTCTTGGCTGGGATACTGGAGTGGTTGGCCATTTCTTCCTCCATCTCATTTCATGGATAAAAAAAATGAAGCAGACCAAGTTCTGTGACTTGCCCAGGGTCACACAGTCAATAAGTGTCTGAGACCAGATTGAAACTCAAGAAAAGGATTCATCCTGACTTCGGGCTATGCCATCTACATGCCTGATTTACCTGAAGAGTGTAAGGCTTGGATCAAAATAAGCCAGCATTTGTCATTTTTAGTAAAACCCACAGTTTGGCTTCTCCAATGTACACATGAGGGATAGAATGAAGAATTCTGGATGTATGTGCAATATTAATATTACTTGGTTATGTCTCTCCTACATTCCCTCAAATCTGTATATTGGGGTTATTCTCAGCTCTCTGCCCTGCCTTTGTTGGGAGAATATAATGTGTGAGTGATGTGGGGCTTCGGAGGAAGGAGGCGGTGGGGGTGGGGGCAACAGAGCTCAGTCCTGACAAGACAGCAGTCCCTGCTCTGACCTAAGGTTAAAGCAGCTGTGCTCTGAGCTGAGGCAGCCAAATGTCACCAGGTGGTTTTTGTTCAGGGCTGGATCACTGTGACAGCCCAGCTGTAATGATGTTCATAGCAATGCAGTCCAGCATCTTCACCCTGTACAGTGATGACTGGGAGAGTATAGTCTGTCCCAGACCCACTGCCACTGAACCAGGCGGGGACTCCAGAATGCAGGATGGCAGCACCACAGATAAGGAGCTTGGGAGGCTGTCTTGGTGGCTGATAGTAGCAGGCTAAATTATTGCTTGTCAATATTGTCTTGTTAAGATTTTCTTAGACACCCTGTTTTCCAGCGCTAAGGCGAAGCAAGTAAGCTGTGTTCTGAGCTTGGCATAACAACGATCCGCTGTCTTCACCATCCGGGTGATCTCACCCCCTGGCAAAATCATATATTTATGACATTGCTTTGACCAGGTACCCTCTGACCTCAGAAAAGCACCAGACAGGTACCCACATTCTGGTGATGAAGTCCTCTTATGAATCAAACTTGTCACATTGCTACTGTTACCTCTCCCAGACCTGAGCTGAAATCCAAGTTCAAGCACTTGATAGCTGTGGGACCCTGGGCAAGTCACTTCACCCTAGTTTCCACATTTGTAAAATAATGTCTTTAACAGCACCTGTTTCCCAGGGATATTTTGAAGACCGGATGAGATAGTCATTATAAGGCCTCAGCGGGGCTTGGAACACAGTAAGCACCAAGTAAATGTTTGCTCTGAGTTTTATTGAGCCCATCTAGCAGACGCCTGGCATTCCTCAGACCCAGACAAATGCTCTCCACGTCTCCTGGTTTCCCTCGGGTCAGAGGAAACAGACACAAAGCCAGCACGGCCTTGTCCTGGCCGGCGCCCCCTTGACCTCTCCTGCTGCCCCGGGCCCACTCGTGTCCTGCTCTCCTGGATGCCCCAGGGGGCTGAGCGAGCACTCCCGCCAAACTGCCCCAGCCCCTAGTCTCCCTCCTCAGAGCCCTGTCTTCCCTGCGTGTTTCCGTCACTTTCTCCGACAGGATGCTGGTGCACAGCAAGCCTTTCATTGGAATCCGGCCTGGTGTGACGGTGCCAGAGTGGGAGAGAGTGTGCCCTTGATTACCCACGGAAGAGCTCTCGAGGTCTGTGAGCCCACGCCTGGCTACTCCCCGTGGCCTCTGAGGTTGTGAAGACCACGCAGGAGGTAAGGGGAGGAGTCGGGGGGGCGGGCCTGCTGGCAGGAAGAGCCAGGGGCGGGCAGCCAGGGAGGCAGGACACATTCCAAGACGGGGAAAAGGCCGAGCTCCAGGCATGCGCAGAAGGCGCCTCACACTTCAGACTACGATTCCCAGAAGGGCGTGCTCGCCTCAGGGGTATTTTCCCAACCCCCAAAGGAGGGAGGACGGGACTTCCTTCTTACTAGGCCACTTCCGCTTCCCTTTCTCTCTGCCTGTTCCGCCCTCGCTTGTTCCCGCTTCCCATTCTCTGTTCTGGGCTGAAGTGTGACCGTGAGCAGGGCCTAGAGAGGGGCCGGGCCCAGGCGGAGCCGGTGCGGGGTTGCGGCGGGGCGGGGCGGAGCACCGGGGGCTGGCTGGGGAGCTCACGGAGAATGGGAGGAGCGTCCGGCAGAGGAGGAAGGAAGGCCCCGAGGGGCTCCCAGGGGTCTGGGGGCGGCGAGTGCTTGGGGGGATTCGGGGGGTTGGAGGCCGAGCAGGCGGAGGCGGAGCCTGGGGGCGGGTTCTAATGCTCCTTCAGTCTCGCCCCCAGCTCCCTGTCCCCCTCCCCGATCTCCCATCAGTGGAGAAGTGGGAACGTCTGGTCTGAGCAGGGCAGACCCCCACGTGACCCCTCACTCTCCTGCTTCTCCTTTCCTCCCCAGCTCTCCCTTCTGTGGCCTCTGCTCTGCCCCAGGAGGACAGCCTGGAGGAAGAGGGAATGGCTCCTGCCCTGACAGCCACGCCCGGGAAGGTGAGTTCCACTTGCTGCTTTCCTCAAATAGCATCTTAGGCCAGAGACCGTGGGATAGGTTTCTTTGTCCTGTGCTGTAACACTAGGAATCGTGGGCATCAGAGAATCATATAACCACAGACACCACTGCATGCTCTGCACACTGAAAAAAAGAAAAAAGACCTTCCAGTTACTTTGTGGGGTTGTTTTTTTTTCTAATTTTGAGTTCTAAATCCTTTCCAATCATCCACTCCTTCCCCCACCCTTTGAGAAGGGAAAAATAGGATAGCCATTATGATTGTAAGGTAATGCAGAACAGTTGTATATTACTCCTGGTCCAAAAAAAAAAAAGTAAGGACCATGAAAGTGAGAAAGAGGGAGCTTCAGTCCTCACTCAAAGTTCATCCGTTCTCTCTGTTTTTTTAATGAGTCCTTTAAACTTTTCCTGGGTCATTGTATTCATCAGAGTGGCTGAGTCTTTCACAGTTGATCATTACTGCTGCTGCTGTGCTCAGTCTTCCTGTTTCTTCTCACTTTTCACATTTATTGGTGTTATTTATAATTCATGGGATACAACAAGCATTTTCATAGCAGAATAAAAACGAATTACATGTGAAATTGCACATCTTTTATGTTCAGTTTGTTACTCCTTTTAAATGTGTTACAAAGTTACCGTGTGAATTTTTTTCTCCCTCCTCCCCTCTATGGCTACCATTAGACACAAGTAGGAACATGTGTGTGTTTGTGTTTGTGTGTATGCAGGTATGTATATATGTGTATGTAAAATTCTTCTATACATCCTTTAATTTTCAGTTCTTTCTCTGGATGCAGATAATGTCTTCATATGTCCTTCATAGTTAATTTAGGTATTTACAGTAATCAAAATAACTTATTCAAATTCATTCTTAAAACAATACTGCTGTTAGTATATACAATGTTCCCTTGGTTCTCTGTAAGTCATTCTAAGATCATTGAGCTCATACTTTTCTTATATTACACCAAAAATCTATCATAATCTTATACCACAACTTGTCCAGCCATTCCCCAGTGGTTAGGCATCCCTGCAATTTCCAGTTCTTTGCCACCAGAAAGAGAGCTGGTATAAACATTTGAGAACATGTGGGTTCTTTTCTTTTTTTCCCTAATCATCTTTGGAAATGGATCTAGTATTGGTATTACTGGATCAGTGAGTATAGAGAGTTTCATCGCTTTTTGGTCAAAATTTCAAGTTGCTGTCCAAAACCGTTGGATCAGTTGACAATTCCACCAAGAATGAGTTAGTGTCCCAGTTTTTCCACATCCCCTCCCAATATTTGTTGGTTTCCCTGTCTATTATTTCAGCCACACTGATAGGTATAAACTGATATCTTCAAGGTTGTTTGAATTTTCATTTCTCTAATCAATTATGATTTAGAGCATTGTTTCACATCAGTATAAATTGTTTTGATTTCTTTGTTACAAAACTGCCTGTTCATATGCTTTGGCCACTTATCAATTAAGGAATGATTTGTATTACAGATTTCATAAATTTCTTCATATATTTTAGGTATAAGACCTTTGTCTGAGATCATCGAGAGTAGTTTTTGCAATTTTTTTCTTTCCCTCTGATCTTGGCAACATTTGTTTCATTTATACAAAACCTTTTTAATTTAATGTAAGCTAGAGCGGGATGGCGGTGTAAAAAAGGCAGGAAGTCCCCTCAGCCCCCCCCCAATACCTTTAATAATTATTTTAAAGAAATTCTAGAGCAGTGGAACCCACAAAAAGTCAGAGAGAAACAATTTTCCAGCACAAGACAACTTAGAAGGTTGTCAGGAAAGGTTTGTTGCACCAAGGTGAGAGAGTAGTGCAGTCCTACACAGGTTGTACCAGTGCAGTCAGGGCCCAGCAAACTGGAATCAGGCCTTGGGGCCACTGAATTACAGGTAGCAGTGATGGTTTCCAGACCTCTCAGCCTAGAGATGCCAAAAAACCACTTAGAAGGTTAGCAGGAAAGGTCTGTTGCGCCTTGGTGGGACTGGAGCCCAGGCTGAGTGAGTACAGCCCCATTCTGACCATAGAAAATTACTGTGGTGACAGAGAAGAACCAAACACACACTCAGAAGACAACAAAGTCAAAGATCTTACATCCAAAGCCTACAAGAAAAATATTAATTGGTGTCAGGCAGTGAAAGAGGTTAAAAAAGCTTTTGAAAATCAAGTAAGTAGAGGAGAAATGAGAGTGATGCAAGAAAGTCATAAAAAATGAGTCAACAGCTTGGTAAATGAGACACAAAAAAATGTTGAAGAAAATAACTCCATAAAAAACAGAGTAGGCCAAATGGAAAAACACAGGAAAATTCACAGAAAAAAAATTGGTCTGTATATTTCCTCCAGAAACACATGGAGTATTGCCATAAAATAAATGGGGAGGAGCAGAAATAAAGGGGTAAAGCAAGTTGTTCTCCTAAGAAAACTTGAGAGGACCTCCAAGGGCTGAGTTTTGGGGTAAGTGAGGTGTAGTCACTTCCAGGCTGACTTCATTGAATCAACAGATTAGAGGCCCTGGATCAGTTCTGCAAGAAGCAAGCTAGGCCTCCAGAAATTTTACCTCGCAAACTTGCACCTCAAACTTTTGCCTAAGGACCAGCAGATGGCTGAATGTAGGAAGATTGAAAAACCCTCCAGCCCCCTCCCTCTGTTTCCCAAAGCTAGATCTAGCAGAGCTAACCAGAAGTTATCTGGGGTTGTAGCTGTAGGTTAGAAGTGAGCACATACCTGGTGAGTGCAATACCAGAGGGAGGTCGAACATTTTGGGGACAGAATGGCTAGAGGCCTGAACTGTGGTTTAAGGGAGGACAGGAGTTCCTGAGGTTGAGCCTTCCACGGAATTCAGAAAATAACAGTAAGCATGACTTGAGGCCTAGAACTTGGGGATTAAAACTTGATTATGATAAAATACTGAAAATCAAAATAAGCAAGCAGAGGGAAAAGAACCCAATTGTAGATAGATGCTTTGGTGATAAACAGTATCTGGGTTCATATTCAGAGAAAAACAGTGAGGTAAAAAAAGCCACTGCTGTCCCAGAAAATAATGTTAAATGGTCACTAGCCGAAAAAGAACTCTTGATTGAACTTAAAATGGAACTCAAAAATTAAATGAGAGAGATTGAGAAAAAATTAGGAAAAACAATAAAAGCAATTGAGGAAATTATGAAAAGGAAGTTACCCAATTGGAGAGTTATAAACTCTTTTGAAAATTATATTTTATTTTTCCACTTAATAGTATTTTATTTTTTTCTAATTACAAGTAAGGATAGTTTTTAACATTCACTTTTGATTTTGAGTTCCAAACTTTCTTTTACCTCCCAGCCTTTCTTTCCGTTTCTCCTAGATGGCAAGAAGTCAGATATAGGTTACACACGTACACTCATATTAAACATAATTGTTGTGAAAGAAGAATCGGAACAGGCTGGAAAAAGCTACAAGAAAAGAAAACAAGCAAAAAAAAGTGGAAATAGTATGTTTGCTCTGAATTCACTCTCCATGGTTCTTTGTTTGGATGTAGATAGCATTGTCTTACATCATTGTGTTGCTGAGAAGAGCCAGCTGTCAAAGTTGATCATTACAATTTTGCTGTCACTATGTATACTGTTCTCCTGGTTCTGCTCACTTCATTCATCATCATTCATGTAAGTCTTCCTCTGTTATTCTCAAATCTGCCTGCTCATTATTTCTTATAGCACAATTGTATTCTATTACATGCAGGAACCAGAACTTGTTCAGCCATTCCCTATTTGATAGGCATCCTTTCAATTTCCAATTCTTTGCCACCAGAAAAGAGTGCTATAAATATTTTTGTACATGTGGGTCCCTTTGCCTTCTTATAATCTCTTTGGGATACAGACCTAGTGATGGTATTGCTGGATTAAAAAATGTGCAGTGTTTTAGGCCTTTTGGGCATAGTTCCAAATTACTCTCCAGAATGGTTGGATCAGTTCACAACTCCATCATTCTTGTTGGGCTTTTGTCGAAACTGCATGTTTCTTTGAGGCTTGGTTATAGACTTTTTGGGTTGTTTTTGTCTATCAATTGCATGGACTTTTAAAACTGTCCTCTTTTTCTTTTTCGACTTCCTTCTCTTCTGTGCATCTTTTCTCTTTTTTTCTGACAACACTATCTCTAGCTCTCTTCCTTTTACATGCTACCCTCTCCTTGCCCGTCCAGTAAAAAAAGAAAAACACAGTGCATTTATAGCTAGTAAGCATAGTCATGTAAAATAAATAAACAAGTTTGTCAGCACTTTTGTGTTAGAATTTCGGTAGCAAGTTTCATCATCAGATCTCTGGAGTCATGGCTTATTATTGAATGGTATTGTCATTTGTAAATTGTTTTCTTAGTTCTGCTTTTCTCCCTTCATTGCTTTATGCAAGTCTTCCTATTTTCTTTCAAAGTATCGTTTTCAAGATTTCTTAGGGCACAATAATATTCCACTTCATGAAATGATCAGGTATTTTCCAGTTGATGGGTATCCCTGTTCCTAATACTTTGCTCTAACAGAAAGGACTCTCAAGGTCTCTTTTAAGAACTTTGGAATGGAATATGTGACTTGGGAGAAACTGGTACAGGATGCCCATCATGGCATGCCCTCATCTGAGAGGTGCTATACTCTATGAGCAAAGCAGAATGGAAGTAGCTCAGAAGAAATATGAGATGATTGAATTTAGAGAATCTACCCCGAATGTTCACATGTATTATTTTTTTTATAGTTCAGTATCTTTTTTTGATTATTTATAGTTTTGAAGTATTTGTGTATTATATTTTGTTGGGTCTGCTTATTTTGCACTGTCAGTTAATGCATATCTTCAAATGCTTCTCAGAATTGCTTATATTTGTCATAATTATCTATATAAATGACTGTTGTTCATATACCATATTTTTCTAGCTGTTCTTTAGTGTTGAGAATTCAGTTTGTTTCCAGTTCTTTGCTGCCCCAAGAGACTTCTCTTTGAATGTTTCTGTCCAAAAACTCAGTGTGGCCTTAGTCTGGTTATACTGAAAGGGAATGGCAACATTGTACATTCAGAATAGCCCTGGATTTGAAGGCAGCAGGACCTGCGCTCAAAGTGTAGATGCATCAGTTACTCCCCTTTTGACCTTAAGCAAGTCAACTTTCCCTCTGAGGGCCTCACTTCCCTAATTTGTAAAATGAGAAAATTGGATTCTTAAATACAGGAATTGGAAAGTAATGGTCCTTTAACACCCTTTTCAATAGTGAAAAATTGTTCACATGTTGTTACAGACAGGAGATTGTAGTCCACCGTGCTGGTCTTTGCTTTTGTGGTTCCAGGAGCATGGAACACAATGGTGTTCATTTCAGAGCAGCACATTTCAAGAAGCACAGTGATTGGATGAAAAGAGGAAGGTAGCTCTCTTACTTCTGAAGAGACCAGGCTGATTGCTCAAAGAAACTGGGCTTGTTTAGATTAGAAGTGAATACTTCGGACTACATAATAGCTATCTTCAGCTATTTCATTTTCATTGTTTATTTCAGCGAGTACAAAAGAAATTAGCCATATTTCTCCTTCAGCTCAGAGGGTAGAAGTAGGAGCCACAGGTGTTCAATGTAAACAACAAAAATGAAGGACAAGTTTAAAATTGATGTCATTGGAACCATTTACAACAGTAAGCATTAATTAAATACCTACTTAGTGCCAGGCACTGTGCTGCGTGCCGAGGATACGAAGGACCAAATACTAGCTCCTTCCATGAAGAAATCTGCAGACTAATTAGAGAGTAATTCTTTTTTTTAAAATTTTTGTTTGTTTAATTTTTAATTTTTGGAATAAAACAAGCATTTCCAATACGTGTATAATAACAAAAGATGATTGTATGGGAAACTAAAAATCTGATATCTACAACTTGCTATTCTTTTTAAATATATAATGAAATTCCACATAAATTTTTCTCACTACCCCCCCAAACTCTAGAGATGGCTACCATTAGATACAAATGTCTGTATGTATGTGTGTGTATGTGTGTGTGTGTGTGTGTGTTTGTATGTTTATGTATATGTGTATATAAAATCATTCTATACACACTTGTATTAGTTCTTTTTGGGAGAGGAATTCTTAAGTGCCTGCTATATACCAGACACTCTACTGGGATGCAAATAAATAAATAAAACAATTCTTGATGGGAAGTGAAAGATGAAATGGCTAAAGAAACAAAGGTTCAATCTTTTGGGCATATCAATATATTAAGCAATGCATGGCAGTTGCACAGAAAACTGGGACCAGGCCCCCTCCTCGTCTTAGAGGTGGATCCTGAATAGGGCAAGACATACTTTTATAAATTAAAAAACAATCAAAGAAGACCAATTAATTAAAAGCAAATAATATAATGTTAGGTAATCTGATTTCTAATTGGAGAAGCGACTGGGAACTTTTCATGTTGGGAGGGGGAAAGGAACAGGTTCAGTTCCCTCCATTCAGAATGAGGTGTCCCACTCCCTGAAAGTAATATACGATGAAAGGAACATGGGAACAGTAATTAATTGTTCAGTAGGGGGCCAGCTTTCAGATAAGACATATGGGTTGCTTCAGATGTACAATTGTGAGAAAACTCCTTATATCAGTCTTTTAACATTTGACTGGGTTTCTGATCAGCATGACCTAGGTCCTTAAGGACTGAACAGCACATAGAGTAGGTCTCCTCTCTGAGTCATGCAAAGCTAAGTTCAAACAATGCAATTAGGTTATCTCCCAATTTCCATAACTGAATAAATTTTTCTCAAAATACAGAAGTTGGACTAGACCTGTGATTGAACAAAAAAGGAACTGAGGTACCTCTAGAATTGAGTCAGAAAATGGAGTTAATGTGGTTGACTCAGTTGCCTCAAATCCCTGTACCACTTCCTGTCCTAAAACCCTCAATTCCCGCATCTTAATAGAAAGTAGTTTACATTTGAACTTCATAACAGTTAAGAGCTTTAGCTGGGTAAGCACAAATGTTTTTGTTGTTTCAGGAATCAGTGACGTTCAAGGATGTGGCTGTGGAATTCACCCAGGAAGAGTGGGTACAATTGAACCCATCTCAGAAAAAATTGTACAGGGATGTGATGCTGGAGAACTATAGGAACTTGGTCTCTTTGGGTAAGAACAGCTACCCCTTTGGAGTCTTGATATATACTATGAGAGCAAGATTTTAACAGTTGTTCTTTGGCATGCAAAAGGAAACTCTTCCTAATCCATTTGTACCAAGAGACAGATTACTTGTGCTACCTGTTTCCAGGAAAAAGGTCCAAGCTTAGTATGCCTGGAAATTGATTTCTTGATTTGTTGTTATCCTTGAGAACGTATCTTCCCCTCTGTTATTACCTCACATCCAAGATATTCTTTATAATCCCAATGTAGGGTTCATCATGCGGTGTTCCCACTGCGTAAGCAGTCACCACGTCAAGTGAACTATTTCTTCTGAAGTCCTACTCAGTAATCCATTTTAGCATAATACAGAGTATCCTTCCATTGCTCTTTTGTACTATCCTTGAGGTCTTCCTAGCATGCCTCCTTTTTTTCGAAAGAGAGTTTGAACTTGTTTTGAATTCTTTTATTAAGTTTTGTGGACACTTTTTGAAAAAAGATTTAATTTCTTCTTCCCCTGCCACCTGAAAAAAAAAACCAAAAAGAAAGAAAAAATCCTACTTCTCCCTCCAACCAACCCATTGAGCTCCCCATGATTGAAGAAGAAAAAAAAAGTCAGACAAAATCAGGTAACATAGTGTTCTTGGGCGTATAAGATATGTCTAACACCCTTATTCCCCCACCTTTCTAGTAAAGTTGGAGGGAGTATTTCATCCAGCTGTTCAGTGATGGAACTCGATATGAGATGACTGCCTAGCCCTTTTCCATTTTCAATGAACAGGATTTGCAGCTTCCAAACCAAATGAGAGTGACCAGTTGGAAAGAAAGGAAGTGTCTTCCTTGCCAGAGGCAGATATTTCAAGAATCAGCTGTCCAGGTGACTACATAAAACCAAGCAGATGAGTCATTGCAAACTGGTAATCTGTTGGTCATTTTAGGTCAAAGCTCTTCAAAAACATTGAACAAACTGGTCTGTCAAAGCTTCTCTGGCCTGTTGAGAGCAGTTGAGAGTTTTAATTTCATTTTTTACCTCAAGAAGGTCCTTTTTTAATGTATCTCTTTAATGTGCGTCCACTCTCAAAGTTTTGCCTCAGTACAGGGCAGTTATATTTCTTCTGTTCATTGAAGTTCATCTTAGTTCACCTGCCTCACTTGCATGAATTCATTCTTTTAAAGTAAGCACATTATTGAAAGTATTAAGTAGTGGGTTCTTTTTGTTTGTGAGCTCTTTTCTGATATTTTCTTGTTTTGTGTCTATGATTATGTTGCTTTGCTGCTACTTTTAAAAATACTCCTAACCTAATTCCCGTTTCTTCAGCCTGTCATTTTATATGTTATCCTGTTTTTTTCTTTATGCTTTGAAATTATGTTTATAAAGGCACATTATTATGTTCATATCACAGGACTTGTATAGCCATAACCCCATCATTGGACCTAAAGATTTTCATTATTTTGCTATTTTTTTTAAAGAGTACTTTTTTTTTTTAGGCAGTGGAGTTAAGGGATTTTCCCAGGATCACAGAGCTATTACATGTCAGTTCTTTGGTCTGCGGTCACATTTGAACTCTGGTCCTCCTTACTTCAGGACCAGTGCTCTATTCACTGTGCCACCTACCTGCCCTGTATTATTTTGCTCTTTCACAAAAAGCTGTTGTGAAAATTTGCTGAGAGTGCTTTGTTTGCTTTCAGTAACATATTGAAGCTGCAGACCTACTACTGGGGCCATAGGGTGAGAGGGTATGAACAGTTTTGTAGCTGCAGCTGAAATTCTTATCATTTAAGGAAAATGGCAGCAGCTTAATAAGTAGCTATTTCAACATAATTCCCAAAATTTATACTTTTCAGGTATCTTGCTAATCTGAAGGCTGTTTATTGCTACCTCCAAATTGTTTTCATTTTTGCTTCTTTGATTAGCAGAGTTTGAGTAATGTTTCAGGTACTTATTAGTCATTTCTCTTGTGAAAAACACCATACGTCTTCATCTCACAAATTTCAATCAATTCCTTACAAAGTAGGTATGTTAGATTTAGAGGAAATTTATAGCAACAGTTCTCATGTTTTCAGCCTCATATTTCTTCTTTATTCTGTTGACTTCTTGTATCTATTTCTCTTCCTCACTCTGAACTTAATTCTCTATTTTCTTTCTGTTCAGTCTTTTCCCTTACTATTTTCACTTCAGAGGATAAGGATACATCAAAATCATCTGTTTGTTTATTTTTTCTGAATATTCTTTTCCATTCAAATGTCAGCCATTGAAAGTAGAGTAAGGGTTCATTCATTCCCGCTTGGTAATTTCATGTTATGTGAATTCATTTACATGTTACCTTTGAGTCATCATACTTTCACGTAAGATAAACCAATCTCTAGTGGAAGGCTAGTGAGACTGGCCTTCTGAAGTGAGAAGGCAAGAGAATATCTCTAAAACCTTTGAGCAACTAAGAACCTTGGAAAAGGGTGAAAAGGGCAGGGTTAATCAGCTCTGTATTCTTCCTTTCAGAGAGCCAGGAATTTGCTGGAGATAAACCTCTTGGATGTAATGGATATGGGAATGCCTTCCTGGGCAAGGAGCATCTTGCTGTGTGTCAGATAATTCATACTGGAAAGATGCTTTATGAATGTAAGGAGTGTGGGAAGGCTTTCCTCTGCAATTCAAATCTTACTCAACATCAAAAAATTCATACTGGAGAGAAACCTTATAATTGTAGTGAATGTGGAAAGGCCTTTAGGATTAAGAAACAACTTACAATGCATCAGAAAGTTCACACTGAAGAGAAACCTTATGAATGTAGTGAATGTGGGAAGGCCTTCAAGAGGAAGTCAGAGCTTACTGTGCATCAGAGAATTCATACTGGAGAGAAACCTTATAAATGTAGTGAATGTGGAAAGGCCTTTAGGATTAAGATATATCTTAGAATGCATCAGAAAGTTCACACTGAAGAGAAACCTTATGAATGTAGTGAATGTGGGAAGTCCTTCAGGAGGAAATCACATCGTAGTGAGCATCAGAGAATTCATACTGGAGAGAAACCTCATGAATGTCGTGAATGTGGAAAGGCCTTCAGGATTAAGTCAGGGCTTACTGTGCATCAGAGAATTCATACTGGAGAGAAGCCTTATGAGTGCAGTGAATGTGGGAAGTCCTTCAGGATTAAGTCAGAGCTTACTGTGCATCAGAGAATTCATACTGGAGAGGTGCTTTATGAATGTAAGGAGTGTGGGAAGGCTTTCCCCTATAACTCATATCTTACTCAACATCAAAAAATTCATACTGGAAAGAGACTGTATGAATGTAGGGAATGTGGGAAAACCTTCAGGAGTAAAACAGAATTTAAAGTACATGAGAGAATTCATAGTGGAGAGAAACCTTATGAATGTAGTGAATGTAGAAAGGCCTTCAGGATTAAGAAACAACTTAGAGTGCATCAGAGAATTCATACTGGAGAGAAACCTTATGAATGTAGTGCATGTGGGAAGGCCTACAAGAGTAAGTCAGAGCTTACTGTGCATCAGAGAATTCATACTGGTGAGAAACCTTATGAATGTAGTGCATGTGGGAAGGCCTACAAGAGTAAGTCAGACCTTACTGTGCATCAGAGAATTCATACTGGAGAGAAGCCTTATGAGTGTAGTGAATGTGGGAAGTCCTTCAAGAGTAAGGCAGAGCTTACTGTGCATCAGAGAAGTCATACTGGAGAGAAGCCTTATGAGTGCAGTGAATGTGGGAAGTCCGTCAAGAGTAAGTCAGAGCTTACTGTGCATCAGAGAATTCATACTGGAGAGATGCTTTATGAATGTAAGGAGTGTGGGAAGGCTTTCCCCTATAACTCATATCTTACTGAACATCAAAAAATTCATACTGGAGAGAAACCTTATGAATGTAGTGAATGTGGGAAAACCTTCAGGAGGAAAACAGAAGTTACAGTACATGAGAGAATTCATAGTGGAGAGAAACCTTATGAATGTAGTGAATGTAGGAAGGCCTTCAGGATTAAGAAACAACTTATAGTGCACCAGAGAATTCATACTGGAGAGAAACCTTATGAATGTACTGAATGTAGGAAGGCCTTCAGGAGTAAATCAGAGCTTACTGTGCATCAGCATATTCATACTGGAGAGAAACCTTATAAATGTAGTGAATGTGGAAAGGCCTTTAGGATTAAGAAACAACTTACAATGCATCAGAAAGTTCACATTGAAGAGAAACCTTATGAATGTAGTGAATGTGGGAAGTCCTTCAGGAGGAAATCACATTGTAGTGACCATCAGAGAATTCATACTGGAGAGAAACCTTTTGAATGTCGTGAATGTGGAAAGGCCTTCAGGATTAAGTCAGGGCTTACTTTGCATCAGAGAATTCATACTGGAGAAAAGCCTTATGAGTGCAGTGAATGTGGGAAGTCCTTCAAGAGTAAGTCAGAACTTACTGTGCATCAGAGAATTCATACTGGAGAGGTGCTTTATGAATGTAAGGACTGTGGGAAGTCTTTCCCCTATAACTCATATCTTACTCAACATCAAAAAGTTCATACTGAAAAGAGACTGTATGAATGTAGGGAATGTGGGAAGACATTCAGGAGTAAAACAGAACTTACAGTGCATGAAAGAATTCATAGTGGAGAGAAACCTTATGAATGTAGTGAATGTAGGAAGGCCTTCAGGAGTAAGAAACAACTTATACTGCATCAGAGAATTCATACTGGAGAGAAACCTTATGAATGTAGTGAATGTGGGAAGGCCTTCAGGATTAAGAAACACCTTAGAATGCACCAGAGAGTTCACACTGGAGAGACACTTTATGAATGTAGTGAGTGTGGAAAGGAGTTCAAGATTAAAGCACATCATACTGAGCATCAGAGAATTCATAATGGAGAGAAACCTTATGAATGTAGTGAATGTGGGAGAGCCTTCAGGATTAAATCAGAGCTTACTGTGCATCAGAGAAGTCATACTGGAGAGAAACCTTAAGAATATAGTGAAGGTGGGAAGGCCTTCAGGAGTAAGTCAGAGCTTCCTGTTCATCAAAGAATTCATACTGGAGAGAAACTTTATGAATGTGGTGAATGTAAAAGGCTTTTAGGAGTAAGGAACAACTTAAAGTGAATCAGAGAGTTCATACTGGAAAAGAGAAACCTTATGAATGTAGTGAATGTGGGAAGTCCTTCAGAAGAAAGAGTAAATGTTAACGTGTATGAGCAAATTCATATTGGTAACTTTCTTTTTGAATATAAGGAGCGTGGGGAGGCTTTCCCATACAACTCAGAACTTATTCGACATCAAATAATTCATATTGGAGAGAAACATTATCAATGCATTGTGTGTGGGAAGGCCTTCTTGAGGAAGGCACATCTTACTAGGCATCACAGAACTCATACTAGAGCAAAAAAAGATATGATTGGGCTTACAGAAGCGCAGCAGAAGGAGGTGAAAAACAAGTATATCATCCTTATAGCTCAGAACATGTCCAGTAATCACGGGTCACAGTCTGTATCGTGAGTGAGGAGTCATACCTCCTTCCCTCCCTCAATCCATCATCTATGCCTTGCTAGATAGGAGTGGGAGAAGAAATTGTACAGCATATGAGCAAGAGGAGTTAGGAACATGTAAGAGTCCTTGTTCCCATAGGCAGATGCACAAAGAATGTGGCAGAAATGATTTAGCATGAAGATGATGGGAGACAGTGCTGAGCTGACATGGGAAGGGAACAGAAGATAGTGGAAGGAATGTTTGTGCAATACAGGTCCTTTGAGAGACCCACATTGATGCACCACTCCCAATGTTCATATGGACTATTTGTATCTGACTTGTTGTAGTCTTCTGAGCACATATTGGTCTGATCAGCCACTGATGGGCACACTGTACTTTGACCCTGACATAGTGATGTCATTTTGGTCCTCTTTGAGCACAAAGGACAACCACCACCACACTGATGCCATCCCAAGGTGAAGAGGCTGTTATGGTGTATGTAGTATATGATGTTCACTTTGCTTAGTTCCACCACAGTATTTATTTTCCAGCTTTCTCAACAGTTGTGAAAAAGTGAGTTCTTATTTCAGAAGCTGGAGTCTTTGGGTTTATCACAGTAGATTACTATACAGTGACCACTGTGTCTTGTGTACGTAATCTATTCCACTGAATCTACCTGCCAAGACAAACCCAGGAACTATATGAACACAATTACAAAACACTTTTCACACAAATAAAGTCATATCTAAATAGTTGGAAAAATATCAATCGCCCCTGGGTAGGCTGAGCTAATATAATAAAAATGACAATTTGACTTAAATTTATTTTCTATTGCCATACTAATGAAACTACCAAATAATTATTTTATAGAGCCAGAATCTCAAGAGGATTAATGAAAAGTATTGCAAAGGAAGGTGGCCTAGCCTTAGCAGATCTAAAACTACATTATAAAGTGGCAATTTTCAAAGATTTGGTACTAGCTAAAAATAGAGTGTTGGATCAGCCAAATAAGGTAGAAATGATTTATACATAAATGATAATACCATCAGCAAATCCGGAGAGCAAGGAATAGTTTATCTATGTGGAGAAGGGAAGAATTTGTTACCAAACAAAAGGCAGAGAACATAATGAAATGCAAAAAGGATAATTTTGATTATATTAAATATTTGTACAAAACCAGTGCAACCAAGATTAGAAGGAAAGCAGAAAGTGAGAAACAAATTTTTACTGCCAGTGTTTCTGATGATGGTCTCATTTCTCTAACACAGAGAACTGAGTCAAGTTTATAAGAATACAATTCATTCCCCAAATGATAACTAGTCAAAGGATATGAACAGGCAGTTTTTAGATGAAGAAATTAAAGGTATCTATAGTTATGAAAAAATGCTTTAAACCACTCCTGATTGGAGAAATGCATAAGGAGACAACTCTAATGTACCACCTCACACCTCTCAGATTGGCTAATATGACAGAAAAGGAAAATGATAGATACAGGAAAATGGAAACACTAGTGCATTGTTGGAATTGTGACCTGTAGGTCTGTATCCCTGAGAGATCATAAAAAAGGGTAAGGGACCCACATGTACAAATCATTTATAGCAGCTTTTTGTGGTGGCCACGAATTGGAAATTGTGGGTATGCCCATCAATTGGAGAATGGCTGAATAAGTTGTGGTATATGAATGTAATGGCATACTGTTGTGTGATAAGAAAAGATTAGCAGACAGATTTCAGAAAAACCTAGAAATTCTCATGAACCAATGCTGAGTGAAGAACAGAACCAAGAGAACATTATACACAGTGAGAACAGCATATTGCGATGATTAACTTTGATAAAGCTAGTTTGGCTGGGAGGGGTCGAGCCCCAGGCATGCAGAAGCCCCATCGGCCTCTAAACTACAATTCCCAGAAGGCGTTGTCGCCTGAGGGGCATTTGCAAGCTCACCTGCGAGAGGATTGGACTTTTATCTTTCTATGACATTTCCGCTTCCTTTTCTCTACGCCTCTTCCACCCTCGCTGGTTCCCGCTTCCCCTTGTCTATACTGGGCTGAAGTGTGATCGGGTGAGCGGGGCTTACAGCAGGGCCAGGCCAGGCGGAACCGGTGAGGGGATGCGGCGGGGTCGGAGCACCGGGGGCTGGCTGGGGAGCACACGGAGAATCGGAGGAGCGTCCGCCACAGGAGGAAGGAAGCCCCGAGGGTCTCCAGGGGTCTGGGGGCGGCCCATGCGGGGGGGGGGGGAAGGGGCGGGGATTGGAGGTCGAGCAGGCGGAGGCAGAGCCTGGGAGCGGGTTCTAATCCTGCAGTCAAGCCTACTTCCCCTGGCCCTGGTCAGGGCCTGCCCCTCCAGGCCTCAGGCCTTGTCCTCTGCCCAGAGTCCCAGGAAACGTGCTCCCGGTGTGAGTGTCTGGTCCTTGGTGCGGACTTCCCGTGGCCTCTTGTCTTCCTCCAGCATCCTCCTGGGTAACACTTCGTCCGGGAAGCCTTCCCTGATGCTGCCGGCCCGTGCCCTCCCCTGCTGAAAGGGTCATTTGTCCTCCAGTGTCTCTAAAGAAAAATGCTGGCCCAAAGAAACAAACCCCCCGCCCCCAGGAGAGAAATGACCGCTTCCGTCTGGCCGCCCCCAGCCCTGCCCCTCTCCCTGACCCCTCACCCCCGCAGTGTAGAAGTGGGAATGTCTGGTCTGAGCAGGGCAGACCCCCAGCGTGACCCTCACTCTCCTGCTTCTCTTTTCCTCCCCAGCTCTACCTTCTTTTTTTGTTGTTTGTTTTTTTAATTTATTTTTTTGATTTATCAACAATCACTTCCATATTCTTTTGAGTTGAAAATTTTTCTCACCCTTCCTCCCCCCCTCCCCAAGGATGCACAATCTGATATAGTCTATACATTTAGATACCCATTAAACATGTTTTCACACTAGTGAAGTTGTAAGTAAAAATTAAAACCAAAAGGAGAAACCATCAGAAAAAGGAAGCAAAACTCAAGGTAAAAATAAGTGAAAACGATTCGACTTCCATAGTTCTTTCTTTGGATGTGGACAGCATTTTCCACTGGAGTCCTCTGGTGATGTCTTAGATCCTTGTAATACTGAGAAAGATTCAGTTTAA
Organism: Phascolarctos cinereus; assembly: GCF_003287225.1. Lineage (NCBI taxonomy): Eukaryota > Metazoa > Chordata > Mammalia > Diprotodontia > Phascolarctidae > Phascolarctos > Phascolarctos cinereus. The sequence goes on along the minus strand of NW_027555625.1, from coordinate 36,857,420 downwards.
CAATATTGGTCATTGCATAACATGGCTGTTATTGTGTACAAAGTTCTCTTGGTTCTGCTCACTTACTCAGCATCAGACTGTACAAGTTTTTCCAGGTTTTTCTGAAGTCAGCCTGTTCATCATTTCTTATAGCACAATAGTATTCCATTAGATTCATATAACACAGTTTGCTCAGCCATTCCCCAGTTGATGGGCATCCTCTCAATTTCCAATTCTTTGCCACCACAAAAAGACCTGCTATGAATATTTTTGTACATGTGGGTCCTTTTCCCATTTGTATGATCTCTTTGGGGTATAGCCCTAAAAGTGCTATTGCTAGATCAAAGGGTATGCACATTTTTGTAGCCCTTTGGGCATAGTTCCAAATTATTCTCCAAAATGGTTGGATCATTTCACAACTCCACCAACAATGTATTAGTGTTCCAATTTTCCCACATCTTCTGCAACATTTATCATTTTCCTGTTTTGTCACGTTGGCCAATCTGATAGGTGTGATGTGGTACCTCAGAGTTATTTTGATTTGGCTTTCTCTAATCAATAACGATTTAGAGCATTTTTTCATATGACTATAGATGGCATTAATTTCTTCTTCTGAGAACTGTCTGTTCATATCCTTTGACCATTTATCAATCAGGGAATGGCTTGTATTCTTACAAATTTGTCTTAATTCTTTATATATTTTAGAAATGAGGCCTTTATCAGAGAGACTGGTTGTAAAAATTCTTTCCCAATTTTCTACCTTCCTTCTAATCTTAGTTGCATTGGCTTTGTTTGCGCAAAAACTTTTCAATTTAATGTAATCAGAATTATTTGTTTTGCTTTTCATAATGTTCTCTGTCTCCTGTTTGGTCATGAATTATTTTGTTCTCCATAGATCTGAGAGGTAAACTACTCCTTTTTCTCCCAGTTTACTTATTGTATCAGCCTTTATACTAAGCCATGAACCCACTTTGACTTTATTTTGGTATATGGTGTGAGATGTGGGTCTGTGCCTAGTTTCTGCCATACTCTTTTCCAGTTTCCCAGCAGTTTTTTTCCAAAGAGTGGGTTCTTATCCCAGAAGCTGGGGTCTTTGGGTTTATCAAATAATAGATTACTTTAGTCATTGATTACTGTGTCTTGCATATTTAACCTATTCCATTGATCCACCACTCTATTTCTTAGCAGTACCAATCAGTTTTGATGATTGCTGCTTTATAATGCAACTTAAGGTCTGGAATTGCTAGGCCACCTTCCCCTGCATTTCTTTTCATTAGTTCCTTTGATATTCATTTAATTTTTAATTTATGCAATACAACAAGCATTTCCAATATATAGTATGATTAAAAAAAGATGATTTCTTATGAAACTACAAATCTTTTATCTACAACTTGCTATTTCTTTTAAATGTATAAAAAAATTATCATGTAAACTTATTTTTCTCCCTTCTCCTCCCAATCCTAGAGATGGCTACCATTAGATACAAATGTCTGTGTGTGTAGGTGTATGTGTATGTGTATGTAAAATGATTCTATATATTCTTCTGTTTATCAGTTCTTTCTGGGAGATGAATTCTTAAGTGCCTGCTATATATCAGACACTGTACTGGGATGCAAATAAAGAAATGAAACAATCCCTCATGGCAAGTGAAAGATGAAATGACTGGGGAAACAAAGGTTCAATCTTTGGGGCATATCAGTTTATTAAGCAATGCATGGCAATTGCACAACAAACTGGGACCAGGCCCTTCCTCAACTTAGGGCTGGATCCTGAATATGGATGGAGATGTACTTTTCTACATTAAAAACCAATCAAACAAGACCAATTAATTCAAAGCAAATAATGGACTATCAGGCAATCTGATTTCTAATTGGAGGAAACATTGGGCACTTTCCATGTTGGGAGGGGGGAAAGGCAACAGGTTCAGTTCCCTGAATTCAGAAAATGAGGTGCCATACTCCCCCAAAGTGTCTGTATACAATCAAAGGAATGTGGAAACAAGTAATTGTTCAATATGGGGTCAGGTGGATGTCAGATATATGAGTTGCTTCATGTGTGCGATTGTGAGAAAACTCCTTTTATCGGTCTTTTTGGATCTGACTGGATTTCTGGTCAGCATGACCTCGGTCCTTGGTTACTGGTCTCTGAAGAGCAGATACAGGTGGTCTTGTTTCCCAGCCACACAGGGCTGGGTTCAAGCAATACAATAAGGTTTTCTCCAAATTCCTACAATTGAATAAATATTTCTCACAAGACAGAAGGTGAGCTATAGTTATAACAAAAAAGGACTGAGCTACCCCCAGAATTGAGTCACAAAATTGGGTTACTGTGGTTGCCTCAGTTGACTCAATTTCCTGTACCACTTGCTATCCTAGCCTTCAGTTCCCTTACCCTGCTGCCAAACAGTTTACATTTGAACATCATAACAGTTAGAACTAAGTGAGCACAAATGTTTTTGATATTTCAGGAATCAGTGACATTCAAGGATGTGGCTGTGGAATTCACCCAGGAAGAGTGGGTACAATTGAACCCATCTCAGAAAAAGCTGTACAGGGATGTGATACTGGAGAACTATAGGAACTTGGTCTTTTTGGGTAAGAACAGCTACCCCTTTGGAGTGCTGATATGTACTATGACAACTTTCAAGATTTTCAGTTATTCTTTGGCATACAAGAGGAAAATATTCCTAATCCTTTTCTAGCCTGGGAAAGATTACTTGTGCTACCTTTTTTCCAGGAAAAAGGTCTATGCTTAGTATGCCTGGAAATTGATTTCTTGATTTGTTGTTATCCTTGAGAATGTATCTTCCCCTCTCTGTTCCTTCAAATCCAGGATGTTCTTTTTAATCCCAGTGTAGGTGTCCTCATATACAATGTTCACACTGTCTAAGCAAGGAATGAGTCAAATGAACTATTTTTTCCTAAATCCTATTCAGTTATCCATTGTACCATAATATAGAATATCCTTCAGTGGTACTTTTTACTGTCCTTGAGGTCTTCCTGGCATGTCTACTTTTTTACCAAATAGGGTTTGAACTTGTTTTGAATTCTTTTATTAAGTTTTATGAATGCTTTTTTAAAAAATATAATTTCTCCAAAAAAAGAAAAAAAAACCTACTCCCTCCAACCAACCCATTGAGATGCCCATGGTTAAAAAAAAATTCTCAGATAAAATCAGCTAATATAGTACCATTGGTATCATAAGATGGAAGGAGTATTTCATCTATCTGTTCTATAATGGAACTCTGAGATGACTCACTAGAACTTTTTCATTTTCAATGAACAGGATTTGCAGTTTCCACACCAGATGTGATCTACAAGTTGGAAAGAAAGGAAGCGTCTTGGATGCCAGAGCCACATATTCCAAGAAGCGGCTGTCCAGGTGACTACATAAAACCAAGCAGATGGCTCATTGCAGAATAGTGTTCTGGTGGTCATTTTAGGTGAAAGCTCTCGTAAAATGTTGAACAGTGTTCTATCATAGCTTCTCAGGCCTGTTGAGAGAAGCTGAGATTTCATTTTTTACCTCAAGAGGTTACGTTTTTTAATGTATCTCTTTACTGAAATGTATCTCCACTCTCAAAGAGAGTTGTTGACTCAATACAGGGCAGTTATTTCTCTTCTGCTCATTGAAGATTATTTTAACTTAGACATGCTCCTGCCTTGCTTTCATGAATTCATTCTCCTTTTTGTCCTTTATTCTTTTTTTTCTTTTTTGGTAAGGCAGTCGGCATCAAGTGACTTGCCCAGGGTCACACAGTGAATAAGTGTCAAGTGTCTGAGGCCACATTTGAATTCAGGTGTTCCTGACTCCAAGGCCAGCATTCTATCCACTGCACCACTATTCACCCTTTTAAAATAAGCACACTACTTAAGATATTAAGTAATATGCTCTTTTTGCTTAGTTCTCTTCTGATATTCTGTTTTGTTTTTATGATTATATTGCTTTGCTACTACTTTTTAAAGTATTTAATCCTAACCGAATTCCCCCTTCTTCAGTGTATCGTGTTAGGTTTCATCCACTTTTTTTCTTTGAAATTATGTTTATAAAAGCACATTAATATGTTCATATGACAGGACTTGTTTAGCCATAACCCCATCATTGGACCTATTTTATTCTTTTGCTGTTTCCTAAAAAGTTGTGACAATTTTACTGAGAGTGCTTTGTTTGCTTTCAGTAACATGTTGAAGATGTAGATTTAGTTCTGGGACCACTGGGTCAAAGGATATGAACAGTTTTGTAGTTCTAGCTCGAATTCCTTTGTTACGTTTCAGGAAAATGGCGGCAGCAGCAGCTTAATAAATATCTATTTCAATGTAATTGCCAAAATTGGTCATTTTAAAGTACATTTGCTAATCTGAAGACTATTTATTGCTACCTCCAAATTGTTTTCATTTTTTCTTCTTTCATTACCAGAGTTTGAGTAATATTTCAGGTAATTATTAATAATTGCTCTTGCCAAAAACAACTGTGTCTTACTATTACAAATTTCAATTAATTCTTTACAAAGTAGATATGTTGGATTTTTAGAGGAAATTTATGGCAACAATTGTCACATTTTTACCCTCATTTCTTTATTCCATTTACTTCATGTATCTATTTCTTCCTCCCTCTAAAGTCAATTGTCTATTTTCTTTTAGTTCAGTTTTTTCCCTTCCTGTTTTCACCTCAGAGGGAAAGGATACATTTGCAACTTCTCAGAGTCATCAGTTTTTCTCTGAATACTCTTATTCTGTTTAAATGTCAGCCAGTTAAAGTTGTGTAAGGGTTCATTCATCCTTCCAGGTAATTTCATCCTAAGTCAATTCATTTACATGTGTGACCTTTGAGTCATCATATTTTTATATAAGCTAAATTGATCCTGAGTGAAAGACTAGGAAGAATAGCCTTCTCAAGAGAACACCTCTAAACCCTCTGAGCAACTAAATATCTGGGGAAGGGGGAAAAGGCAGGTTTCAACAGTTTAAGCTCAGTTTAAACTGAGGACACTACTTTATGTCCATCAGAGAATTTATAAGATTCCTCATGAATGTAAGGAGTGTGGAAAGGCCTTCCATTGCAACTTAGATGTTATTAAACATCAAAAATTGATGCTGGAAAAAAAAAACTTATGTATGTACTGAATGTGAGAAGACTTTCAGAAAGAAGCTATACCTTACTGTGCATCAGAGAATTCATATTGGAGAAATTCTCTATGAATATGAGTAGTGTAGGAAGCCCTTCTCTCACAAGTCAGATCTTCCTCAACTTCAAATCATACCTTCTGAATGTAATGTACATGGAAAGGCTTTGCACTTGAGTGTAGATCTTACTCAACTTCAGAGCATTCATACTGAAGAAAGATGTTATGAATGCAGTGAATGTGAGCCTGAAAACACAACTTGCTCAACATCAAAGAATTAATTCTGGAGGGAAACCTTTTAAATTTGGGAAAGCCTTTAGACAAAGGACCTATTTGATGTCCATCAGAGACTTCATACTAGAGTGATTCTTCATGAATATAAGGAGTGTGGGAAGATTCCCTCAGCTGACTAGACTGTGATTCTGTGTCCCTAGATGTAGTTCAGAGAATGTTTACTTAGGCTGCATGGGAGAAGAAGATATTCCTCCACTCTGCAGAGACCTCTAAAGGTGCAAAGATTTAGTATTATCCTCCCATGGGCCTTCAGGGAGGGAGAGGTTATGCTGGCTGAGTCAGAGGTTACTGAGTGGATAGTGGTATTGGGAGAGCCTTTAGTACTAATTTTGATCCCTGGGAATATGGTATGCAAGATGCTTGGGGATGACCTCTTGGCCATCAGGTGAGCCTGAGCCTAATGAGTGATGAATAATTGTTGACAGTGCTTGAGGAATAAAGCATGATCTGATAAATCATTATGAGCTTTGTTCCTGATTTTGCTGGTGCTGCTTCTGCTCATGTTAATTTGGGTAGCAAGTGTGTACCATAAAGACTTGGAATCATCTTAATGAAAACAAAGCATCTCAAGGGCCCGTGGCAGATTTTGACGCAATGTGATTTGTGCCCAGTGCTCTGAACGTCAAAGGGAAGAAATTCATTCAAATGCAGGTAAACAGCAGGATTGACTATGACCTTTCTTATGGTAGCCAAATGCCTTGTCATCCAGTTAGTGACACACATGAAAAGATAAATAAGATTCCCATTGTGGTTAGGGAATATAAACGGAGTTTTCAATGAAGAAATCAAAGCTATCAATAATAATGAAAAAGTGCTCTAAATTACTTAATCTATTAGAGAAATGCAGATGTAAACAACTTTGAGGTAATACCTCATACTACCTCAGACTGGCCAACATGACACACAGCCAACGATTCAGCAGGCAACTCCAAAGCATCAGCACTGCAAGCTCTGAATTATCGGCACCATGGCAGACAGTGCCATGACAACCATGTAGCAGTTCTGTGAACTATTGGTGCTGGCCCAAAGAACCAAGGAACAGAGGGAGCAGGAGAAGACAACATGTGTGTGTTGGGGAGAGGGTGGTGTAAGTTCAGCAGTCCACTAAACCTCAGCATCCAGATGAGGCTAATTGTGAGCACCCAAAAGTTACTTAAGATATTTGAGTTGATGAGCCATGAGTTGCCCAGCATGAAAGGAGGCTTAGTCACTTTGAGAACTAGCCCCCAAGGAAACCACCATCACAGGAGAGATAGTCAGAAAGTGTACAACAGTAGAAAATAAGGTGAGGAAGGTGAAGACTGAAATTGTCAAAGATCTGAGGAAGAAGAAAATTCAAAGACCTTGAACATAAGCAGATAAATCAACAAGGAAAACAGTAACAACAGAAAGAATTATGGCCCCCAGATCTAATAAACAAATTCAGGCATCTATGAATAAACACTGCAAAATAAAGGGAAATCACCCAACACTTGATGAGACAGGGAACACTGTGGGATGAGAGGAGAACAGGGAACCACAACATGCTATTTCTGAATGATTTAAAAGAGAATTATGAAAGCAGAATTTATGGCCCACACAGCAAAAATAATGGACAGAATAGAAAAAACCCCTAAAATTTACAATGGTAAACCTCAACAAAGAAATAAAAGAGAGAACAATATATCAGAAATGCAAATACATAGAAGTAAAGGACAATCTGGAAGAAGGGAATTAAAAAACAAGAACATTAAAAGAAAATATGCTCACTATGTAAGTAAAACATATAGATCTTAAAGTCAGGATGCCTAGAGACAACTTAAGGATCATAGATCTCCCAGAAGAACATGGCAAGACAAAAACAAAACAAAAAAACCACCTGAATACTGTAATGCCGGAAACAACACAAGAAAACTACCCAAAACTTTTGAACACAGAAAAAGAAATCTCAATTGAAAGAACTCATAGATTGCCTCCAGAAAAACAAAAACAAAAACATTCACTCTCACTCTCTTCATTATCTATCCTCTCTGTCTACTTCAGACCTTCATACTCTAGAGGTTCATGCTCCTATAATTATCTAGTTTCTCTCTAGTCTCTGTATTCCTCAAGTTAGCAACACTTCCCAAGTATCCATTTTAGGCTCTCTCCTCTAGGCAATTTATGCCACTGACGTGTAGAACTTGCTCTGTGGATTCTCCTTTTTCATTTTACCTGACTCCCAGAATAATGCCACATCTTACAGTTGTCAGAGCAGACACTTCCCCATGATAGCTCCCCCACCCAATGTATTCATGATTATTCAACCCATTGCTCATCCATACCATCCCCCATTATCTCTTTTCCTCCCATTTGTCTTTAAATCTTCTTGCTGGGTCCATGACCTCCCTCCTTGTTGCTGGGAGTTCCAACTGCCTCCCCACCCCCTCCCAGGGTAGGACAAATGGACTTTTAAGCATGAAATTCCCCAGACCACACCCCATTTCCCTTCACAGAGTCTCTTCATCTACAGGCCATTCATCAATAGAGCCCCCTTCCACCACCAAAACAAAGCCTCCTTCCTTTCTTCCCCTTTTCATTCCTTTCCCGCCTCCCCCTTACCAGTTCCTCTTTGGTCTCTTTATTTCCCCTCATTGCTAGCCATTTTTTGATCTGGGTGTAATGCAGAACATTATTTTACCATTTAGGTAGTAGAACCCTTTAGGCCATGGAAAACAGAAGTTGCTGCTTACTCTTGCCCCAGACCTCTTTCCTCCTAAATCTAAACAATAGTGAAATGTACTCTTGCATAGCTCAGGCTCCAGCCCTCAGATCATATCTGTGGAAACCTCCAAATTCCTTAGCAAGACCCTTATCTGGCTGCTCAGACCACAGCCCTCAGATCATATCTCTGGAAGCCTCCATTGTGAGAAAATTTGCAGAGCATTATCATATCTAGACAGAGGGAGAGGGGTGTCCTTGACCAGCCCCAAAAAAAAACCTGTTCCTCTTGCCAGACTTCAAAGATCCATCCCCCTCCCTGTCCTGTATACTCCCTATATAAACCCTAGCTCAACCCCTGATGGGGGCTGCTTGATTTGGATGTGAATGTCCCTGGCAGCCGCTCGCTAATATAATAAAGTCCACAATTTAAATTAGTCTGGGTCAACTCGCTAATTTTTCGGTATAACATGGGCAAATCACAAATTCTCTCTATTACCCTGTTCCCCTGTTCTGCTCCTTTCACATACCCTCTCATGTTGTATTGTAATCCCACAAAAACACTTGATTCACCTTTAGGCAAGGTGTCACCAGATCTTGTCCATAATGCCCCCCTCCTTCCACCTCTTTACTCTGACCACCATCAGAGTTCTGTCTTCATCTTTGTCTCATGTACATTTAGAAAGAAGTCTCTTGCTAATGTCTTTGCTGTCAGTCTTTTCAGGTTGCTGCTGTAGACTGATGCATTTATTCATGTCTCCTGCATTTTTATTGTCTGAGGTGTTAGAGAAGCAAATAATCTCTTCAGTTTTGGTTTTCTTTTTAAAAATATTTGAAAGACCTCTTTATCTATCTTCTTTTATTTATAATCAAGTTCAGATTTTCAGGGTAGGTCATCCTGGGTTGCATCTGAGCACTATTGCTCTTTGGAACATATTATTCCATTGCCTCCTACATTTTCAGGTGAGTGCAGAATAGTCTTGTGTTATTTGAATTTCCTTTTGTATTTGAAAGTCTTTCTTTTGATGACTTGCAGAATTTGTTTCTGAATTGAATTGTTAAATTTAACCACTACTTGACTAGGAATTTGCAGCGTTGGTTTTTGTTGTTGTTGTTGGGGTTGTTCCAGGGTTGTTGTGAGGATAAAATGAGATGATATTTGTAAAAAAAAACCCACTTTTTATACACTTTCTAGCCTGATATAAATGCTAGCTATCATCATCACCTAGATTAGGAGTCTCAGATGTTCCAGCTAATAACCAAGTTATCTGGGCCAAATTTGTTTTTCTGGAGGCAATCTATGAGTTCTTTCAATTGAGATTTCGTTTTCTGTGCTCTTCTGATTTTTCTTTTCCCCCTCCTCGGAATGTTACTTCACTCTTCACTGGTGAAAAAAACCCCATGCCCATACTGGATCAAGTGCAAATTTTTGTTGATTCCAACTCCCCAAAGTTCTCCATGTATGTTCCCTTCTCTTTGTTCACACCAAAGTTCCTCTGTCTCAGACCCTTCTTGTCTGATTTATTACAACATCCTTGTATGAGCAGCTAGATGGTACACTGGATAGAGAGCCTTGGTATTGAAAGACTCTGAGTTCAAATGTTGTTTCAGACACAAAGCTGTGTGACCCTGGGTAAGTCACTTAACCTCTTTCCACCTCAATTTCCTTATCTATAAAATGGGAATAATAACAGTACTTATCTACCAGGGTTGTGAACATCAAAAGAGATAATGTTTGAAGAGCCTCAGATACTTATTAGCTGTATTACCCTGGGCAAATCACTTCACTTTTTAAGAATCAGATTTGTCATCTACAGAAATGAGGGTAGCAATAACATCTACCTCCCAGGGTTGTTGTGAGGATAAAATGAGATGATATTTGTAAAAAAAACCCTACTTTTTATACACTTTCTAGCCTGATATAAATGCTAGCTATCATCATCACCTAGATTAGGAGTCTCAGATGTTCTAGCTAATAACCAAGTCATCTGGGCCCAATTATTTACAATCTCTCTACAGCACTTTCCGTTTCTCTAAAATGGGGGTGAACACACCCATTCTGCTTGCATCAAAGTGTTATTGTAAAGCTCAAAGAAGAACATGTTTAAAGTGCTATGCAAACATATGCTTCCTAGTCTTTGTTTTGAAGGTTAGAACTAGCTATGAGCATGACTTTATTTAAACCACTTTTGCATTGCAAGGCTTTACTTTCCTTATTAATAGACTGAGCAGGTTGGAGCAGAGGTTCTATAAGGTGCCTCCTATCTCCAAACATCATTCTATCATGCTGTAATGATGAATTATTTTAGTAATTTAACAATGTAGATTATTTTGTTTCTTTTCTTTGAAAAGAAACCAAGAAAATGTGTTGCAATACCACCTACCTGCATGAGAGGGAGATGTGTCACTGAAGCTGAGTGTTCCTCCCTGATCTGACAGGGGACACCTAAGGAGAAACTGCTCATGTCCTAAGCCCTGAAGTATATTGGCTCTCAAGCTGGAAGCCCCTGAACTTTCTCTCACAGGCCATCTGCTTTGCATGTCCCCTCCCTCCAATCCCTGAAGAGCCCTTATTCAGTGGAACCTATGACTCCCCACCCCTGAGATCAGCACTGGACAGAGCATAGCATGCAGATGGTGTCACTGGCTCAATTCCTGGGCCTCCTGCTACTCTGCCTCCCAGGTGGGAAGTGGCACATGCAGAGGGGCCATGGGAAAATAAGCATACTTCCATTATTATTTTAAACAATGATAATAAATATCATCAGCTTTCATATATCATTTTAAGGTTCATAAAGTCTTAAGTCTGTTATCTTATACATTGGCAACACTGAAATATCCATATGAAATAGAGGCTATGACACTCAAAGGTGAATAATGCCATGGCAGCTGTTTGTGTGAGTAATTCAATGGGTTTAATCTGGTTACATGGTTAAAAAAGTCTCTAAATGAAGATGCCAACATGGTCATAGTAGAACCCAGATTTCAGCCTCCTTGATCATATCTTCTGGAGACAGAGCTACTATAAAGGAATGTCCACACATGGGCCATCTCTGCTGACACACTGACATCTTATTCCCCAGACAGTCTAATTTGCACAGGAAGCTCAGTGACTTTGTCTTTTATAACCACTCCAGCTTACTATTATCTCCGGTGCATGTGGGGTCCTCAGGAGAGCCCCTGAAGGATCCTTCTCGTTGACCTTTAAAATCCCTGATCCTTCAGTGGGAGAAAGCAAAAACTATGATGAACTGTAATATTATCAGTAAACCAATAAGCACCTTTGATATGCCAGGCACTGTTCTAAATACTGAAGATACAAAAAAAGGCAAAGGACTGTGACTGCTGTCAAAGAGCTCACAGTCAAATACAAGAGATACAGTGCAAATAATTATGTCCACAACAGCCATATCCAGCAAACTGGAGATTATTAAAAGGGGGAAGGCACTAGCAGTAAGAGGGAAATAGGAAACACTTTTTATAAAAGGTGGGATTTAGGTGGATACTTGAAGGAAGCCAGGAGGCAGAGATAGGAGGGACAGCCATGGGAAATGACAAGAGTTGAGAGATGAAGTGTCTCCTTCCTGAAAGAGCAAAGAGGCTAATGTCACTGAATTAGAGAGTATGGGTGAGTAAGGTGTAAAAAGACTGGATGTGTGTGTGTGTGTGTGTGTGTGTGTGTGTGTGTGTGTGTGTGAGAGTGAGATTGTTTTGGTGGTGGTAGTAGTGGTGTTTGTAGTGGTAGGTTATAAAGGGCTTTGAACATCAAACAGAGGACTTTATATTTGATCCTGGATGTGATAGGAAGCCACTGTAGTTTACTGAATGGGAGACTGACAGTATCAGACCAGCAGTTTAGAAAGATCTCTTTGGCCGTTGAGTGAAAGATGGAATGGAGTAGAGAGAGACTTATGTCAGGGAGATTAGCTGAGAAAGCTAAAGCAACTCCATTTTGTCTGCAGTTCTTCTATCTCTCCCCCACCTACCCTGTCTGTGACCTTCTTGACTACTGCAATAGCAGGACAGTCCTTACTGTTAGGGCAGGTTACAAAAGATAGCTAACCTGAAGAAGACCTTTCTTGTTACTAGCCAAGCAACAGACCTGTCAAATCAAGATACCACCTGCCCTATTTCTGACCAAGCCTGCAGCAACAGCTTTGCCCAATCCTAAGGTGCCATATACCCAATTCACCTTACACTTAAATTGAAGCCTATGTAAACTTTGTCCTTTCATTCTTTCAAGGAGTCTCTGGCCAACCAGGTGGGGCTCTCTTGCTGGTGCACTCACTAAACCCTTATTTTTCTTAAAATTTGGGAGCTTGGGGTTTGGGTTTCGGTTTGGTTCTGGTTTGTTCCAGCAATGACAGTTTCACCCACAAGATCAACAATCTACTGTCATCATTCAGTAATGAGGTAATGATGGTTTGCCCCAGGTTGGTGCCAATGTCATCAGAGAGAAAGAGAAATATATGACAGATGGTATGAAAGTAAAATCAACAAGCTGTCACAACAGATGGGATATAGGGGATGGGAAAGAGCAAAGAGTCAAGGATGAAACATTTAGGTTTAAATCTGGGTGATCCCCTGCAGGTCCCCTGGACAGTAATCAAGAAGTCAGAAAGAGGTGAGAGTCTAGAGAAAGGGGAGATTGTGATTTCAGTTTTAGAATTGTTGAGGTCAAAGTGTCTAGGGGACATTCAACGTCTAGTAGGCCATAAGAGATGTGAGCCTGGAGGATAAGCAAAGAGGCTATGGCTGGATAAGTATTTTGAGAATCACATGATACAGACCATAATTGAATGCACAGGACATGATGAAATCACCAAGTGAAATAGTATAGGGGGAGAAGGGGACCAAAATATAGCAGGTGTTCCATTGACGAATATCCCAGCAAATGGATTTATTTACCAGTCACATAGCCAGGAGAACTAGGAGAGAGTACTGTCACAAAAACTTAAAGAGGACAGTCTGTTAACCAGAGTTCTTTGTCCACTGCCTGCCTAGCACCGGAACACTTGCCTCAGTCCATGTGCGGTGTCTGGGCAGAGGAGGAGCATGGCAGTGGTGGTCCCTGCCCCTGCACACAGGCAGGTTTCAGGGCTATTCCTACAGTCGAGCCGCCAATATAGTGACTTGCTCTCTCTGACACTACTGGAGAGCACTAAGGACCGTGTCCTTTGTGTCTTCAATCTATGTGATAAGATTGATCTAGAAAACTTTCAGTATCTCCACACTTCGTGTAAGACCTGGGCTTGGATAGTGTGGACCAAGCAGAAATGATCATTTGATATTAATTATAATATAAATCCTTTGGAGGATGTCTCCTGTTTTCATAATCATCAGATTTTACTGTTTGAGGAAGATTAAACATAATACAATTCAAGTTTTCAAAGCCCTTAGAGGCACAAAGACTTCTGGGGCATCCTGTATAACATGAATTAGAAAGGGCTTCATGAACATTAGCTAGCATTATATGTCATTTTAGGAATATAAGAACTGGTTGTACATTTCAAGGTTGAATTGACTTCCCTGTATTTGTATCAATTATTAGTTATAATTCCAAGCCTTTATGGTCCACAGTGGCTACCGAAATGACTACGAGCAGAAGCAGCACCAGCAACATCAGGAACACAGCTCAGATTATGATATATTCCTCAAGTACCATCAATAATTATTCATCACTCATTAGGCTCAGGCTCATCTCCTTGGCCAAGAGGTCATCCTGAAGCTTCTAGCATGTCATATGCCCGGCATTACCCAGGATCAAAGTTCATACTAAGGCTGTCCCAATATTACTAGCAGTAACCTCTGTTCAACCAGCATAACCTTTCGCTCCCTGAAGGTCCATGGGAGGATAACACTAAATCTTTGCCCCTTTAGAGGTCTCTGCAGAGGTCAGAGTTCTCTTTTCCCATGAAGCCTAAATAAGGACTCTCTGAATTGCATCTAGGGACTCAGAATCACAGTCTAGTTAGCTGGGGGAATCTTCCCACATTTCTTACATTCACGAAGAATCACTCTAGTGTGAATTCTCTGATGGACATAAAGTAGTGTCCTCAGTCCAAAGGACTTCCTACATGCATTACATTCTTAAAGTTTCTTTCCTGAATGAATTCTTTAGTGATGAGTAAGTGGTATCCTGTCTCCAAGATCTTCCCACATTTATTACATTCATAAGGTTTCTTTCCAATACGAACACTTTGATGTCAAGTAAGATCTGAGTTGTCAGGGATGGCCTTTGCACACTCCTTACATTTATAAAGAATGTCTCCGATATGAATTTTCTGACATACAGTAAGATGTGTCTTTGTCTTGAAAGCCTTCTGACACTGACTACATTCCTAAGTTTTCTCTCCAGTATGAATTCTCTGATACACAGTAAGCTGTGACTTACTCATGAAGTTCTTACCACATACAGTACATTGATACGGTTTCTCTCCAGTGTGAATTCCTTGGTGTCAAATAAGTCTTGAGTTATATGGGAAAGCCTTCCCACACTCCTTACATTCAAAAAAATGTCTCCAATATTTTCTGATGCAGAGTAAATTGTGTCTTAATCTTGAAGGCCTTCCCACATTCACAACATTCGTAAGATTTCTGTCCTTTATGAATTCTTTTATGATGAACAAATTCTGAGTTGTAGAGAGAAGCTTTCTCACACTCCTTCAATTGATAAAAAATAATCTCCAATACGAATTCTCTGATGCATTGTACGTTGTGAGTTACTCCTGAAGGCCTTCCCACGTTCATTACATTCAGGAGGTTTATCTCCAATAAATTCTCTGCTCTCTGAAAGGAAGAATAAAGAGCTGATTAAACTGGCCTTTTTTTTAAAACCCTTTCCCAAGGTTCTTAGTTGTTGAAAGGTTTTAGAGGTGTTCTCTTTGCCTTCTCACTTGAGAAGACTAGTTTCACTAGTCACTAAGGATCAATTTATTTTATGTGAAAGTTTGATGACTCAAAGGTAACCTATGTAAATGAATTCATTTGGGAGAAAATTACCGGGGGGGGGGTGTTAAATGAACCCTTATCCTACTTTCATTGGCTGACATTTGAATGGGATAAGATTATTCAGAAAAAAACATGACTTTGAGAACTTGCAAATATATCCTTACCCTCTGAGGTGAAAATAGGAAGGGAAAAGACTGAACAGAAAGAAATGGAAAAATAAATTTAGAGGAAGGAGGAGACATAGATACATGAACTAAACAGAAGAAAGAAGAAATATGAGGGGAAAAATGTGACAATTGTTGCCATAAATTTCCTCTAAAAATCCAACATATCTACTTTGTAAGAAATTGATTGAAATTCTTAAGAGTAAGACATACAGGTATTTTTGACAAAAGAAATTCTTAATTGCCTGAAACAGTATTTAAACTCTGATAATCAAAGAAATTAAAAGGAAAACATTAAGAAGTATCAATAAATAGCCATTAGATTAGTAAAGATTCTTTAAAATGATAAATTTTGGCAGTCATGTTGAAATTGGTATTTGTTACTGCTGCCATTTTTCTTAAAAGTAACATAGCAGGGGCAGCTAGGTGGCAGAGGACAGAGCACCGGCCCTGAAGTCAGGAGTATCTGAGTTCAAATCCAGCCTCAGACCAAACACTTGACACTTACTAGCTGTGTGACCCTGGGCAAGTCACTTAACCCCAATTGCCTAAAAAAAAAGAAAAAGTAACATAGCAATTTTAGCTAGTGGTACAAAACTGTTCATATCATTTGACACAATGGTCCCACTGCTAGGTCTTCATCCTTAAAATGTTACCAAAAACAAAGAATGCTCTAAATTTTTCACAACTTTTTGTGAAACAGCAAAGTAATAAAAACCTATAGGTCCAATGCTGGAATTACGGCCACACAAGCCTTGTCATATAAACATGTTGTTAATGCCTTTATAAACATAATTTCAGAACATAAAGAAAAATAGGATGACATATAACATGATAGACTGAAAAAAGGAATTAGATTAGGATTAAGTATTTTAAAAAGTAATACCATCAGTGGAACATAATCATAAAAACAAAACAAGAAGGAATTATCAGAAGGGAACTGAGAAGCAAAAAGAGTATATTACTTTATACCTTAAGCAATGTGCACGTTTTAAGAGGGAGAATGAATTCATGCAATTGAGGCAGGACAATGCCTGCTTACGATAAAATAATCTTCAACGAACAAAATACAAATAACTGTCCTGTACTGAGGCAACAAATTTCTTTGAGAGTAGAGGTACATTTCAATAAGGAGATACACAAAAAAAGTAACTTTTTGAGGTAAAAAACCAAACTTTTAAAGTTTTAGCTCCTCTCAACAGGCCTGAGAAACTTTGATGAACCACTTTGCTCCACATTTTACAAGGGCTCTGACCTGAAATGAACAAGAGATCAGTATTTTGCAATGACCCATCTGGTTGATTTTTATGTAGTCACCTGGAAAGCTGCTTCTTCGAATATCTGCCTCTGGCATCCAAGATGATTCCTTTCTTTCCATCTGGTAGGTCATATCTGGTTTGGAAACTGCAAATCCTGTTCACTGAAAAAGAAAAAGTGCTAAGGAGTTATTTCAGAATTCTATCATAAAACAGATAGATGAAATACTCCTCCCAACTCTTAGTAGAAAGGGGGTTAATAAGGGTGCTGAATGTATCTTATGCCACCAAGGACACTATGTTAGCTGATTCTGAGATTTTTTTTTCAACCATGTGGACTGCAATGGGCTGGTTGAAGGGAAAACTAGGGTTTTTTTTCTCTTTTTTACTTAAGGTGGCAGAGGGAGAAGAAATTAAATGTTTTTTAAGCTTAATAAAAGCCTTTAGAGCATAAAACTTAATAAAAGAACTCAAAACTAGTTCAAACTCTCTTTGGGAAAAAGATAGTACAAAGGACCATCGAAGAACATTCTGTATTAAGGTACAATGGAATACTGAGTAGGACTTAGAAAAAAACAGTTCTTTTGACTCACTGCCTCTTAGACAGTGGGGACACTGTGTATGATGAAACCTACACTGGGATTAAAAGAAAATCTTTTTCACCCTCGGATGTGATTGGTCCACCACTCCACCTGGCTGCCCCTACTTTCGCCCTTACTTCTGAAAGAACTGTGAGATTGACTGCTGAGCTTGCCACTGTGGTATTGCAAGATCATGGATAAAAGGAAAGGAACAACAGGAGAAACAGGAATGATTTTTTCAAAAAACAGAACAGGATCAGGAAATTATAGGTGCTGTGTTGTTGTTCAGTCCTATTCAATTCTTCCTAACCCCATTTAGGGTTTTTTTTGCAAAGATGCTGGAGCTGTTTGCCATTGCCTTCTCTGGCTCAATTTAGAAGTGAGGAAACTGAGCTTTAAACAAGGTTAAATGACTTGCCTTGAGACACAGAGCTAATAAAAGTTTAAGGCTGAATTTGAACTCAGTCCTCCTGACCCAGTCTGTGGTCTGTGCCATGTAACTGTTCTCATAATCTCAGCACAATTTCTAGGTTGTGCTATCAAATTAACCAAAATCTGCTTTTTCCCCCCCAAAAATCCATAGTGTCTTTCGTCCTCAGTCCTCTGGAATTATGGATGGTCATTCAGTTGATTAGAATTCTTACACCTTTAAAAATTACATTTTTAAAAAACTAATATTATTAATTTATTGTTCTTCCTCTGGCTCTGCTCATTTAACTCTGCATCAGTTCATACTATTCTTTCCATGTCTCTTTTATTGATTTATTTATTTTGGGTCAGAGAAGAGGGGTTTTTTTGTCTTTGTTGTTTATTGTTTTCTTTTTTTAACTTAATGGTATTTTTTTTCAATTTCACATAAAGATAGTTTTCAACATTTATTTTTGTGAGATTTTGAATTACAAGTTTTTCTCCGCCTTCCCCAAGACAGCAAGCAATCTTACATAAGTTGTACCTGTGCAATCATGCTAAACATATTTCCACATTAATCATATTCTGAAAGAGGAATCAGAAAAAAAGGGAAAAACAACAAGAAAGAAAAAACAAAAAACTGAAATCAGTATGTTTCAATCTGCATTCAGACTCCACAGTTCTTTCTCTGGATGTGGTTCCATCACGATTCTTTTGGAATTGTCTTCGATCGTTGTATTGCTGAGAAGAGCTAAGTCTGTCATAGTTGATAATTGCACAATGTTGCTGTGAACAATCTTCTGGTTCTGCTCACTTCACCCAGCATCAGTTCACATAAGTCTTTCCAGGTTTTTTCTAAAATCCACCTGCTCATCATTTCTTATAGAACAACAGTATCACAATACATCCATACCACAACTTGTTCAGTCATTAACCCATGTTTCTTTTAAATCATCGATTTCCTCATTTCTTTTAGCATAGAAACATTCTATTATACACACATCCTGAAATTTTTCAGTCATTCCCCAATTGATGGAAAACCCTGGAGTTCCTGGGTTTTTGGTTTTGGTTTTTTCTTTTTTCCCATCACAAAAGCAGTGGTATAAATGTTTTTGTATATATATAGTATTTTTTCCTCTTTTTCTGATCCAAAAGGCATGTACTGTTCAGTAACTTCGGGGAGCTATTTCCAAAATTTCTTTTTAGAATGATTGGACCCATTCATAGCTCCTCCAATAGTAAGTTCATCCATATGCCTTTTTCCTACAACCCCTCCACTTTATTTATGTTCCTTGTGTTTTGTCACCATTGATAATCTGATGGTTGTGAGATGCAGCCTTAAAATTGCTTGAATTTGCATCCTTCAAATACTAATACTTTGGAGCAGTGTTTCACATGGCTATATATACTGTGGGTTTTTCCCTTGTGAAACTGATGGTCATATCCTTACAGTACGTACAAATTGGAGAATGGTTCTTATCCCATTTTTTTCCATGTTTCTCTAATGTGTTTATGATGTGATCTTTTACATATAGACCATCCACCCATTTGGAGCTTATCTTTGTATAAAGTGTCTACAGCTCATTTCTTTCATATCACTATATAATTTTGCTAGCAATGTTTTTAAATATTGAGTCTTTATCCCATGAACTTGTTTCTGTAATTTTGGAACTAATTATTTTTGAATGTTTGATAGAATTCACTTTTGACTACATCTGGTCCTGCAGTCCCCATCCCCACATTCCCACTCTCATCCTATTAGGAGGCATTTATGCCTTGTTCACTTTCTTACTTTGAAATTGGGTTGTTCAAATTTTTTTGTTTCTTATTCTGTTGAGTATTTTATATTTTATAAATACTTATTGTAGATTGATGTATTTCATACATAGTTGGGCAAAATAATTCATAGCAAAATCCTTTATTTCTTTAATATAAATTCTTTTTCATTTTTGTTAATGGTAATTTAATTTCTCTTTTCTTCTTTTAAATGAAATTAGCCAGCAGTTTATCTGTTTTATTTACCAATCAAGTGATTATTTATCCCCCTGAAATGTTCATAATTTATCTATTTATTCATGTTTTATTTTCATTTTCTTAATGTATTCCTTGATTTCAGTATTTGTATTTTGGTACTTAATTGCTATTATTTTTCTTTTTAACGTGTGTTTTAGTTGCACGTCCAATTTATTAATCTGTCAGTCAACTAACATTTATTAAGCACCTACTATGTGCCAGACACTTTGCTAAGTGCTGTTGATACAAAACAAGGCAGGAAGACATAGTCTTTGCCCTCAAGAAACTCACACTCCAGTAGGAGACTATATAAACAACTCTCTAAAAACAAAATATATGCAGTACAAGTTGAGTTTGGCCTCAAAGAGAAGGCCCAAAGTTTAAGGAGGATTGGAAAAGGCTTCTCGCAGAAGTTGGAACTTTAGCTGGGACTTGAAGGAATCCAGGGAAGCCAAGAGAAAGACAGCAAGAATTCCAGGCATGGGGAGCAGGCAGTGAAAATAGCTATTCAACCTCCACTGGACTTTAATCTAGTTTTTTCATCGGCCCAATAAAAACATGGCTTTTAAACTATTGTCATTAAATAATATGTATAATAATTCTGGTTTTCTGAATTTGTGAGTATTCTGTGTCCAAATATATTATCGATTTTTGCTAAGATTCAAACCCAGTTGAGAATTATGTATACTCTTTTAAATACCCATTCAATATTCAAAACTAGTCTAAGATATCTAAATTTTCTAAAATTGTATACACGTCATGACTTCTTTTTTACTTATTGTTTGGCAAGATTTATTTAGGGTTAAAAGGGCTACATTGGGGTAATCCATTATTATACCTTTACTGTCCATTTCTCTTTGTAATTCATTTAGTGCTTCCTTTAAGTCTTTAGCTGTGATATCATTCAGCACACACATTTTAAGAATTGAAATTGAATCACTGTCTATCTTGCCTTTCTGAAAAACATAAGTTTTTCCATGTATCTCTTTTAATTAAGTCTATTTTTGCTATTGCCTTGTCTGAAATCACAGTCAAGTCAATGGTGATACATCTGGGCTGCAAGCCAGGGTGACTGGGAGTATGGTGGTTCCCTGGACAGTTAGGGGGGAAAGACTGTGATGTACCTCACTTGGGGAGCAGGGAAAAATGTCTTCTTTTGAAATGTTCAGGCAATGTAATTCATACTAGGGGGAGGTCTGTATAACATATATTGATGATCCATAGATGAGGAACAGAATATGCTTGGTTAATAAATGATTTAAGTATAGAAAATGCAAGAATGAGGAAGGTGATTTTCAAAAGACAAGGATGGAAAGAACTATGACATACCAAGAAATCAAAAATAAATGTAATAAAATTATAAAGATCAAGTGGGTCTCAAATGAAGAGATATGAGGAGATACTCCCAACTTACCTCTCAGTGAAAGTGGGAGGTCCACAAATGTTATACATAACATATGTTTTTAGACTTTCTCAATGTATTGATCAGTTGGGCTGATTATTTTTCCTCTTTAAAAACAAACCAAAAACCCCCACTATTTGTCTTATGGGATGGCTCTCATGGCAGATGAAGGAGGGACTACACATGGAATATTTTGATGATGTAAGAAAATGGAAACATCAATAAAATTATTTTTTAAAATCTGTGATGTGATTGTTTTCAGTTTTGGACTTTTTGAGTTCAAGATGTCTATGGAATGTCCAGCTTGTTATGTCCAATAGGCACAGATGTGAGACTGAAGGATGGCAAAGAGAGTATGGATGGATAAGTATTTTTGAGAATCCTCAGGATAGAGATTAAAACATATTTTGATGACCCTAGAAAAGACAGTGAGGCTGACAGCTTTGAGTAACTGTGAGTCCAGAACCCATACCCAGTCAATACAACACACAACAGACTAGAAGAAAAGAGGGGCAAAGATAGGGCCACAGGAGAAAGGAAGCAAGGGGTGGTATTGTAAGGGCAATAATCAAAAACTGGAATCCATAGTAAGCTTTGAAGGATGCTTCTCCCTCTAGAACTATGATGGTATGACTTCTTCCATCAACTTCTGAGATACCCCAAAATATGGGTTCTCAACCTGGGGTCTGAGACCCAAAAGGGTCCATGGACACATTCCATGTGGTCTTTGCACATGGTTGGGGAAGTTCGATATTTATTTCAATATAATTATTTTCCTTGTTTCCTGTTTTTTTAATTTGTGCATTTCAAAATGTGATTCTGGGCAATATCCATCAACTTCACCAGTTTGCCAAGGAGAACCATGACATAAACAAGGGTAAGAAGCCCTGCACTAGTAGAGTTTAAAACAAGCTTATGCCAGAGAGGGCTGCAGTTCTTTTTATTAGCTAGACTTCACTGACCTATGTCTGCGGTTAGTCCTAAGAGAGACATCATCAGTTTTGCTATTTTTGCTTCTTTGTGCCTGTACCCTGGCCACTTTACATACTTCCTAATTTCTCCCATTTTCACATTCAGGAGATTCTATTGTTCTAGGAAGATAAAACACAGTACAATTTAAGTTTTGATAACAGTTAAATGCACTGAAACTTCTGGGACACCTGTATAAACGTGAAGTAGAAAAGCCCCCATTAACATTAGCTAGCATTATATGTCATTTTAGTAAAATAAGACCTGGTTGTACATTTCAAGGTTTAACTGATTTCCCTAGATTTTTATTATTTCTTGGGGAATTCAGGTTACTGGGGGACCACAGCCTTCTTGGCAGTGACCCCAGGAGAAACAGTCACCATCAGTCAGACATGAGGCCAGTTCAAGCACTGGTAACCATCTAAACTGGTACCAAAAGAAGCCAGCATGGGCACTTCGGCTCTATCACAAATACAATCAGGCACTCTGGGGCCCCAACCATGCTCAGTGGCAGTGGTTACACTGACTACACCCTCATTATCAATCCTGTGGAGTCTGCTGACACTGCAGACTAAAAGTCAGCATAGTAACTGTGCCCCTCCCACAGTGCTCTAACGTTAAACAAGCCTTTCTGGCCACCTAAGCAGTGAGGTCAGCTAACCCATCTCCTGTCCTTCACCCCACCATCGGTGACAGAAGCCTTGTTTCTGGGTTTGTTCACAGCAAGGTGTTTTAGGGGCTGGTGGACACTGTGGTCTTGGCCCTACTTTGGAACACCTATTCCAAGTATGGAGTACATTACCATTGTGTTCTAATTAAGTAGAGTGGTACTTGATTTTTTTTTTTTGCCAGATAATTGGGGTTAAGTGACTTGCCCAGGGTCACACAGCTATTTAAGTGTCAAGTGTCTGAGGTCAGATTTGAAATCAGGTCCTCCCGACTCCAAGGCCGCTCTATCCACTTTGCCACCTAGCTGCCCCATGGTACTTGATTTTTAAGGTGATGGTTTAAAAGCATTAATGGCCTTGATGCTGTGGGATTTTCTTTTTCTCCCTTCCCCCCATATTTGAGGAGAGAAAGAGAAATACCTATTTCCTAGAAGTGATAGTATAAGAAGTAGGCAGGGTATGCAAAACCCAGGCACCAGGCAACATCTCCCATTGGAATGGGCAGCCCAGCCCATTTCTGCACAGCTTTAATAGGGAAGAACTTTGTTCTGACATTGAGCCTAAACTGCCTCCTTGAAACTTTCCCTCACTGACCATAGCTCTTCTCTTTGGGTCAAACAAGGCAAGATTAATCCTTTTCTCCACCTGATAAAGAGTTGTGCAGCAGGAAACTGAATGAGAACCCAAACCACAGAACATAAAGGGGAGGCTGCCACTAGCCTCAGGGCCTGTCACTGGTTGGATGTTTTGAGTTACAAATTGAATGTTTATAAAAATACAGCCAGGGGGGCAGAGCCAAGATAGTGAAAGCAGTGACTTGCTTGAGCTCTCCCCCAAACCCCTCCAAATACTCATAAAAAATGGCTCTAAACAAATTCTGAAGCAGTTGAACCCACAAAAAGACAGAGTGAAACAAATTTCTAGCCTAAGACAACCCGATGATTTATCAGAAAGGTATATAGCTCCGGGCCGGTAGGGCAGCACAGCGTGGCATGGGTGCGCAGGCCGCAGTGAACGTGGAGCAGGCCTTAGATGACTGGTTTCCAGACTCCTCAATGCACGAATGCCAAAGACAACTTAGAAGATCAGTGGGAAAAGTGTTTCTGTGGTGCTGAGAGAGGAAGGCAAGGTCTCAGCTCCATTCCCCAAGAGCATGGCCCTGTGGGGGGCAAGCTGCTTCCCAAGCTTCTGGCCCACAGACTGAGGGGGAATACAGTGGCTGATCAGAGAGGGATTGCAGGAATCTCTTGCTTTGCCTGTGTCTGGATCTGGGTTACTGTTCCACGCAGCGGGGCTGGGGTGAGGAGGAGTGCTGGCGTGGTGGAACTTGTAGTGGCTGTGGAGAGGAACCAGAAGACAACAACAAAGTCAAAGCTCCTATATCTAAAGACTCCAAGAAAAATATGAATCAGTCCCAGGAGTTGGAAGATCTCAAAAGGCATTTTGAGAACCAAGTAAGGGAAGTCGAGGAAAAACTGGGAAGACAAATGAGAGTGATGCAAGAAAATCATGAAAAACAAGTCAACAGCTTGCTAAAGGAGACCCAAAAAAATACTGAAGAAAATAACACTTTAAAAAATAGCCTAACCCAAATGGCAAAAGAGGTCCAAAAAGCCAATGAGGAGAAGAATGTCCCAAAAAGCAAAATTGGCCAAATGGAAAAGGAAGTCCAAAAGATTACTGAAGAAAATGCTTCCTTAAAAATTAGAATAGAGCAATTGGAAGATTGTGACTTTATGAGAAATCACAACACAGTAGAACAAATCCAAAAGAATGAAAAATTAGAAAACAATGTGAAATATCTCATTGGAAAAACAACTGACCTGGAAAATAGATCCAGGAGAGAGAATTTAAAAATTATTGGACTATCTGAAAGCCATGATCAAAAAAAGAGCCTAGACATCATCTTTCAAGAAATTATCAAGGAAAACTGCCCTGATATAGTAGAACCAGAGGGCAAAATGGAAATTGAAAGAATCTACCAATCTTTCCCTGAAAGAGATCCCCAAAGGAAAAATTCCTAAGAATATTATAGCAAAATTCCAGAGTTCCCAGGTCAATGAGAAAATATCACAAGCTGCCAGAAGGAAACAATTCACGTAGGATGGAAACACAATCAGGATAACACAAGATTTAGCAGCTTCTACATTAAAGGACCACAGGGCATGGAATATAATATTCTGGAGGGCAAAGGACATAGGATTACAACCAAAAATCACCCACCCAGCAAAACTGAGTGTAATCCTTCCAGGTGAAAAAATAGTCATTCAGTGAAATAGAGGACTTTCAAGCATTCCTGATGAAAAGACCAGAGCTGAATAAAAAATCTGACTTTCAATGCAAGACTCAAGTGGAACATGAAGAGGTAAACAGGAAAGAGAAATTATAAGACACTTATTAAGACTGAAGTGTTTATATTCCTGAATGGAAAGATGATATTTATAACTCATGAGACCTTTGTCAGTATTAGGGTAGTTGGAGGAAAAAAATTATATGTATGTATATATAGATAGATAGATAGAAGGCACAGGGTGGGTTGAAGATTAAGGTGTCATATCTGGAGAATAAAATTAAGGGATGAGGGAAGATTATACTTGGAGAAGAAGGGAGAGGTAGAATGGGGTAAATTATCTCACAAAAAAAAAAATCCCAGAAAAGTCTCTTACAGTGCAGGGGAAACAGGGGAAGGTGAGAGGGAATGAGTGAATCTTATTCTCATAGGATTTGGCTTAACAAGAGAATAACATACAAATTCAATTGGGCATGGAAATCTGTCTTACCCTACAGGGAAATAGGGGGAGAAGGGGACAAGAGAGCAGGGGGATGATAGAGAGGAAGGCAGAATGGGAAAGGGTGTGATCAGAAGTAAATACTTCTGAGGAGGGACAGGGTTAATGGAAAGAATAGAATAAATGGGAGGGCAGGATAGGATTAAGGGAAATGGAGTTAGTTTTTCACAACATATCTACTATGGAAGTTTTGCATAACTGCACATGTACAACCTATATTGAGTTGCTTGCCTTTTCAATGAGGGTGGGTAGGGAGGGAGGAAGAGAGAAAATTTGAAACCTAAAGTTTTAAAAACATATGTTTTAAAAAAATGTTTTCACATGCTACTGGGAAATAAGAAATACAGGAAATAAGGTACAGAATTCTATCCTGCCCTACAGGAAAATAGAAAGGGAAGGGGGGAGAGATAGAAGAGAGCACAGACTAGGGGAAGGGATATTCAGAATGCATGCCATCTTGGGGTGGAAGGAGGGGTGAGATGGGATGAAAATTTGGAATTTAAAAACTTATGGAAGTGACTGTTGAAAACTAAAAATAAATATACATTAAAAAAATTTAAAAAAAAATATGGCCAGCATTTATATAGTGTTGTAGTCATCTCATTTTATGCTCACAACAACTTTAGAAGGTAGGTGCTCTTGTTATCCCCATTTTACAGATTTTTAAAATAAGGCAGAGTTAAGTAACACTCCATGCTTAGCAAAATGAAGTCCAAAAAAAGTGAAACCAGGTATAATCAGCAAGAGAATTTAAAGCAACTAAACTGGAGGTTCCCTGGGATGTCAGGAGTTTCTCACCAATGCTGGTTTTTTGTTTTTTAAATATTCTCCATGACCCAAAGAGTCCCTACGTGGGTCTCAAATCAGTCCACCTGGGAGGAAACTTAACTGAAACTGCTCCAGGTCTGCTGTATAATATCTCCTTTGCTCACAACAGCCCTTGTTGCTATTGTGGGAATGGGAGAGTTTAACTCCACTGTCCTGGGCTTCATCAGGGACTGTGCTTCCAATGAGAGATCTTTATAGATGAAGTAATAAAGGTCTTTTGTTTTACAGATGAAGAGGTCAGACAGGTGAAGTAACTTGTCCAGGTTCCACAGAGGAGTGGGTTAGAACACCATTCTCAATTAGCTCTTATCATTTGAAATCACATGAAAAGCAAAATAATAATTTTGATTACATTAAATTAAAAAGTTTTTGCACAAAGCCAATGCAACTAAGATTAGAAGGAAGGTAGAAAATTGGGAAAGAATTTTTACAACCAGTCTCCCTGATAAAGGCCTCATTTCTAAAATATATAAAGAATTAAGACAAATTTGTAAGAATACAAGCCATTCCCTGATTGATAAATGGTCAAAGGATATGAACAGACAGTTCTCAGAAGAAGAAATTAATGCCATCTATAGTCATATGAAAAAATGCTCTAAATCGTTATTGATTAGAGAAAGCCAAATCAAAATAACTCTGAGGTACCACATCACACCTATCAGATTGGCCAACGTGACAAAACAGGAAAATGATAAATGTTGCAGAAGATGTGGGAAAATTGGAACACTAATACATTGTTGGTGGAGTTGTGAAATGATCCAACCATTTTGGAGAATAATTTGGAACTATGCCCAAAGGGCTACAAAAATGTGCATACCCTTTGATCTAGCAATAGCACTTTTAGGGCTATACCCCAAAGAGATCATACAAATGGGAAAAGGACCCACATGTACAAAAATATTCATAGCAGGTCTTTTTGTGGTGGCAAAGAATTGGAAATTGAGAGGATGCCCATCAACTGGGGAATGGCTGAGCAAACTGTGTTATATGAATCTAATGGAATACTATTGTGCTATAAGAAATGATGAACAGGCTGACTTCAGAAAAACCTGGAAAAACTTGTACAGTCTGATGCTGAGTAAAGTGAGCAGAACCAAGAGAACTTTGTACACAATAACAGCCATGTTATGCAATGACCAATATTGTTAAACTGAATCTTTCTCAGTATTACAAGGATCTAAGACATCACCAGAGGACTCCAGTGGAAAATGCTGTCCACATCCAAAGAAAGAACTATGGAAGTCGAATCGTTTTCACTTATTTTTACCTTGAGTTTTGCTTCCTTTTTCTGATGGTTTCTCCTTTTGGTTTTAATTTTTACTTACAACTTCACTAGTGTGAAAACATGTTTAATGGGTATCTAAATGTATAGACTATATCAGATTGTGCATCCTTGGGGAGGGGGGGGAGGAAGGGTGAGAAAAATTTTCAACTCAAAAGAATATGGAAGTGATTGTTGATAAATCAAAATAAATTAATAAAAACAAACAAACAAAAAAAAAGAAGGTAGAGCTGGGGAGGAAAAGAGAAGCAGGAGAGTGAGGGGTCACGCTGGGGGTCTGCCCTGCTCAGACCAGACATTCCCACTTCTACACTGCGGGGGTGAGGGGGGTCAGGGAGAGGGGCAGGGGCTGGGGGCGGCCAGACGGAAGCGGTCATTTCTCTCCTGGGGGGCGGGGGGTTGTCTTTGGGCCAGCATTTCTTTAGAGACAAACTGGAGGACAAATGACCCTTTCAGCAGGGGGGAGGGCACGGGCCGGCAGCATCAGGGAAGGCTTCCCGGACGAAGTGTTACCCAGGAGGATGCTGGGAGGAAGAGAAGAGGCCACGGGAAGTCCGCACCAAGGACCAGACACTCACACCGGGAGCACGTTTCCTGGGACTCTGGGCAGAGGACAAGGCCTGAGGCCTGGAGGGGCAGGCCCTGACCAGGGCCAGGGGAAGTAGGCTTGACTGCAGGATTAGAACCCGCTCCCAGGCTCTGCCTCCGCCTGCTCGACCTCCAATCCCCGCCCCTTCCCCCCCCCCGCATGGGCCGCCCCCAGACCCCTGGGAGACCCTCGGGGGCTTCCTTCCTCCTGTGGCGGACGCTCCTCCGATTCTCCGTGTGCTCCCCAGCCAGCCCCCGGTGCTCCGACCCCGCCGCATCCCCTCACCGGTTCCGCCTGGGCCTGGCCCTGCTGTAAGCCCCGCTCACCCGATCACACTTCAGCCCAGTATAGACAAGGGGAAGCGGGAACCAGCGAGGGTGGAAGAGGCGTAGAGAAAAGGAAGCGGAAATGTCATAGAAAGATAAAAGTCCAATCCTCTCGCAGGTGAGCTTGCAAATGCCCCTCAGGCGACAACGCCTTCTGGGAATTGTAGTTTAGAGGCCGATGGGGCTTCTGCATGCCTGGGGCTCGACCCCTCCCAGCCAAACTAGCTTTATCAAAGTTAATCATCGCAATATGCTGTTCTCACTGTGTATAATGTTCTCTTGGTTCTGTTCTTCACTCAGCATTGGTTCATGAGAATTTCTAGGTTTTTCTGAAATCTGTCTGCTAATCTTTTCTTATCACACAACAGTATGCCATTACATTCATATACCACAACTTATTCAGCCATTCTCCAATTGATGGGCATACCCACAATTTCCAATTCGTGGCCACCACAAAAACAGCTGCTATAAATGATTTGTACATGTGGGTCCCTTACCCTTTTTTATGATCTCTCAGGGATACAGACCTACAGGTCACAATTCCAACAATGCATTAGTGTTTCCATTTTCCTGTATCTATCATTTTCCTTTTCTGTCATATTAGCCAATCTGAGAGGTGTGAGGTGGTACATTAGAGTTGTCTCCTTATGCATTTCTCCAATCAGGAGTGGTTT
This sequence comes from Phascolarctos cinereus, assembly GCF_003287225.1. Classification (NCBI taxonomy): domain Eukaryota; kingdom Metazoa; phylum Chordata; class Mammalia; order Diprotodontia; family Phascolarctidae; genus Phascolarctos; species Phascolarctos cinereus. The sequence goes on along the minus strand of NW_027555625.1, from coordinate 36,828,446 downwards.
AAAGCATTTTTTCATAACTATAGATACCTTTAATTTCTTCATCTAAAAACTGCCTGTTCATATCCTTTGACTAGTTATCATTTGGGGAATGAATTGTATTCTTATAAACTTGACTCAGTTCTCTGTGTTAGAGAAATGAGACCATCATCAGAAACACTGGCAGTAAAAATTTGTTTCTCACTTTCTGCTTTCCTTCTAATCTTGGTTGCACTGGTTTTGTACAAATATTTAATATAATCAAAATTATCCTTTTTGCATTTCATTATGTTCTCTGCCTTTTGTTTGGTAACAAATTCTTCCCTTCTCCACATAGATAAACTATTCCTTGCTCTCCGGATTTGCTGATGGTATTATCATTTATGTATAAATCATTCTACCTTATTTGGCTGATCCAACACTCTATTTTTAGCTAGTACCAAATCTTTGAAAATTGCCACTTTATAATGTAGTTTTAGATCTGCTAAGGCTAGGCCACCTTCCTTTGCAATACTTTTCATTAATCCTCATGAGATTCTGGCTCTATAAAATATTTTTTTGGTAGTTTCATTAGTATGGCAATAGAAAATAAATTTAAGTCAAATTGTCATTTTTATTATATTAGCTCAGCCTACCCAGGGGCGATTGATATTTTTCCAACTATTTAGATATGACTTTATTTGTGTGAAAAGTGTTTTGTAATTGTGTTCATATAGTTCCTGGGTTTGTCTTGGCAGGTAGATTCAGTGGAATAGATTACGTACACAAGACACAGTGGTCACTGTATAGTAATCTACTGTGATAAACCCAAAGACTCCAGCTTCTGAGATAAGAACTCACTTTTTCACAACTGTTGAGAAAGCTGGAAAATAAATACTGTGGTGGAAACTAAGCAAAGTGAACATCATATACTACATACACCATAACAGCCTCTTCACCTTGGGATGGCATCAGTGTGGTGGTGGTTGTCCTTTGTGCTCAAAGAGGACCAAAATGACATCACTATGTCAGGGTCAAAGTACAGTGTGCCCATCAGTGGCTGATCAGACCAATATGTGCTCAGAAGACTACAACAAGTCAGATACAAATAGTCCATATGAACATTGGGAGTGGTGCATCAATGTGGGTCTCTCAAAGGACCTGTATTGCACAAACATTCCTTCCACTATCTTCTGTTCCCTTCCCATGTCAGCTCAGCACTGTCTCCCATCATCTTCATGCTAAATCATTTCTGCCACATTCTTTGTGCATCTGCCTATGGGAACAAGGACTCTTACATGTTCCTAACTCCTCTTGCTCATATGCTGTACAATTTCTTCTCCCACTCCTATCTAGCAGGGCATAGATGATGGATTGAGGGAGGGAAGGAGGTATGACTCCTCACTCACGATACAGACTGTGACCCGTGATTACTGGACATGTTCTGAGCTATAAGGATGATATACTTGTTTTTCACCTCCTTCTGCTGCGCTTCTCTAAGCCCAATCATATCATTTTTTTGCTCTAGTATGAGTTCTGTGATGCCTAGTAAGATGTGCCTTCCTCAAGAAGGCCTTCCCACACACAATGCATTGATAATGTTTCTCTCCAATATGAATTATTTGATGTCGAATAAGTTCTGAGTTGTATGGGAAAGCCTCCCCACGCTCCTTATATTCAAAAAGAAAGTTACCAACATGAATTTGCTCATACACGTTAACACTCTTTCTTCTGAAGGACTTTCCACATTCACTATACTCTTAAGGTTTCTCTCCAGTATGAATTCTCTGATGCATAGCAAGCTTCAAATTTTTCCTGAAGGCCTTCCCACATTCTACATTCATAAGGTTTCTCTTTTCCAGTATGAACTCTCTGATGCACTTTAAGTTGTTCCTTATTCCTAAAGGCCTTTTTACATTCACCACATTCATAAAGTTTCTCTCCAGGATGAATTCTTTGATGAACAGGAAGCTCTGACTTACTCCTGAAGGCCTTCCCACATTCACTATATTTTTAAGATTTCTCTCCAGTATGAATTCTCTGATGCACAGTAAGCTCTGATTTAATACTGAAGGCTCTCCCACATTCACTACATTCATAAGGTTTCTCTCCAGTATGAATTTTTTCATGTTGAATAAGCTGTGAGTTGTAGTGGAAAGCCAATCCCACACTGCTTACATTCATAAAGCATCTCTCCAGTATGAATTCTCTGATGCTCAGTATGATGTGTTTTCCTCCTGAAGTACGTACCACATTGACTACATCAATAAGGTTTTTCACCAGTATGAATTTTTCTATGTTGAGTAAGACATGACTTGTAGCGGAAAGCCTTCCCACATTCATTACATTCATAAGGTTTCTCTCCAGTATGAACTCTCTGATGCACTGTAAGATGCTCCTTACTCCTGAAAGCCTTTCCACATTGCCTACATTCATAAGGTTTTACTCCAGTATGAATTTTTTGATGTTGAATAAGACGTGAGTTGTAGGGGAAAGCCTTCCCACACTGCTTACATTCATAAAGCATCTCTCCAGTATGAAATCTCTGATGCACAGTAAGCCTTGACTTAATCCTGAAGGCCTTCCCACGTTCACTACACTCATAAGATTTCTATCCAGTATGAATACTCTGATGCACAGTAAGCTCTGACGTACTCTTGAAGTCCTTCCCACATTCACTACATTCATAAGGTTTCTCTCCAGTGTGAACTCTCTGGTGCATTCTAAGGTGTTTCTTAATCCTGAAGGCCTTTCCACATTCACGACATTCATAAGGTTTCTCTCCAGTATGAATACTCTGATGCACAGTAAGCTCTGACTTACTCTTGAAGGCTTTCCCACATGCACTACATTCATAAGGTTTGTCTCCAGTATGAATTCTCTGATGCTCGGTATGATGTGCTTTCCTCTTGAAGTTCTTTCCACATTCACTACATTCATAAAGTTTCTCTGCAGTGTAAAGTCTCTGATGCATTCTAAGGTGTTTCTTAATCCTGAAGGCCTTCAAACATTCACGACATTCATAACGTTTCTCTCCAGTATGAATACTCTGATGCACAGTAAGCTGTGACTTACTCTTGAAGGCCTTCCCACATTCACTACATTCATAAGGTTTCTCTCCAGTATGAATTCTCTGATGCAGTATAAGTTGTTTCTTACTCCTGAAGACCTTCCTACATTCACTACATTCATAAGGTTTCTCTCCACTATGAATTCTTTCATGCACTGTAAGTTCTGTTTTACTCCTGAACGTCTTCCCACATTCCCTACATTCATACAGTCTCTTTACAGTATGAATTTTTTGATGTTGAGTAAGATATGAGTTATAGGGGAAAGCCTTCCCACACTCCTTACATTCATAAAGCATCTCTCCAGTATGAATTCTCTGATGCACAGTAAGCTCTGACTTACTCTTGAAGGACTTCCCACATTCACTGCACTCATAAGGCTTCTCTCCAGTATGAATTCTGTGATGCAAAGTAAGCCCTGACTTAATCCTGAAGGCCTTTCCACATTCACAACATTCATAAGGTTTTTCTCCAGTATGAATTCTCTGATGCACAGTAACCTCTGACTTCCTCTTGAAGGCCTTCCCACATTCACTACATTCATAAGGTTTCTCTTCAGTGTGAACTTTCTGATGCATTGTAAGTTGTTCTTAATCCTAAAGGCCTTTCCACATTCACTACAATTATAAGGTTTCTCTCCAGTATGAATTTTTTGATGTTGAGTAAGATTTGAATTGCAGAGGAAAGCCTTCCCACACTCCTTACATTCATAAAGCATCTTTCCAGTATGAATTATCTGACACACAGCAAGATGCTCCTTGCCCAGGAAGGCATTCCCATATCCATTACATCCAAGAGGTTTATCTCCAGCAAATTCCTGGCTCTCTGAAAGGAAGAATACAGAGCTGATTAACCCTGCCCTTTTCACCCTTTTCCAAGGTTCTTAGTTGCTCAAAGGTTTTAGAGATATTCTCTTGCCTTCTCACTTCAGAAGGCCAGTCTCACTAGCCTTCCACTAGAGATTGGTTTATCTTACGTGAAAGTATGATGACTCAAAGGTAACATGTAAATGAATTCACTATAACATGAAATTACCAAGCGGGAATGAATGAACCCTTACTCTACTTTCAATGGCTGACATTTGAATGGAAAAGAATATTCAGAAAAAATAAACAAACAGATGATTTTGATGTATCCTTATCCTCTGAAGTGAAAATAGTAAGGGAAAAGACTGAACAGAAAGAAAATAGAGAATTAAGTTCAGAGTGAGGAAGAGAAATAGATACAAGAAGTCAACAGAATAAAGAAGAAATATGAGGCTGAAAACATGAGAACTGTTGCTATAAATTTCCTCTAAATCTAACATACCTACTTTGTAAGGAATTGATTGAAATTTGTGAGATGAAGACATATGGTGTTTTTCACAAGAGAAATGACTAATAAGTACCTGAAACATTACTCAAGCTCTGCTAATCAAAGAAGCAAAAATGAAAACAATTTGGAGGTAGCAATAAACAGCCTTCAGATTAGCAAGATACCTGAAAAGTATAAATTTTGGGAATTATGTTGAAATAGCTACTTATTAAGCTGCTGCCATTTTCCTTAAATGATAAGAATTTCAGCTGCAGCTACAAAACTGTTCATACCCTTTCACCCTATGGCCCCAGTAGTAGGTCTGCAGCCTCAATATGTTACTGAAAGCAAACAAAGCACTCTCAGCAAATTTTCACAACAGCTTTTTGTGAAAGAGCAAAATAATACAGGGCAGGTAGGTGGCACAGTGGATAGAGCACTGGTGGTGAAGTAAGGAGGACCAGAATTCAAATCTGACCTCAGACCAAACAACTGACATGTAATAGCTGTGTGATCCTGGGAAAATCCTTTAACCGCACTGCCTAAAAAAAAAAAAGTACTCTTTAAAAAAAATAGCAAAATAATGAAAATCTTAGGTCCAATGATGGGGTTATGGCTATACAAGTCCTGTGATATGAACATAATAATGTGCCTTTATAAACATGATTTCAAAGCATAAAGAAAAAAACAGGATAACATATAAAATGACAGGCTGAAGAAACGGGAATTAGGTTAGGAGTATTTTTAAAAGTAGCAGCAAAGCAACATAATCATAGACACAAAACAAATAATATCAGAAAAGAATTCACAAAGAACAAGAGCACCCTACTTAATACTTTTAATAATGTGCTTTCTTTAAAAGAATGAATTCATGCAAGTGAGGCAGGTGAAATAAGATGATCTTCAATGAACAGAAGAGATATAACTGCCCTGTACTGAGGCAACAACTTTGAGAGTGGACATACAGTAAAGAGATACAGTACAAAAGGAACTTCTTGAGGTAAAAAATGAAGTTAAAACTCTCAACTCCTCTCAATAGGCCAGAGAAGCTTTAACACACCACTTTCGTTCAATGTTTTCAAGAGCTTCGACCTAAAATGACCAACAGATTACCAGTTTGCAATGACTCATCTGCTTGGTTTTATGCAGTCACCTGGACAGCTGCTTCTTGGAATATCTGCCTCTGGCAAGGAAGACACTTTCTTTCTTTCCAACTGGTCACTCTCATTTGGTTTGGAAGCTGCAAATCCTGTTCATTGAAAATGAAAAAGTGCTGGGCAGTCATCTCATATCGAGTTCCATCATTGAACAGCTAGATGAAATACTCCCTCCAACTTTACTAGAAAGGTGGGGGAATAAGGGTGCTAGGTATATGTTATACCCCCAAGAACACTATGTTAGCTGATTTTGTCTGACTTTTTTTTTCTTCTTCAATCATGGGGAGCTCAATGGGTTGGTTGGAGGGAGAAGTAGGATTTTTTCTTTCTTTTTGGTTTTTTTTTTTCAGGTGGCAGGGGAAGGAGAAATTAAATCTTTTTTCAAAAAGTATCCACAAAACTTAATAAAAGAATTCAAAACAAGTTCAAACTCTCTTTCGAAAAAAAGGAGGCATGCTAGGAAGACCTCAAGGATAGTACAAAAGACCACTGAAAGGATACTCATATTGTGTAAATGGATTACTGAGTAGGACTTGGGAAAAATAGCTCATTTCACTCACTGACTGCTTAGGCAGTGGGAACACTGCATGATGAACCCTACGTTGGAATTAAAGAATATCTTGGATCTGAGGTAATAACAGGGGGGAAGATACGTTTCTCAAGGATAACTACAAATCAAGAAATCAATTTCCAGGCATACTAAGCTTGGACCTTTTTCCTGGAAACAGGTAGCACAAGTAATCTGTCTCTTGGTACAAATGGATTAGGAAGAGTTTCCTTTTGCATGCCAAAGAACAACTGTTAAAATCTTGCTCTCACAGTATGTATCAAGACTCCAAAGGGGTAGCTGTTCTTACCCAAAGAGACCAAGTTCCTATAGTTCTCCAGCATCACATCCCTGTACAATTTTTTCTGAGATGGGTTCAACTGTACCCACTCTTCCTGGGTGAATTCCACAGCCACATCCTTGAACGTCACTGATTCCTGAAATAACAAAAACATTTGTGCTTACCCAGCTAAAGCTCTTAACTGTTATGAAGTTCAAATATAAACTACTTGCTATTAAGGTGAGAGAATTGAGGGTTTTAGGACAGCAGGTGGTACAGGGAATTGAGGCAACTGAGTCAACCACATTAACTCCATTTTCTGACTCAATTCTAGAGGTACCTCAGTTCTTTTTTTGTTCAATCACAGGTCTAGTCCAACTTCTGTATTTTGAGAAAAATTTATTCAATTGTGGGAATTGGGAGATAACCTAATTGCACTGTTTGAACTTAGCCTTGCATGACTCAGAGAGGAGACCTACTCTACCTGCTGTTCAGTCCATGCTGATCAGAAACCCAGTCAAATGTTAAAAGAGTTTTCTCACAAGTACATTTGAAGCAACCCATATGTCTTATCTGAAAGCTGGCCCCCTACTGAACAATTAATTACTGTTCCCATGTTCCTTTCATCGTATACTACTTTCAGGGAGTGGGACACCTCATTCTGAATGGAGGGAACTGAACCTGTTGCCTTTCCCCCCCCCAACATGAAAAGTTTCCAGTCGCTTCTCCAATTGGAAATCAGATTACCTAACATTTTATTTTTTGCTTTTAATTAATTGCTCTTGATTGTTTTTAATTTATAAAAGTATGTCTTGCCCTATTCAGGATCCACATCTAAGATAAGGAAGGGGCCTGGTCCCAGTTTTCTGTGCAACTGCCATGCATTGCTTAATATATTGATATGCCCCAAAGATTGAACCTTTGTTTCTTTAGCCATTTCATCATTCTCTTGCCATCAAGAATTGTTTTATTTATTTATTTGCATCCCAATATAGTGTCTGGTATATAGCATGCACTTAAGAAATTCTCTCCCAAAAAAGAACTAATACAAGTGTGTATAGAATGATTTTATATACACATAAACATAAACATACAACACAAACACACACACATACAGACATTTGTATCTAATGGTAGCCATCTCTAGAGTTTGGGGGGGTAGGGAGAAAAATTTATATGGAATTTCATTATACATTTAAAAAGAATAGCAAGTTGTAGATATCAGATTTTTAGTTTCCCATACAATCATCTTTTGTTATTATACACGTATTGGAAATGCTTGTGTTATTCCATAAATTAAAAATTAAACGAATAAAAATTTTTAAAAAAAGAATTACTCTCTAATTAGTCTGCAGATTTCTTCATGGAAGGAGCTAGTATTTCGGTCCTTGGTATCCTCGGCACGTAGCACAGTGCCTGGCACTAAGTAGGTATTTAATTAATGCTTATTGTTGTAAATGGTTCCAATGACATCAATTTTAAACTTGTCCTTCATTTTTATATTTTTACATTGAACACCTGTGGCTCCTACTTCTACCCTCTGAGCTGAAGGAGAAATATGGCTAATTTCTTTTGTACTCGCTGAAATAAACAATGAAAATGAAATAGCTGAAGATAGCTATTATGTAGTCCGAAGTATTCACTTCTAATCTAAACAAGCCCAGTTTCTTTGAGCAATCAGCCTGGTCTCTTCAGAAGTAAGAGAGCTACCATTCCTCTTTTCATCCAATCACTGTGCTTCTTGAAATGTGCTGCTCTGAAATGAACACCATTGTGTTCCATGCTCCTGGAACCACAAGAGCAAAGACCAGCATGGTGGACTACAATCTCCTGTCTGTAACAACATGTGAACAATTTTTCACTATTGAAAAGGGTGTTAAAGGACCATTACTTTCCAATTCCTGTATTTAAGAATCCAATTTTCTCATTTTACAAATTAGGGAAGTGAGGCCCTCAGAGGGAAAGTTGACTTGCTTAAGGTCAAAAGGGGAGTAACTGATGCATCTACACTTTGAGCGCAGGTCCTGCTGCCTTCAAATCCAGGGCTATTCTGAATGTACAATGTTGCCATTCCCTTTCAGTATAACCAGACTAAGGCCAACACTGAGTTTTTGGACAGAAACATTCCAAAGAGAAGTCTTTGGGGCAGCAAAGAACTGGAAACAAACTGAATTCTCAACACTAAAGAACAGCTAGAAAAATATGGTATATAAACAACAGTCATTTATATAGATAATTATGACAAATATAAGCAATTCTGAGAAGCATTTGAAGATATGCATTAACTGACAGTGCAAAATAAGCAGACCCAACAAAATATAATACACAAATACTTCAAAACTATAAATAATCAAAAAAAGATACTGAACTATAAAAAAAAATAATACATGTGAACATTCGGGGTAGATTCTCTAAATTCAATCATCTCATATTTCTTCTGAGCTACTTCCATTCTGCTTTGCTCATAGAGTATAGCACCCTCTCAGATGAGGGCATGCCATGATGGGCACTCCTGTACCAGTTTCTCCCAAGTCACATATTCCATTCCAAAGTTCTTAAAAGAGACCTTGAGAGTCCTTTCTGTTAGAGCAAAGTATTAGGAACATAGGGATACCCATCAACTGGAAAATACCTGATCATTTCATGAAGTGGAATATTATTGTGCCCTAAGAAATCTTGAAAACGATACTTTGAAAGAAAATAGGAAGACTTGCATAAAGCAATGAAGGGAGAAAAGAGCAGAACTAAGAAAACAATTTACAAATGACAATACCATTCAATAATAAGCCATGACTCCAGAGATCTGATGATGAAACTTGCTACCGAAATTCTAACACAAAAGTGCTGACAAACTTGTTTATTTATTTTACATGACTATGCTTACTGGCTATAAATGCGTTGTTTTTCTTTTTTTACTGGACGTGCAAGGAGAGGGTAGCATGTAAAAGAAGAGAGCTAGAGATAGTGTTGTCAGAAAAAAAGAGAAAAGATGCACAGAAGAGAAGGAAGTCGAAAAAGAAAAAGAGGACAGTTTTAAAAGTCCCATGCAAATTGACTAGACAAAAACAACCCAAAAAGTCTATAACCAAGCCTCAAAGAAACATGCAGTTTCGACAAAAGCCCAACAAGAATTGATGGAGTTGTGAACTGATCCAACCATTCTGGAGAGTAATTTGGAACTATGCCCAAAAGGCCTAAAACACTGCACATTTTTTAATCCAGCAATACCATCACTAGGTCTGTATCCCAAAGAGATTATAAGAAGGGCAAAGGGACCCACATGTACAAAAATATTTATAGCACCTCTTCTTCTGGTGGCAAAGAATTGGAAATTGAAAGGATGCCTATCAAATAGGGAATGGCTGAACAAGTTCTGGTTCCTGCATGTAATAGAATACAATTGTGCTATAAGAAATAATGAGCAGGCAGATTTGAGAATAACAGAGGAAGAATTACATGAATTGATGATGAATGAAGTGAGCAGAACCAGGAGAACAGTATACATAGTGACAGCAAAATTGTGCAATGATCAACTTTGACAGCCATGGCTCTTCTCAGCAACACAATGATGTAAGACAATGCTATCTACATCCAAACAAAGAACCATGGAGAGTGAATTCAGAGCAAACATACTATTTCCACTTTTTTTTGCTTGTTTTCTTTTCTTGTAGCTTTTTCCAGCCTGTTCCGATTCTTCTTTCACAACAATTATGTTTAATATGAGTGTACGTGTGTAACCTATATCTGACTTCTTGCCATCTAGGAGAAACGGAAAGAAAGGCTGGGAGGTAAAAGAAAGTTTGAACTCAAAATCAAAAGTGAATGTTGAAAACTATCCTTACTTGTAATTGAAAAAATAAAAACTATTAAGTGGAAAAATAAAATATAATTTTCAAAAGAGTTTATAACTCTCCAATTGGCTAACTTCCTTTTCATAATTTTCAATTGCTTTTATTGTTTTTCTAATTTTTTCTCAATCTCTCTCATTTAATTTTTGAGTTCCATTTTAAGTTAATCAAGAGTTCTTTTTCGGCTAGTGACCATTTAACATTATTTTTCTGGGACAGGAGTGGCTTTTTTTACCTCACTTTTTCCTCTGAATATGAACCCAGATACTGTTTATCACCAAAGTATCTATCTACAATTGGGTTCTTTTCCCTCTGCTTGCTTATTTTGATTTTCAGTTTTATATAATCAAGTTTTAATCCCCAAGTTCTAGGCCTCAAGTCATGCTTACTGTTATTTTCTGAATTCCGTGGAAGGGCTCAACCTCAGGGACTCCTTCCTCCCTTAAACCACAGTTCAGGCCTCTAGCCATTCTGCCCCCAAAATGTTCGTCCCTGTGGTACTGCACTCACCAGGTATGTGCTCACTTCTCACCAACAGCTACAACCCCAGATAACTTCTGGTCAGCTCTGCTAGATCTAGCTTTGGGAAACAGAGGGAGGGGGCTGGAGGGTTTTTCAGTCTTCCTACATTCAGCCTTCTGCTGGTCCTTAGGCAAAGTTTGAGGTGCAAGTTTGCGAGGTAAAATTTCTGAGGCCTAGCTTGCTTCTTGCAGAGCTGATCCAGGGCCTCTAATCTGTTGATTCAATGAAGTCAGCCTGGAAGTGACTACACCTCACTTACCCCAAAACTCAGCCCTTGGAGGTCCTCTCAAGTTTTCTTAGGAGAACAACTTGCTTTACCCCTTTATTTCTGCTGCTCCCATTATTTAATGGCAATTCTCCATGTTTTTGGAGAAATATACAGAGCATTTTTTTTCTGTGAATTTTCCTGTTTTTCCATTTGGCCTACTCTGTTTTTTATGGAGTTATTTTCTTCAACATTTTTTTGTGTCTCATTTACCAAGCTGTTGACTCATTTTTCATGACTTTCTTGCTTCACTCTCATTTCTCCTCTACTTACTTGATTTTCAAAAGCTTTTTTAACCTCTTTCATTGCCTGACACCAATTAATATTTTCTTGTAGGCTTTGGATGTAAGAGCTTTGACTTTGTTTTCTTCTGAGTGTGTTTGGATCTTCCTTGTCACCACAGTAATTTTCTATGGTCAGAATGGGGCTGTACTCACTCAGCCTGGCTCCACTCCCACCAAGGCGCAACAGACCTTTCCTGCTAACCTTCTAAGTGGTTTTTTGGCATCTCTAGGCTGAGAGGTCTGGAAACCACCACTGCTACCTGTAATTCAGTGGCCCCAAGGCCTGATTCCAGTTTGCTGGGCCCTGATTGCACTGGTACAACCTGTGTAGGACTGCACTACTCTCTCACTTGGTGCAACAACTTTCTGACACCTTCTAAGTTGTCTTGTGCTGGAAAATTGTTTCTCTCTGCTTTTTGTGGGTTCCACTGCTCTAGAATTTCTTTAAAATAATTACTAGAGATATTGGGGGGGAGGGCTGAGAGGACTTCCTGCCTTTTTTACACCGCCATCCCGCTCTAGCTTACATTAAATTAAAAAGGTTTTGTATAAATGAAACAAATGTTGCCAAGATCAGAGGGAAAGAAAAAAATTGCAAAAACTACTCTCGATGATCTCAGAGAAAGGTCTTATACCTAAAACATATAAAGAAATTTATGAAATCTGTAATACAAATCATTCCTTAATTGATAAGTGGCCAAAGCATATGAACAGGCAGTTTTGTAACAAAGAAATCAAAACAATTTATACTGATGTGAAACAATGCTCTAAATCATAATTGATTAGAGAAATGAAAATTCAAACACCTTGAGATATCATTTTATACCTATCAGTGTGGCTGAAATATAGACAGGGAAACCAACAAATATTGGGAGGGATGTGGAAAAATGGGACACTAATTCATTCTTGGTGGAATTGTCAACTGATCCAACTATTTTGGACAGCAACTTGTAATTTTACCCAAAAAGCTACTAAACTATCTATACTCACTGATCCAGCAATACCAATACTAGATCCATTTCCAAAGATGATTAGGGAAAAAAAGAAAAGAACCCACATGTTCTCAAATGTTTATACAACCTCTCTTTCTGGTGGCAAAGAACTGGAAATTGCAGGGATGCCTAACAAGTGGGGAATGGGTGAACAAGTTGTGGTATAAGATTATGATAGATTTTTGGTGTAATATAAGAAAAGTATGAGCTCAATGATCTTAGAATGACTTACAGAGAACCAAGGGAACATTGTATATACTAATAGCAGTATTGTTTTAAGAATGAATTTGAATAAGTTATTTTGATTACTGTAAATACCTAAATTAACTATGAAGGACATATGAAGACATTATCTGCATCCAGAGAAAGAACTGAAAATTAAAGGATGTATAGAAGAATTTTACATACACATATATACATACCTGCATACACACAAACACAAACACACACATGTCCTACTTGTGTCTAATGGTAGCCATAGTGGGGAGGAGGGAGAAAAAAATTCACACGGTAACTTTGTAATACATTTAAAAGGAATAACAACTGAACATAAAGATGTGCAATTTCATATGTAATTCGTTTTTATTCTGTTGAAAATGCTTGTTTTATCCCATGAATTATAAATAACACCAATAAATGTGAAAAGTGAGAAGAAACAGGAAGACTGAGCACAGCAGCAGCAGTAATGATCAGCTGTGAAAGACTCAGCCACTCTGATGAATACAATGACCCAGGAAAAGTTTAAAGGACCATTAAAAAAACAGAGAGAACTGATGAACTTTGAGTGAGGACTGAAGCTCCCTCTTTCTCACTTTCATTGTCCTTACTTTTTTTTTTGTACCAGGAGTAATATACAACTGTTCTGCATTACCTTACAGTCATAATGGCTATCCTATTTTCCCTTCTCAAAGGGTGGGGGAAGGACTGGAAGTGGAAAGGATTTAGAACTCAAAATTAGAAAAAAAAAACAACCCCACAAAGTAACTGGAAGGTCTTTTTTCTTTTTTTCAGTGTGCAGAGCATGCAGTGGTGTCTGTGGTTATATGATTCTCTGATGCCCACGATTTCTAGTGTTACAGCACAGGACAAAGAAACCTATCCCACGGTCTCTGGCCTAAGATGCTATTTGAGGAAAGCAGCAAGTGGACTCACCTTCCCGGGCGTGGCTGTCAGGGCAGGAGCCATTCCCTCTTTCCAGGCTGTCCTCCTGGGGCAGAGCAGAGGCCACAGAAGGGAGAGCTGGGGAGGAAAGGAGAAGCAGGAGAGTGAGGGGTCACGTGGGGGTCTGCCCTGCTCAGACCAGACGTTCCCACTTCTCCACTGATGGGAGATCGGGGAGGGGGACAGGGAGCTGGGGGCGAGACTGAAGGAGCATTAGAACCCGCCCCCAGGCTCCGCCTCCGCCTGCTCGGCCTCCAACCCCCCCCGAACCCCCAAGCACTGCCGCCCCCAGACCCCTGGGAGCCCCTCGGGGCCTTCCTTCCTCCTCTGCCGGACGCTCCTCCCATTCTCCGTGAGCTCCCCAGCCAGCCCCCGGTGCTCCGCCCCGCCCCGCCGCAACCCCGCACCGGCTCCGCCTGGGCCCGGCCCCGCTCTAGGCCCTGCTCACAGGTCACACTTCAGCCCAGAACAGAGAATGGGAAGCGGGAACAAGCGAGGGTGGAACAGGCAGAGAGAAAGGGAAGCGGAAGTGGCCTAGTAAGAAGGAAGTCCCGTCCTCCCTCCTTTAGGGGTTGGGAAAATACCCCTGAGGCGAGCACGCCCTTCTGGGAATCGTAGTCTGAAGCGTGAGGCGCCTTCTGCGCATGCCTGGAGCTCGGCCTTTTCCCCGTCTTGGAATGTGTCCTGCCTCCCTGGCTGCCCCGCCTGGCTCTTCCTGCCAGCAGGCCCGCCCCCCCGACTCCTCCCCTTACCTCCTGCGTGGTCTTCACAACCTCAGAGGCCACGGGGAGTAGCCAGGCGTGGGCTCACAGACCTCGAGGCTCTTCCGTGGGTAATCAAGGCACACTCTCTCCCACTCTGGCACCGTCACACCAGGCCGGATTCCAATGAAAGGCTTGCTGTGCACCAGCATCCTGTCGGAGAAAGTGACGGAAACACGCAGGGAAGACAGGGCTCTGAGGAGGGAGACTAGGGGCTGGGGCAGTTTGGCGGGAGTGCTCGCTCAGCCCCCTGGGGCATCCAGGAGGAGCAGGACACGAGTGGGCCCGGGGCAGCAGGAGAGGTCAAGGGGGCGCCGGCCAGGACAAGGCCGTGCTGGCTTTGTGTCTGTTTCCTCTGACCCGAGGGAAACCAGGAGACGTGGAGAGCATTTGTCTGGGTCTGAGGAATGCCAGGCGTCTGCTAGATGGGCTCAATAAAACTCAGAGCAAACATTTACTTGGTGCTTACTGTGTTCCAAGCCCGCTGAGTACCTTATAATGACTATCTCATCTGGTCTTCAAAATATCCCTGGGAAGCAGGTGCTGTTAAAGACATTATTTTAAATGTGGAAACTAGGGTGAAGTGACTTGCCCAGGTCCCAGCTATCAAGTGCTGAACTTGGATTTCAGCTCAGGTCTGGGAGAGGTAACAGTAGCAATGTGACAAGTTTGATTCATAAGAGGACTTCATCACCAGAATGTGGTACCTGTCTGGTGCTTTTCTGAGGTCAGAGGGTACCTGGTCAAAGCAATGTCATAATATATGATTTTGCCAGGGGTGAGATCACCCGATGGTGAGACAGCGGATCGTTGTTATGCCAAGCTCAGAACAGCTTACTTGCTTGCCTTAGCGCTGGAAAACAGGGTGTCTAAGAAATCTTACAAGACAATATTGACAAGCAATAATTTAGCCTGCTACTATCAGCCACCAAGACAGCCTCCCAAGCTCCTTATCTATGGTGCTGCCATCCTGCATTCTGGAGTCCCCGCCTGGTTCAGTGGCAGTGGGTCTGGGACAGACTATACTCTCCCAGTCATCACTGTACAGGGTGAAGATGCTGGACTGCATTGCTATGAACATCATTACAGCTGGGCTGTCACAGTGATCCAGCCCTGAACAAAAACCTGGTGACATTTGGCTGCCTCAGCTCAGAGCACAGCTGCTTAACCTTAGGTCAGAGCAGGGACTGCTGTCTTGTCAGGACTGAGCTCTTTGCCCCACCCCCACTGCCTCCTTCATCCCAAGCCCCACATTAGTCACACATTATATTCTCCCAACAAAGGCAGGGCAGAGAGCTGAGAATAATTCCAATACATAGAGATTTGGGGGAATGTAGGAGAGACATAAATAAGTTGGACAATTAACATTAATATTGCAGATACATCCAGAATTCTTCATTCTATCCCTCATGTGTACATTGGAGAAGCAAAACTGTGGGTTTTACTAAAAAGGACAAATGCTGGCTCATTTTGATCCAAACCTTACACTCTTCAGGTAAATCAGGCATGTAGGTGGCACAGCCTGAAGTCAGGAAGAATCCTTTTCTTGAGTTCAAATCTGGCCTCTGACACTTATTGGCTGTGTGACCCTGGGCAAGTCACAGAGCTTGGTCTGCTTCGTTTTCTTTATCCATGAAATGAGATGGAGGAAGAAATGGCAAACCACTTCAGTACCCTGGCCAAGAATACCCTAAATGGGGTCACAAAAGGGTCAGACACGACTGAAATGACTGAAGAACAACTGACCTTGCATCCACGTCCTCATTCTTTCACAGTCATTCAGGGTAAGTCACCAAGCATTTTTAAGCACCTTCTGTGTGCCAGGCACTGTGCTAAGTGGTGCAGGTACAAAGACAGGGAAAATCAACCTCTCCTCTCAAGGACCCAGTCAGTGGGAGACAACAACAGGCACCCAGCTATGTACAAACAGTATGTAGGCAGGATAAATTGGAGTTAATCAGCAAAAGGTCAGTTCTAGGATTAAGGCGATGGGGGGAAAGTTCTTGCTGAATGAAGATGAGATTTTAGGTGGGATCTGAAGGAAGTCTGGGATGTCAGGAGATGAGCAGGAGGAAGGGGAGAGATCCAGGAGTGGGGCAAAACTGGTAGAAAAGCTCAGTCAGGAAATAGATTGTTGGTGTGTTAAAGTAGTGCAGAAAGAGTGGAAAGGTAAGAGGCAGCCAGGTTAGGAAGAGTTTAGAAAACCTAATAGGACTTTATATTTGATTCTGGTATAGAAAACCACTGGAAGTTACTGACTAGGGAGCTTACATGAAGAGACCGTAACTAGAGGGGGATCAGTTGAACAGAAGAGAGGGAAATGGCCTGGATTAGGGACAGAGTTATGGGAGGGAGATACGTCAGAAGGCTTTTTTGGCGGGTTCTTTTTTGGTGAGGGCATTTGGGGTGAAGTTACTTGCCCAGGGTCACACAGCTAGTAAGTGTCCAATATGTGAGGCCAGTTTTGAACTCAGGTCTTCCTGAATCCAGGGCTGGTGCTGTATCTACTACACCATCTACTTGCCCCTCTTTGTAGTCTTCTTGCAAGAAGAAGGAATAGAGTAGTGGTATTAGTAACATATGCAGCCACAGGTGATGCACTTCCAAGAGTACTTCTTTGAAATAATCAATTCCATGATAGCTAAGTCTTTATTTAACTTTTATTTTCTGGTTATATCTGAATATGTCTTACCTCCACCTGCAAAAGGCACACACACACACACACACACACTCAGTCTCTCTCTCTCTCTCTCTCTCTCTCTCTCTCTCTCTCTCTCTCTCTCTCTCTCTCTCTCTCTCTCTCTCTCTCTCTCTCTCTCGTACATGAATATACTTCACCCATTCCTTATCCACAGCTTGGCTAGGAACTTTGCATAATAAAATGTATGTGATCAGTCTCCATAACACCTCTCTCTGTTCCATCCCTTCTCTGAGGCAGATTGATTTCCTTTATAGACTACAGCTGCTGCATTCCTCTTCTCTGCCTCTCCCTCCTTCATTTTAAAAATTATGAACTTACCACTCCACAAGAACAAACATTGCGATTCATGAAGAATACAAAAGGAGGCCACTAGGGGGCGCAGTGGATAGAGCACTGGCCCTGAAATTAGGAGTACCTGAGTTCAAAACCGGCCTCAGACCAAACACTTGACATGTACTAACTGTGTGATCCTGTGCAAGTCACTTAACCCCAATACCCTAAAAAAATTTTTTTAAAAAAGAATACAAAAGAGACGGTTGGTGGATAAAGCCATAAATTCTTATTCCATGAATTCTTTTTTTTTTTACAGTATTACATTTAAGAAGGTAAATAATTAAATAATTCAGTGTGCCTATGTTTTTTGCTTTCTTTTATGCATTTTATTTTTAAATATGTTATTGAGTCTCTGTTTTTTGTTTCTTAACTGCAATCACTTTCTCCAAAGGCAGCATCACACAGTGGGTAGAGAGGTGATCTGAGAGATAGGAAGGCCTGGGTTCAAGTGCAACCTCTGACAAATACCTGCTCTTTGATCTAAGGCACAACACTGAACCATTTGGTCCCATAGGCAACTCTCTAACATGAGAAGTTGTAGAGAAAGTCTTGACCTGCAGTGGTAGAGGGTGTTTGTTCATGAGAATACCTTATAGCAGTGGAACTAAAGGTCCAGACTCTATCCCTACCAATTTCCACCAATGCACACTGCCTCCTAATCTGAAGGCCTTCCCCCACTGAAAAAAGGTAAGTATAAGCAACCAAGAAAAATCAAGATATTGACAATGTCTGAAATATGTCTTCTTATAAACCTCTGGTTCATCAGCTGTCTGACACAAGGTGGGAGGAAGGCTTCATTATCAAGCTTCTCAAGTTAAGATTTTCCTAGTCTCTTTCCAGGTACAGTCCTATGTTTAAAGCTTCTGCCCCATACACTTCATGAGCAATTTAAAGAGTGCCTATTTAAAGGATAATTCTGACTCTGTGATTTTTGACATACTTATTTCAGATACAAACTCCATACAGAACAGGACCTGGCACCTAGTGAGCACTTAAGAAATTCTTGTTTCCTTTGTTAGCCACATTTTCTCTTTTGGATTTATTGTTTTCTCTGCTTTTTCTCAAATTCCCAGAAAGTTGTTTCTGACTCTTCTTCTCACTCTTTGTTTCCTTGTCCTTTTACTTAAGGAATCAGGAGCCTAGGCTTGCTGTAGGTGACTGGATTTCAAGAGAGCATGACTTTGCTGAAAAGGCCTGTGGGTGGACTAAGTATTGCTGTCCTGAAGAAACAGTGCACAAATACATTCCCACGGGGAGCAATGCTCACTCTGAGAAGGACAATGGATGCTCCGGCTCCATCTGCAGTACTTTTTCCTAGAATAGCCCAGTCTTAATTCAAATCACTTTGTCCCACTAAGTGCATCTTCCTCAGTCTCCTAACTTTGAGCTTCCCCCTCCCTACTGTACTAACCCCATTTGTCTTTTACTTTTACATCATCTCCCGTTGTCCTTTTTCATCTTAACCAAGCTGTAGGACAATAAATTAGTTAGTAATATGTGAGAATATAGCTTCTGATGTGAAGTCCATAGTCCAACTGTTGTCTTGTGACTACAAGTAATAAAAATTGCCTTACTTATGTTAGAAAAACACAAACTACAGGGTTATAACACCTTGATAACCCCTTTCTTGCCCCATGTCAATTCTTAAGAGGATAGCACTTACCCCTGCTAGCCTTCTAGTCCCTCAAGCATGGAAGCCTCCAGGGCTTTTCATCTAGGCAGCTCTTTGATGACATCTTCTGTCCTCCACATCAAGTCAGGTAACTTGAGGGATTAATGGGAAAGGCCCCTTTTGCCCTAGGAGGAGTGGAGCAGTACAGAATGGGAGGCCTAGAAGCAAGCTATCAGAAAGCCCCACCTCAGCATACCAGGGGGAGATCCTGAAACCCAGGTGGTGGAGTAGGCAAACACCAACACCAGCACACCCAAGTGCCTCAGTACGGGCAGGGGAACTAGTGGAAACCTGCTCAAACAAAAAACCCACCAATCATCTTCTCTCCTCAGTTTCAGAAGAGGTCAGAGACACATGTTCCAGAAGAAAGTAAGAAGAGCTACTCTGGGCCTTTTCATTGAGATATTTCTTCTCTTGGATCTCATCTAGTTCTCAAATACTCTGTAGTTTCCCTACCAAACTTGTCCTTGGAACCTGTCATGTGAAACTGGCATCCCTAAAAATTTTAAAAATATGCTAAAAGATATAAAAATCTTAGTGTTCAATGGGCTCTAGGAAGACAGGTACAATAATCCTCTGTTGCAAAAGCCTTGGATTAATCCAATATTTCTGGGAAACAATATAGAGGAGGGAGGAAATAAGCATTTATACAGCTCCTATTATGTGCCAGGAACTGTGTTAATTGTTCTACAATTAATATCTCATTTTATCCTCACACAAATCCCGGGAGATGTGTGCTATTAACATTTCCATTCTTGGTTTAGATTCTTAAAATCTAGCCACATATAATCTAGCCAATAGCTTACTACTGTTCAGAATCCTTAAGAGTCTGTCCAATATGATGGATGTTGTAATAAACCTTGTCTTTGGCTGAAAGAAGGCTTGGGTCGAATTTTTTTGGGCGGGACTCGCATGTTGTGATTTTTGGGGTCCTAGCACCTGTAAACCTCAACATTTTGGTGGCGCACATAGGAAACTGCCTAACCCCAAGTTCTTCTCCAGCCAAGACAGGAAGGTGTGTAAGCCTCCCCTCCCCCTCCTTACTTGCTCTGCAGTTGGGGTCACTCTCTAAGCACCAAGGCTTGGAGGTGCTTTTCAAGCAGTTATGAGGCTGTCTCACACTCAGCCTGACTCTCTCAGGCTCTTGGTTGACCAGGTCCTTTCAAGGCCACAGACCTGGGTACACCTTCCACAGCATAGAGGACAAGGACAGACACAAATCGGGAACTGAATGCCCAATTCTGTTAATTCCCTCGGGGCTAGGGAATTGGGGAAAACTGCAGGTGCTTTTTGGTTCCCTGAGGCTTCCTTACTCCCTTCCCTAAAGTTAGAATAGCTAAAAATATCTTGGCAGATTCTGGAGGTTTTGTGATTGATCATTAAGGAGTTTTGAAACTCCTCTTTACAACCCTGGTCACTGTTTTCTCCCACTCCCTTCCCTCGAGTCAAGAGGGTATTTGTTAACCCCTCTCATAGGAGAAGAGAGTTTCACCCTTTCCCACTGCCTTTTGATTTTGCCCTCCCTACCTGGGGAAAGAAAGGAGGGGTGAGGGGCAGCAGCTACAGTGTGGGCCCCAGTGGCAATGGCCTTGGGTCCTAAGGCAACCTTTGCCTGGAAGCATTACCCAGGTTCAGCACATCCTGCTCAAGGTAAAGAAGCTGGCCTCTGAACTTGGGTAAGCACACTCCTTTAAAGTTGTAGTTTTAACTGTTAATCACAAGATATTGATTCTCTGTGTAAAGTAATTTGGAAATGAATTTAACAAAATTGAAGTCACCTGATTGGTAATGAGTTTCTTTCACGTTTCAAATTGGTGAACTTTTTGTATCAGTTATGTAAAGCAACTTTTCATAATTCGGTTACCACTAAAATATTTCGGCTACTGTTGGTTGTTGTTTTAATGTGTAAACTAGCCAAAAAGCTTTTTTTGGGCTATGGCTTGCTAAGAATTTGCAAGAATCTAGAAATCTCTAATGATTGGCTTTTTACACCAGGACAAATTTAAGTCTGAGATGTAAATCCTGGACAAGTTTTTCCTAAGCTGTGATTAGTGAAACTCGCTGTGTGAGGCAAAAGCTCATAGGATTTAATTTTGAGTTGTTTCATGGATCATAATAATCCATTGATAATCAAGAATCCACCATGTGAGAGAAATGTTACAAGCTACTCAGAGAATGTGATAGTGGCGGGAAGTCAGCACTGGGGAAAGCTGAGAGGACAGTTTTAGCCTCAGTCCAAGATGGGAGCCTCCTGGCTCAGTTTCCCCATTACGTTCCTTGGAAAAGGAAGGTTACCCACCTTGCTATTCCTGAGTCTGGCTATGAGGTGGATTTCATATTACAGGGTTGGAAACAAAATTATCTGAATCCAAACTCAACTAAGGATGTTTTATCTTCTCATAATTTGGGTCTTAAATCTTGTCCCTGCTTTATATCTGGGCCCTGCAGTCTTTTCTCTCAGATTTCTGTCTTCCAGACTACAGGCCATTCCCCTACAGTTGGTAGCAAATACCAGGTACCAGCTAGTGTCCCCCCATTGTTCCATGGAGGCAGCCTATGCTTGGTTCCAGTCAACCTCCTCTCTGGAATGCCCTCCACACAGGGACAGCTCTGCACACCTTGCCAGCAGGAAGCAGTTTCAGAAGCCAAGACCTTCGTCCCTGACCCCACAAGAATTTGGGTCCCATTTGTTTGAGGGGGGAATGATGAGGATGGGATGTAGACCACAAATAGGAAAAACCCTGGACTTTCCCACATGGGCAAACTGGCATTTGCCTGAGACTATAATCTTATCAATTAGCCTTTCATATTGGCTACACCCAATCTCCCAATTCTCTCTCACCCTTAACCTAGCCTAGACCTCCCTATGGTCCCAGGCCACTTCCCACCATTAATCCCATCTAGGTTCCATTCTCCCTTCCCTAATTGGTCCAGATCACTGGAGTTATACTACTTCATAGACTACTTGGCCACTCCTAGATCCCTTCCATAGTCTTTCTGTATATAAGGTTCATCTTGTCTCCATTAAGATGCTTATTTAAAAGCTAGTCAATAGCTTACTAATGTTGAGACTCCTTAAGAGTCTGTCCAATATGAAAGATGTTCTAATAAACCTTATCTTTGACTGAAAAAAAAGAATTTTCCATTTTTTAGATGAGGAAACTGGGCCAGATATTAAGTGACTTGCCCAAGGTCACGTAGTGGAAGTGTTTAAGGCTAGATTTGAACTCGGGCCTTCCTGGCTCCAGAGGTGATGTTCTATTCACTGTGTCAACAAGCCTGGTAGATATGGTCACTTTCCCCTAAGAACCCCACACATCACACCCCATTCTTACCTGATTTCCAGGTAATTTGGTGGATGGTGGTGGAATTAACTACAGCTGGGCTAGGTCTGGGTCTTAGAATCCTGGTCTACAATCCCCTCCCTATTTGGTCACAGGGAGCATAAATGGGGAAAGGACCTTCTTTTGAATATAAGCAGAAACCTATAAACCATAAGAAAGAGTGATTGCGTATGTGATCTTGGCCCTCTCAATACATATCTCTGGCTTCATCTTCTTCATTTGTAAAAACAAATGCTTGGAGGACATCATCATTGTGGGCCATTCTAAATCCTCTGATCTTGAGTGAAGGGAATATTTGGAGGAATGAACTATGCCATCTCACATGTTCTAGACAACAAGGAAGACTGGGACAAGATGGAAGAGAGGTAAAGCTGCTACATGCTAACCCACTGTGCTCTGCACTCCTGGGTTCAAATCACTTTCTTGTGGATGTCTTTCATCCATGTTCCCATCATCCTGAATGTGTCCTACACATGTGGCTATACCTCTTTGAAAGTGTCTGACCTCACTTCATCTCAGAAGCTAAGAAGTGACTGATCAGGCTTAGATAACATGTGGATAGGAGATTGCCTAGGAATGCTTGCTACTACATCTGAGAGTCAGCACAGTGTAATTCATACAGTACTGGACTTGGAATAAGGAAGGCTTATTTTCAAATCTCATCTCAGAAACTTAGTAGTCCTGTGATTATGGGCAAGTCACTCCATCTCTCTATGCTTCAGATTCCTCCTCTACAAAATGAGGACTTTGGTCACACAATCACTCTTCAATGGGATTTTATTTTTAAATTAAGCAAAATGTTTTAATTTTTTTTCCTCCCAAATTCAGTGTATGTCATCACCAGTCCTCTGGTCCACAGACTAGCAGGTTAGACCTCCACTCCCAATTAGGTCTTATCATTTGAGATGATACAAACCAGGGAGTCAAGCAGTCTCAGGAATCACTTAGAACAGGGCTCAGGGACTTCAGGTGTGAGAGACCAATGTGTTTTTGTTGGTGGTGGTGGTGTTTTGTATTGTTTGTTTTTAAAGAAATGGGAAGTAGAAAGCTCCCACTCAAGGGGCATTGCCTCTGAATTTCTCAGGACAAACAGAAATCTGTGCAGGATCAGAAATAAAAAATCAGAAATCAGAGATTAGGGTGGCATAACTGCACAGAGGTCACTAGATCTGCTAATCCCTTCAACCCATTATTCACTGTCAAGGTTCTACCAGGTAATCTTTCATCCCCCCCTACCACCTCCTCCCAAAAAGCTAAGGCACCATCTGGCTAAGGTGAAGAGTCTCAAGCTGAAGTGGTTTGAAGATTCTCCTGAACAAGATCCTATAACAGGCTCTTTTTTTCTAATTTAACAGCATTTTATTTTTCCAGTTACATGTAAGCATAGTTTTCAACATTCACTTTGATAAGATTTTAAATTTCAATTTTTTTTTATCTTCCCCACCCGACCCCAGACAGTAAGCAATCGGATATAGGCCATAAAGAGATGTACAATCATATTAAAACATATTTCTACATTAGTCCTGTTATGAAATAAGAATAAACAAAAGGGAAAACCATGAGAAAAAAATAAAGAACAAAAAAGGTGAAAATGCTATCTTTCCATCTGCATTCACACTTCATAGTTCTTTCTCTGGATGTGCACAGCATTTCCCTCATGAGTCTTTTGGAATTGTCTTAGATAGTTGTATTGTTGAGAACTAGGTCTATCAAAGTTGATCATCACACAATATTGCTGTTGCTGTGTACAATGTTCTCTTGGTTCTGCTCACTTCACTCAGCATCAGTTCATGAGAATTTCTAGATTATTCTGAAATCCATCTGCTAATCTTTACTTACAGCACAAAAGTATTCCATTACATTCATACCACAACCTGTTTAGCCATTGCCCAATTGATGGGCATCCCCCCCAATTTCCAATTCTTGGCCGACACAAAAAGAGCTGCTATAAATGTTTTTGTACATTTGGGTCCCTTAACCTTTTTTATGATCTCTGAGGTATGCAGACCTACTAGTGGTATTGCTGGATAAAAAGATGTGCAGTTTTATAGAACTTTGGACAGAATTTCAATTGCTCTCTAGAATGATCAGATCAGGTCACAACTCTACCAATAATGCATTAGTGTTTCAATTTTCCTATGTCTATCATTTCCCTTTTCTGTCATATTAGCCAATCTCATAGGTGTGAGGTGGTACCTCAGAGTTGTTTTAATATGCATTCCTCCAATCAATAGTGGTTAAAGCATTTTTTCATATGACTATAGATAGCTTTAATTTCTTCATTTAAAAAGTGCCTGTTCATAACCTTTGACTATTTATCATTTGGGGAATGAACTGGTTTCTTATAAATTTGACTTAGTTCTCTATATATTAGAGAAATGAGACGATTATCAGAAACACTGGCAGTAAAAATTTGTCTCCCACTTTCTGCTTTCCTTCTAATCTTGGCTGAATTGGCTTTGTACAAAAACTTAAAGTAAAAATTATCCTTTTTGCATTTCATAATGTTCTCTACAAATTCTTCCCTTCTCCATATACGTAAACCACTCCTTGCTCTCCTGATTTCCTAAATATTACCATTTATGTCTAAATCATGTCCCCATTTTGACCTTATTTGGCTGATCCACCACTTTATTTCTTAGCCAATACCAAATCTTTGATAATTGC
The DNA here is from genome assembly GCF_003287225.1 of Phascolarctos cinereus. NCBI lineage: Eukaryota > Metazoa > Chordata > Mammalia > Diprotodontia > Phascolarctidae > Phascolarctos > Phascolarctos cinereus. The sequence goes on along the minus strand of NW_027555625.1, from coordinate 36,803,596 downwards.
CACTTCATAATATAGTTTTAGATCTGCAAAGGCTAGGCCACCTTCCTTTGTAATATTTTTTCATTAATCCTCCTGAGATACTGGCTCTATAATTTTTCTGGTAGTTTGATTGGGATGGCATAAGTAAATTAATTTAGGTCAAATTGTCAGTTTTACTGTATTAGCTCAGCCTATCCAGGGGCAATTCATATTTTGCCAACTATTTAGATGTGACTTTATTTGTGTGAAAAGTGTTTTGTAATTGTGTTCATATAGTTCCTGGCTTTCTCTTGGCAGGTTGATTCAGTGGAATGGCTTAGGTACACAAGACACAGTCATTGACTGTAGAAATCTGTGATAAACCCAAAGACACCACCTTCTGGGATAAGAACTCACTTTTTGAGAACTGCTGAGAAAATTGGAAAATAAACAGTGTGGTGGAAACTAACAAAGACCAACATTGTATACTACATACAACATAACAGCCTCTTAACCTTGGGATGCCATCAGTGTGCTTGTGGTTGTCCTTTGTGTTCAAAGAAGACCTAACTGACATCACGATGTGTGGGTCAAAGTACAGTGTACCCATATGTGACTGATCAGACCAATATGAGCTCAGAAGACTACAAGTCACATACAAATAGTCCATATGAACACTGGGAGTGGTCCATCAATGTGGGTCTGTCAAAGGAGCTGTATTGCACAAACACTTCTTCCACTATCTTCTGTTCCCTCACCGTGTCAGCTTAGCACTGTCTCCCATCATCTTCATGCTAAATCATTTGTGCCACATTCTTTGTCCATCTGCCCATGGGAACAAGGACTCTTACATGTTCCTAACTCCTCTTGCTCATATCCTGTACCATTTCTTCTCCCTCTCCTATCTAGCAGGGCATGGAAGAAGGATTGAGGGAAGGTAGGAGGTATCACTCCCCACTCAGGATACAGAGTGTGACCCATGGTTCCTGGACATGTTCTGAGCTATAAGGATGCTATACTTGTTTCTCACCTCCTTCTGCTGTGCTTAAGTAAGCCCAATCATACTGTTTTTTCTCTAGTATGAGTTCTGTGATGCCTAGTAAGATGTGCCTTCCTCAAGAAGGCCTTCCCACACACAATGCATTGATAAGGTTTCTCTCCAGTATGAATTATTTGCTGTCGAATAAGTTCTGAGTTTTATGTGAAAGCCTTCCCACACTCCATACATTCAAAAAGAAAGTTACCAATATGAATTGGCTGATGCATGTTAAGATGTACCTTTTGTGAAGGACTTTCCACATTCACAACATTCATAAGGTTTCTCTCCAGTATGAATTCTCTCCTGCATTGCAAGTTTTAAGTTACACATAAAGGCTTTGCCACATTCACTATATTTCAAGGTCTCTCTCCAAGATGAATTCTCTGGTGCACTTTAAGTTGTGAGTTAGTCCTGAAAGCCTTCCCACATTCAATACATTCATAAGGTTTCTGTCCAGTATGAATTCTCTGATGAATTATAAGTCGTTTCTTAATCCTGAAGGCCTTTCCACATCCACTACATTCATAAGGTTTCTCTCCAGTATGAATTCTCTGATGCATAGCAAGCTCGAACTTTTTCCTGAAGGCCTTCCCACATTCACTACATTCATAAGGTTTGTCTTCTCCAGTATGAACTCTCTGGTGCACTTTAAGTTGTTCCTTACTCCTAAAGGCCTTTTTACATTCACCACATTCATAAGGTTTCTCTCCAGTATGAATTCTCTGATGCACTATAAGATGATCCTTACTGCTGAAAGCCTTTCCACATTCCCCACATTCATAAGGTTTCTCTCCAGTATGAACTCTCTGATGCACAGTAAGTTCTGACTTACTCTTGAAGGCCTTCCCACATTCACCACATTCATAAGGCTTCTCTCCAGTATGAATTCTCTGATGCACAGTACGATTTCCCTTATTCCTAAAGGCCTTTCCACATTCATTACATTCATAAGGTTTCTCTTCAGTATGAATTTTCTGATGAACATTAAGCTCTGACTTACTCCTGAAGGCCTTCCCACATTCACTACATTCATATGGTTTCTCTCCAGTATGAATTCTCTGATGCACAGTATGACTTCCCTTATTCCTGAAGGCCTTTCCACATTCACTACATTCATAAGGTTTCTCTCCAGTATGAATTTTCTGATGCACGGTGTGATTTCGCTTATTCTTGAATGCCTTTCCACATTCACTACATTCATAAGGTTTCTCTCCAGTGTGAACTCTCTGATGCACTGTAAGTTGTTTCTTAATCCTGAATACCTTTCCACATTCACTACATTCATAAGGTTTATCTCCAGTATGTATTTTTTGATGTTTAATGAGATATGAGTTATAGGGGAAACCCTTCCCACACTCCTTACATTCATAAAGCTTCTCTCCAGTATGAATTCTCTGATGCACAGTAAGCTCTGACTTAATCCTGAAGGCCCTCCCACATTCACTACATTCATAAGGTTTCTCTCCAGTATGAACTTTTTGATGTCGAGTAAGATATGAATTGTAGGGGAAAGCCTTCCCACACTCCTTACATTCATAAAGCATCTCTCCAGTATGAATTCTCTGATGCACAGTAAGGTCTGACTTAGTCTTGAAGGCCTTCCCACATTCACTACACTCATAAGGTTTCTCTCCAGTATGAATTCTCTGATGCACTATAAGTTGTGTCTTACTCCTGAAGGACTTCCTACATTCACTACATTCATAAGGTTTCTCTCCAGTATGAATTTTTTGATGTCGAGTAAGATATGAATTGTAGGGGAAACCTTTCCCACAGTCCTTACATTTGTAAAGCATCTCTCCATTATGAATTCTCTGATGCACAGTAAACTCTGACTTAATCCTGAAGGCCTTCCCAAATTTACTACATTCATAAGGTTTTTCTCCAGTATGAAGTCTCTGATGCAATTTAAGTTGTATGTTAATCCTGAAGGCCTTCCTACATTCACTACATTCATAAGGATTATCTCTAGTATGAATTATCTGACACACAGCAAGATGTTCCTTGCTCAGGAAGGCATTCCCATATACATTACATTCAAGAGGTTTATCTCCAGCAAATTCTCTGCTCTCTGAAAAGAAGAATACAGAGCTGATTAATCCTGCCCTTTTCACCCTTTCCCAAGGTTCTTAGTTGCTCCAAGGTTTTAGAGCTATTCTCTTGTTTTCTCACTTGAGAAGGCCAGTCTCAGTAGCCTTCCACTAGAAATTGGTTAATCTTATGTGAAAGTATGATGACTGAGAGGTAACATGTAAATGAACTGACATAAGATGAAATTACCAAGGTGGATGAATGAACCCTTACTCTACTTTCATTGGCTGACATTTCGATGGAAAAGACTATTCAGAAAAAAAAAACCAGAAGATTTTGATGTATCCTTACCCTCTGACGTGAAAATAGAAAGGGAAAAGACTGAACAGAAAGAAAATAGAGAATTAAGTTTAGAGTGAGGAAGAGAAATAGATATAAGAAGTCAACAGAAGAAAGATGAAATATGAGGGTGAAAACATGAGAACTGTTGCTATAAATTTCCTCTAAACTCTAATGTATCTACTTTGTAAGGAACTGATTAAAATTTGTGAGATGAAGACAGGCCAAAAGAAGGGCCAGCCGAGAAAGCTTTCACCAAGAGCAAGAAGGGCTGGCCAAAAGAAAGGGGATGGCCTATTTTGCTTAATAAGTTCGACTTATTGAAAAACATGAAGAAATACTAGCACAAAGATTACTGTTACTTGAAGAAACAGAGAATGATCATGGTGGCTAGAAGACTGAAAAAAAGGCATCTTACATGAAAGCAGCTAAGTTAGCCAATAAAAGGAATCAGAACCTTTTAAAGCATGTAAGAATACTAGAAAAAAAGGTACATTTACAGTCACATGCTGAAATGGTTAGTCTTCAGACTCACTATTGGGCATCAATAGAAGAACAGGCCTCCAACTGGGAGCAGTTTCTTTTAGGAAGAACACAATATCCCATTGCTGTTAGGTAATCAAAATCCAGCAGTAATGACATCAAAGAAGCCACAGAGAGATAACCACAAGAAAGATGTCATTTTTCCTTGGGGCTCTGATTCAGAACATCTGTTCAGGAAAGCAAAACTTATCTGGACATTGTATAAATCCAAAGGAATTTGTCCAGATAAGGGAATATATTAACGTGTATTCTGTTACCTATCTCTGTGACAGTAGGGAGAATTTTAAAATTTACTGGAAATTTTGTCAAACCAGGATTGAAATATATTACAGTCTTTTAAAAGAATGATAAGAACTGTCATTTCATCAAACTTTTAAAAGTGTAAAAGAAAATTTTGAAAGATGAAACAAATTAAACACATGGTTAAAAGGTGTATAAAAAAAGGAGCAGCAAAGCAATATAATCATAAAAACAAAACAAGAAAATATCAGAAGTAACAAGCAAAAAGAGCACACTACTTAACACCTTAAATGATGTGCTTATTTTAAAAGCATGAATTCATGCAAGTGAGGCAGGAGAACTAAGATGATCTTCAATGAACAGAAGAGATATAACTGCCCCGTACTGAGGCAACAACTTTGAGAGTGGACATACATTTCAGTAAAGTGATACGTTATAAAAGTAACTTCTTGAGGTAAAACATGAAGTTAAAAGTCTCAACTCCTCTCAAGAGGGCTGAGAAGCTTTGATAGACCACTTTGTTCGATGTCTTTGAAGAGCTTTGACCTAAAATGACCAACAGATAACTAGTTTGCAATGACACATCTGCTTGGCTTTATGTAGTCACCTGGACAGCTGCTTCCTGGAATATCTGCCTCTGGCAACGAAGATGCTTCCTTTCTTTCCAACTGGCAAATCACATTTGGTTTGGAAACTGCAAATCCTGTTCATTGAAAATGAAAAAGTGCTAGGCAGTCATCTCATATCGAGTTCCATCACTGAACAGACTGATGAAATACTCCCCTCCAACTTTAGTAGAAAGGTGGGGGGGAATAAGGCTGCTGGATGAATCTTATACCACCAAGAACACTATGTTACCTGATTTTGTCTGAGTTTTTTTTTTTCCTTCAATTATGGGAGGCTCAATGGGTAGGCTGGAGGAAGAAGTAGGATTTTTTCTTTCTTTTTATTGTGTGTTTTTTTTTTTTAGGTGGCAGGGGTAGGAGAATTTAAATTTTTTTTCAAAAAGTATCCACAAAAGATAATAAAAGAATTCAAAACAACTTCAAACTCTCTTTGGAAAAAAAGGAGGCATGCTAGGAAGACCTCAAGGATAGTACAAAAGACCACTGGAAGGATACTCCATATTATGGTACAATGGATTACTGAGTAGGACTTGGGAAAATATAGCTCATTTCACTCACTGACTGCTTAGGCATTGGGAACACTGCATGATGAACCCTACGTTGGAATTAAACAGAATATCTTGGATTTGAGGTAACAGAGAGGGGAAGATACATTCTCAAGGATAACAACAAATCAGGAAATCAATTTCCAGGCATACTAAGCTTGGACCTTTTTCCTAGAACGAGGTAGCACAAGTAATCTGTCTCTTGGCTACAAATGCATTAGGAAGAGTTTCCTTTTGTATGCCAAAGAACAACTGTAAAAATCTTGCTCTCACAGTATATATCAAGACTCCAAAGGGGTAGCTGTTCTTACCCAAAGAGACCAAGTTCCTATAGTTCTCCAGCATCACATCCCTGTACAATTTTTTCTGAGATGGGTTCAATTGTACCCACTCTTCCTGGGTGAATTCCACAGCCACATCCTTGAATGTCACTGATTCCTGAAATACCAAAAACATTTGTGCTTACCCAGCTATAGCTCTTAACTGTTATATAAAGTTCAAATATAAACTACTTGCCATTAAGGTGAGGGAATTGAGGGTTTTAGGACAGCAAGTGGTACAGGGAATTGAGGCAACTGAGTCAATCACACAGACTCCATTTTGTGACTCAATTCTGGGGGTAGCTCAGTTCTTTTTTTGTTCAGTTATAAGTCTAGTCCAACTTCTGTCTTGTGAGAAAAATTTATTCAATTGGGAGAAAACCTAACTGCATTGTTTGAACTTAGCCTTGTGTGGCTGAGAAAAGAGACCTACTCTACCTGCTGTTTAGTCCTTAAGGACCCAGATTATGCTGATCAGAAACTCATTCAGATGCAAAAAGACTGATGAAAGGAGTTTTCACACAATTGTACATCTAAAGCAACCCATATGTCTTATCTGAAAACTGGCCCCATACTGAACAATTAATTACTGTTCCCTTGTTCCTTTCATTGTATACTACTTTCAGGGAGTGGGACACCTCATTCTGAATTTACGGAACTGAACCTGTTGCCTTTCCCCCTCCCAACATGAAAAGTCCCCAGTCGTTTCTCCAATTAGAAATCAGATTACCTAACATTTTATTATTTGCTTTTAATTAATTGGTCTTCTTTGATTGGTTTTAATTTATAAAAGTATGTCTTTGCCTATTCAGGGTCCAGCCCCAAGATGAGGAAGGGGCCTGGTCCCAGTTTTCTGTGCAATTGCCATGCATTGCTTAATATACTAATATGACGAAAACATTGAACCTTTGTTTCTTTAGCCATTTCATCTTTCACTTTCCATGAGGAATTGTTTCATTTATTTATCTGCATCCCACTACAGTGTCTGGTATATAGGAGGCACTTAAGAATTCCTCTCCCAAAAAGAACTAATGCAAGTGTGTAGAGAATAATTTTATACACAAACACACATATCTAATGGTAGCCATCTCTAGAGTTGGGGGGGAAGAGAGAAAAATTTATATGAAATTATATATTTAAAAGGAATAACACGTTATTGATCACAGAGTATTAGTTTCCTATACAATCATCTTTTTTTTATTATATATGTATTGGAAATGTTTTTTTCATTCCCTAAACTAAAAATTAAACAAATAAAAATTTAAACAAAGTATTCCTCTCTGATTGGTCTGTAAATTCCTTAAGGGAAGGAGCTATTATTGCCATCCTTGGTATCCCTGGCACTTAGCACAGTGCCTGGCACTATGTAGCTATTTAATAAATGCTTATTGTTGTAAATGGTTCCAATGACATCAATTTTAAAGTCGTCCCTCCTTTTTTTTTTTTTTTACAATGTACATCTGTGGCTCCTACTTCTACCCTCTGAGCTGAAGAAGTAGTATGGCTAATTTTTTTTCTACCTGCTCAAACAATGAAAATGAAACAGCTGAAGATAGTTATCATGTAGTCCTAAGTCTTCTCTTCCAGGCTAAATGGGCATAGTTCCTTTGACCAATTCGCCTGACCTCTTCACAAGTAAGGCAGTTACCTTCCTCTTTTCATCTAATCACTGTGCTTAAGATGTGGTGCTCTGAAATGACCATGATTGTGTGTAATGTTCCTGGAACCATAAGAGCAAAGGCAAGCATGGGGGACTACAATCTCCTGTAACAGCATGTGAAAACTTTGTAGTGCTGAAAAGGGTGTTAAAAGACCACTACTTTCCAGTTCATATATTTAGAGCTGGAAGAGACATGATAGTCCAATTTTCTCATTTTACACATTAGGGAAGTAAGGCCCAGAGAGGGAAAATGTCTTGCTTAACATCAAAAGGGGAGTACATGGTAGATGAGCACTTTCAGCCCCGGTCCTCCTGGCTTCAAATCCAGGGCCATTTTCACTGTACCATGTTGCCATTCCCTTTCTATATCACCAGACCAAGGCCACAACTGAGTTTTTACACAAAAACATTCATAAAAGCACTCTTGGGGCAGCAAAGAAGTGGAAACAAACCGAATTCTCAAAGAATAGCTAGAAAAAATTGACACATGAATTAACACTGGACTCTAATGATACAGTTAAAAATGACAAATATGAGGAATTCTGAGAAGCAAAGGAAGATATACACTGACACAGTGTAAAATAAGCAGACCCAACCAGATATAATACACAAAATTATAAAAATATAATTAAAAAATAAAAATATGCTAGACTCCCCAAGTAATTGGAAAAAAAAGTTGAACATATTACTTATCAGACTTATGGATAAGTGAATAATTTATGAATAAGCAAGAGACAGAGAGCAAAGTTAGGTATAAAATGGATGAATTTCAATTCCAGTAAATTAAAAGATTTTGTATTAATAAAATAAATATAGCCAAGATTAAAAAGAAAGCAGAAAATCATGGGGAAAATTTTAGAGACAATTTATCAGTTAAAGGTCTCACATCTAAAATACATAATTTTGTCTAACCTATAAGAATATGAGTCATTCCCCAAATGAAAAATGGTCAAATGATATGAACAGGCAGTTTTCCAATGAAGAAATCAAAATAATTTTTAGTCACATAAAAAACTGCTCTAAATCATTATATATTGGAGAAATGCAGGAAAAACACCCCTTAAGACGTCATGTTACACCAACCACATTGGCTAAAATGATAGAAGAAGAAAGTGACAAATGCTGGAGAGAATGTGGAAAAATTGGGACACTAATTCAATGGTAGTGGAATTGTAAAATGATCCAACCACTCTGGAGAGCAATATGGAATTATGCCCAAAGACTTATTAAACTACTTATCCTCTTCGACCCAGCAATACTACTACTTGGTCTATTCCCAAAGATGAATAGGGAAAAGGGAAAAGAACCTATATATTCTAAAATGTTTATAGTAGCTCTCTTTGTAGTGGCAAAGAACAGAAATTCCAGGCATGCCCATCAATTAGGGAACGGCTGAAGAAGCCGTGGTATATAATTGTGATGGAATACTACAGTGCTATAAGAAATGAGCTAAAAGATTTTAGAAAAACATAGAAGGATTTCAAGAAATAATGAAGAGTAAAAATGAGCAGAACCAAGTGAACACTGTACACAGTACCAGCAATATTTTAGGAACGACTCTGAATGAATAAGTTATTATGACTATTATAAATACCCAAATTAACTACAAAGGATATGTGAAGAAAGACATTATCTACATCCAGAGAAAGAACTGATAAACAGAACAACATATAGAATAATTTTATTTATATAAAAGCATATAAGTATCTAATGGTAGCCATCTCTAGGCTAAAATGGAGAGAGAAGCAAAAAAAGAAATTTATGTGATAGTTTTATTATACATTTGAAAAAAATAGCAAGTTGTGCATAGCAGACTTGAATTTTCATCTTTTTTACATTCATCTTTTTTGTTATACTTTGTTAAGGAAATGCTTATTTTATTCCATCAATTAAAAATAAAATCTAAAAAAATGTTACCACTTCTGAAACAGAAGATGGAGATCACTAGGGGAGAAGGTTTAATGAACTGTCACATGAAGTTACTATCATTGGTATTTTTATGCAACTACTTTTTTGGTATAAAGGACATAATTTAGAGGGTGAAGGAAAGAAATCTTTTTCTAGAAATGACTATAGTGAAATAGCACAAAGCCTTATAGAAGAAATAAAAGAAACCTTTCTAATTTCTCTCTAACCACTCATTTACTCATATATTCTAGGAATGTGCAAGAATTCAACATCACTAGCCCAGGCTTTGCAGAATCTATCCTCTCTTTTTAGAAACTTGGTAAATGTCACCTTTTCTGTCCTGTGGCACTTTGCCCCATTCTCCAAGATCTTTCAGAGACACATGATAGTGGCTAAGCAATGAAGCATATTATACACTCCTATCAGAACAGCTGGATCCTGACTTTTACTTCTGGCATCCACTTCCTGTTCACAATTTCTGGGCTCTCATTCCTAGTTCAAAGTTCACCACTGTTCAATGAGAAAACAAAAGCCAAGGAAGATTTTAGTTGTTTAGCTTTCTCACAGGTATCCCTTTGTCATCACCATATGCTGAAATATAGTCTTCACTATTTTTTGATCTTGCCTCCAAGCTAGATTTTAAGAATCTTTTGGTAACTTTTATCACAAGAATAATTTCTTTCAGGTTTTGTTGTCTCTCCACTACTCTTTTCTAAACTGCTCTATTTCCTTTTTTATTCATCCTGAATTAATGGCAATTTAAGACAATTTCATTATCATGATTAGTTATGCTTCCAGTCAATTAGCTATTAAAAATTACAGCTGAATACAATGATCCAAGATAACTATGAAGGAATCATGATGAAAAATGCCATCCACCCCAGAGAAAGAACTGATAGTGTCAGAATACAGACTGAAGGACATTTTCTTTTACTTTATTTTTCCTGAGTTTTTTTTTTGTTTTCTTTCACAACATAACCACTATGGATATGTTTTGCATGACTACACATGTATAACCTATATTGAATCTCTTGCCTTCTTAACGAGGCGAGGGAAGTGTAATAGATGAAGGGGTGGGACAAGAAGAAGGGAGAGAATTTCTAACTCAAAGTTTCAAAAACAAATGTTAAAAATTATCTTGACATGAAACTGGGGAAAAATAAAATACTAAAAGCTAAAACAAAAAAATCAAAGCTGAATCTCAAGGCGGAGCCAAGATGGCGGGGCGTGAAAGCAATGACTTGGTTGAGCTCTCCCCAAAACCCCTCCAAATACCGGTAAAAAAATGGCTCTAAACAAATTCTAAAGCAGCAGAACCCACAAAAAGACAGAGTAAAACAAATTTCCAGCCCAAGACAGCCTAGATGGTTGATGATAAAGGCATATCGTGCCAGGCGCGAAGAAGAGCACAGTGCGGCATGGGTGCGCAGGCCACAGCAAACCTAGAGCAGGTCTCAGAGGAATGAATCACAGGAAGCTGTGGCAGTTTCCAAACTCCTCAACTTAGAAGGTCAGTGGGAAAAGTCTGTTTCTATGGTGCTGAGAGAGGAGCTAGGTCACAGCCAGCTCCAGAGCATGAGCACCGGGCCAGTGACTGCATTCTGAGCTTCCAGTCCACAGACTGAAGGGGAATAAAGTGGCTGATCAGAGGGGGACTGCAGGGATCTCTTTGCTGGTGCTGAGGCAGGAATCTCTTGCTTTGCCCATGCTTGGATCTGGGTCACAGTTCTGGGTGGGTGGTGGTCCTGGGGTGAGGAAAAGCGCTGGTATGGTGTAACTTATAGTGGTGGAGGAGAGAAAACACTCATCACAGTTCCAAAAGAGAAAAGACTGCTTGTGGCCAGTCACTCAGAGACCAGAGCACAGGCCAGGAAAGGAGTAAACACCTCGCCCCTTATCATACCACCTTGGAAGAATTGAAAATTTACAGGTCCCTAGCAAGTATCTCTGAAAACAGCTATACAAACCCCCCAAAGCTTGGGACAGTACATTCTCCACACTGGAAGCAGACTTTTACCTTTACAAAGAGTTTAAAACACAAGTAGTTGGCTGGGATCAGGAGTAAACCTCAGAGAAAGAGTCAGACTATATTTGGTGACAAAGAAGATCAAAACATACAACCAGAAGAAGACAACAAAGTCAAAGCTCCCACATCCAAAGCCTCCAAGAAAAATATGAATCAGTAGGCTTGGAAGAGCTCAAAAGGGATTTTGAGAAGCAAGTAAGGGAAAGAGGAAAAACTGGGAAGAGAAATGAGAGTGATGCAAGAAAATCATGAAAAACAAGTCAACAGCTTGCTAAAGGAGACCCAAAAAATACTGAAGAAAATAACACCTTAAAAAATAGCCTAACCCAAATGGCAAAAGAGGTCCAAAAAGCCAATGAGTAGAAGAATGCCCTAAAAAGCAAAATTGGCCAATTGGAAAAGGAAGTCCAAAAGATTACTGAAGAAAATACTTCCTTAAAAATTAGAATAGAGCAACTGGAAGATAGTGACTTTATGAGAAATCAAGACACCGTAGAACAAATCCAAAAGAATGAAAAATTAGAAAACAATGTGAAATATCTCACTGGAAAAACAACTGACCTGGAAAATAGATCCAGGAGAGAGAATTTAAAAATTATTGGACTATCTGAAAGCCATGATCAAAAAAAGAGCCTAGACATCATCTTTCAAGAAATTATCAAGGAAAACTGCCCTGATATTTTAGAACCAGAGGGCAAAATAGAAATTGAAAGAATCCACCGATCTCCCCCTTAAAGAGATTCCCAAAGGAAAACTCCTAGGAATATTGTAGCCAAATTCCAGGGTTCCCAGTTCAAGGAGAAAATATTGCAAGCAGCCAGAAAGAAACAATTCAAGTATGTGGAAACACAATCAGGATAACACAAGATTTAGCAGCTTCTACATTAAGGACCGAGGGCATGGAATATAATATTCTGGAGGGCAAAGGAGACAGGATTACAACAAAGAATCACCTACCCAGAAAAACTGAGTATAATCCTTCTGCAGAAAAAATGGTCATTCAGTGAAATAGAGGACTTTCAAGCATTCTTGATGAAAAGACCAGAACTGAATAGAAAATTTGACTTTCAAATACAAGACTCAAGTGGAACATGAAGAGGTAAACAGGAAAGAGAAATCATAAGAGACTTATTAAGATTGAACTGTTTATATTCCTGCATGGAAAGATGATATTTATAACTCATGAGACCTTTGTCAGTATTAGGGTAGTGGGAGGGGAAAAATTATATGTATGTATATATAGATAGATAGATAGAAGGCACAGGGTGGGTTGAAGATTAAGGTGTCATATCTGGAGAATAAAATTAAGGGTTGAGAGAGGATTATACTAGGAGAAGGAGAAAGAGAGAAGTAGAATGGGGTACATTATCTCGCACAAAACAGACAACAAAATGTTCTTACAGTGGAGGGGAAACAGGGGAAGGTGAGAGGAAATGAGGGAATCTTATTCTCATAGGATTTGGCTTAAGGAATAACATACACACTCAATTGGGTATGGAAATCTCTTACCCTACAGGAAAATAGGGGAGAAGGGGACAAGAGAGCAGGGGGATGATAGAAAGAAGGCAGATTGGGAAAGGGGTAATCAGAAGAAGTACTTCTGAGGAGGGACAGGATCAAAAGAAAGAATAGAATAAATGGGGGCGGCAGGAAAGGATTAAGGGAAATAGAGTTAGTTTTTCACAACATGTCTACTATGGAAATGCTTTGCATAACTGCACATGTATGGTCTATGTTGACTTGCTTGCCTTTTCAATGAGGGTGGGTGGGGTGGGAGGAAGGGATAAAATTTGGAATCCAAAGTTTTAAAAACACATGTTTAAAAAAATGTTTCCACATGCAGCTGGGAAATAAAAAATACAGGAAATGAGGTACAGAAATATATCCTGCCCCACAGGAAAACAGAAGGGGAAGGGGATAATAGAAGGGGGGGAGAGAGATAGAAAGGAAGGCAAACTAGGGGAAGGGGTATTCAGAATGCATGCCATCTTGAGGTGAGGGGAGGGGCAAGATGGGGTGAAAATTTTGGAATTCAAAATCTTGTGGAAATAAATGTTGAAAACTAAAAATAAATAAATTTATATTAGAAAAAAAAAAGCTCAAATACAAATCTTCTGACACACAGCCTGGTCTTTTCTTCACACTTTGCTGCCTCTTACTCCCTAGTTCAAGTCATTTCAACACAGCATTTCCCCAAAAAGCAGATATGAATCAAGACCTTGAGTCTTAAACGCTTATTATACATTAGGTAAAAAGGCATAATGTATCAGGGTACCAGGAGGGAGGAATGCCCATACCAAAAAGGATTCTTCTCATCCTTCCTCCTCCAGTCTAAGGAAGGAAGGCCACCCTTAACAAAAACCAATTTTCTAGCACTCCCATTTTCCCCAACACACTGGGAAAAATGGATAAGGAAAATCCTTGTAATAACTATTCACAGACAAGCAAAACCAATCCCCACATTGGCCATCTCCAAAATATTAAAAAAGCCAAACACCACAGAATGGATGCTTTTGAACTGTGGTGTGGGAGAATACCTTTGAGAGTAACTTGGAAAGCTAAGAGGTCAAATCTATCAATACTTAGAGAAATTAATTCAGATTATTCACTGTAAGGTCAAATACTGAAGGTGAAGCTTAAATACTCTGGCCACATAATAAGACAGTGAAAAAGACCCTGTGTTGGGAAACGCTGAAGGTGTCCACCATTTACCAAAGGTTTGGTCCAAAGAAACAAACAGAATCAATTTCCCCCTTAACCAAAGATTTGTGCCAAGAATAAACACTCTTAATCAAAGCAGAATGAATCAGAAACCAGAATCTAACAATATCTTCTTCACAAAAAGACACATCTAAAAAAAGAAAAAATACACAAAGAGTTAAAATAAGGGACTGGAACAGAAGTTATTATGTTTCAGCCGAAATAAAAAAAGGGAGGTGCAGCAAGCATGATTGGAGAAAATGCAAAAGCAAAAATAGATCTAATTAAAAGAGATAATCAGGAAAATTAAATCTTGCTAAAAGGTACCACAGATAACGAAGTTATAAAAATATTAAAGATACATGCATGAAATGGCACCGCATTCAAAATTTTAGAGCAAAAGTTAAATGAGTTACAGGAAGAATTAGATAGCAAAACTATACCACTGGGGGACCTCAACTTCCCTTCTCAGAACTAGATAAATCTAACCATAAGTAAGAACGAAATTTAGGAGATAAAGAGACACTTAGAAAAATTAGCTAGGATAGGGATAAAAATTCATTATTTGGGGACAGCTAGGTGGCACAACAGACATAGCACAGGCCCTGAAGTAAGGAGGACCTGAAGTGAGAAGTTCAAATCCAACCTCAGATTAAATACTTGACACTTACTAGATGTGGGACCCTGGGCAAGTCACCTAACCCCAACTGCCTAAAAATAATAAAAAAAAAATTTAAAAAGAATTCATTATTTGCTAAAAATTCTTGGGAAAACTGGAAAGCAGAATGGCAGAAACTGGGCATAGATCAGTATCTTACACCATTCACCAAGATAAGTGTCAAATGGATACATGAACTAGATATAAAGAGAGATACAACAAGAAAATTAGAAACACAAAACGTTATCAGAATTATGGATAGGCAAACAATTTATGAATAAACAACAGGTAAGAGTAGTGTGAGGTGTAAAACAGGTAATTTTGATTACATTAAATTTTTAAAAACGTATTATTTTCAGGGGGCTGCTAGGTGGTGCAGTGGATAGAATACTTGCCATGCAGTCAGGAGAACCTGAGTTCAAATCAGCCTCAGACACATAACACTCACTTAGCTGTGTCATTCTGGGCAAGTCACTTAACCCCAACTGCCTCACAAAAAAAATTTATTTAATAAAATAAAATTAATTATTTTCCCCAGTTACATGTAAAAACAACTTTTAATACTCATTTTTAAAATTCTGAATTGCAAATTCTTTCTCTTTCTCTCTTCCCACCCTCCTACCCTCTCACTGAGAAGGCAAGCAATTTGATATAGGTAATACATTTGTAGTCATGTGAAAGAAAAGACAGACCAAAAAACAAACACCTCAGGAAAAATAAAGTTTAAAAAGTATGTTTCAATCTGTATTTAGACACCATCAGTTCTTTCTCCACAGATGGAAAGCATTTTTCATCATAAGTTCTTCAGAGTTGTCTTGGATCACTCTATTGCAGAGAATAGCTGGTCACTCACAGCCGATCATCTTACAATATTGCTGTTAGTTTGTACACATTTCACTTTGTATCACCTCATGTAAGTCTTTCCAGGTTCTTCTGAGAGCATCCTGCTCTTCATTTCTTACAGGACGACAACATTTCATCATAATCACTTACCACATACCATAATTTGTTAAGCTGGTCCCCATTTATTTGTTTCCTTTTTTTAACTACTGAAACATAAATGTAAATAAAAGAAATATTTTAACTTAAATACAAAGTAAGGGGAAAAAAGCATGTCATGTGCACAGCAGAATGTAAGAAGATTCAAAATATATAGCAACAAATTTCCATTTCAAGAAGCCCATAAAATAAATACCACACTTAGTGCAGTGTGCTGTTCATCTCTGGTTTGCTTCCTCGTTGGTTTTCTTTTGTTCTCTGCTGTGCACTTTTTATTTGTTTTTTTTCCATCTTTATCTCCTGCCCAGGATATAATTAAGCACAGAAACATTTATATATCGATATACACGAACATGCATGAACATACACTTTCTGTAACAAATTCTTCTTCTGATCTTTGGTCTCACGTTTGTGCTCTCTCTCATCTCCTATCCCTCCTAACTCTTCTACTTTACTTACATTCCACACCTTGCCCTCCAATTACTTAACCTGTCCCTCCTTCAAGGATTGCTCCCTTATTCTCCATTTCCATAAAACTAAAGTAAACGTAATTAGGTCTTTTTTTGTGTGGGGAGAGGATGCAGTGGTGTCTGTGGTTATGATTCCCTGATGCCCACGATTTCTAGTATTACAACACAGGACAAAGAAACCTATCCCACGGTCTCTGGCCTAAGATGCTATTTGAGGAAAACAGCAAGTGGCACTCACCTTCCCGGGCGTGGCTGTGTGGGCAGGAGCCATTCCCTCTTCCTCCAGGCTGTCCTCCTGGGGCAGAGCAGACGCCACAGAAGGGAGAGCTGGGGAGGAAAGGAGAAGCAGGAGAGTGAGGGGTCACCCTGCTCAGACCAGACGTTCCCACTTCTCCACTGCGGGGAGATCAGTGACGAGGACGGGCTGGGGGCGGGGATGGGGAGGGAGCCTGAAGGAAGCGGTCATGGAGTACAGCATCTCCTTATACACAAAGTGGAGGACAAACAGATGACCCTTTCAACAGGGGGAGGGCACGGGCCCAGGCAGCATCAGGGAAGGCTTCCCGGAGGAGGGACTAACCAGGAGGATGCTGGGAGGAGGAGTGAGAACCAGACACCCACACACCGGGAGCACGTTCCCTGGGACTCTGGGCAAGGGGCAAGAACAGAGGCCCCGAGGGGCAGGCCCTCACCAGGGTCACGGGATGCGGGCGTGACTGAGGGAGAATTAAACCCGGCCCCCAGGCTCCTCCTCGGCCAGCTTGGCCTCCAACCCCCGCCCTTCAACCCCCCCCACAGGCAGCCCCCAGACCCTTGGGAGCCCCTCGGGGGCCTCCTTCCTCCTCTGCCGCACACTCCTCCCATTCTCCGGGTGCTCTCCAGCCAGCCCCCGGTGTTCCGACCCCGCCGCACCCCCGCAGCCAGCTCCGCCTGGGCCTGGCCCCGCTCCCGGACCCCGCTCACCTTGTCACACACACTTCAGCCCACCACAGAGAAGGGGAAGCGAGAAACAGCAAGCATGGAAGAGGTGGAGGGAAAAGTAAGCGGAAGTGTCGTAGTAAGAAGGCCGCCCTTGAGCTTGGATAATGCCCCTGAAGCGAGCACGGCCTTCTGGGAATCGTAGTCTCGAGGCTGAGGTTCCTTCTGCGCATGCCTGGGGCCCGGCTCTTCCCCCGGCCTGGAATGCGGTCCTGCCTCTTTGTTTGCCCGCCCCTCCCGGACCTTCCTGCTATTAGCCCCGCCCCCTCCGCTCGTCCCCTTACCTCATGACTGACGGTTCTTTGGTAGATGGACTAAATAAAACTAAGAGCTATACCCGGAGCTTACGCTGTTCTAGGCACCGTTAAGTACTTTACATTGACTGTCTCACCTGGTCCTCACACAAACCCTGGGAAGCAGGTGCTATTATGGTGCCCATTTTATAGATGTGGCAACTAGGGTGAAGTGACTTGTCCAGGGTCACACAGCTAGCAAGTGCCGGAACATGGATTTAACTCAGGTCTTCCCTACGCCATACCGACAACTGTATGAAACTCTGACCTGGCAATACCACTGCTAGGTCTGGATCCCAAAAGAGAAAAAACAAAAAGCAAAAGGACGTATGTGTTAAAAAAAATATACATATATATATTTACAGCAGCCCTTTTCTGGGAGTGAAGAATGAGAAGTTAAGGGGATGCCCATCGCTTGGGCAATGGCTGAATGAGTTGTGGTGTGTGATTATGATGGAATATTATTGTACTGTAAGAAATTATGAGGAGGATGCTCTCATAAAAACCTGGAAAGACTTGCATGGGCTGATGCAAAGTGAAATGTACTGTGTACAAAGTAACAGCAATATTGTAACATCATCACCTGTGAATGACTTAGCTACTCTCAGCAATACACTGGTCCAAGACAATTCTGCGGGACTTAATGACGAAAAATGATATCCGTCCCTAGACAAAGAACTGATGGGTGTGTAAACACAGATTGAAGCACACTTTTTAAGAACTTTATTTTTCTTGAGTTTTTTTGTCTATGTTTTCTTTCACAACATGACTATTATGGATATGTTTTGCATGCCTACATATGTATAACCTATATGGAATTGCTTGTCTTTTCAATGGTAGGGGGAGGAAAGGAGAGAATTTCAAACTCAGAGTTTTAAAAATGAATGTTAATTGTTTTACATGTAACTAGAGAAAAATAAAATACAAAATAACAGCTAAAAAATATAGAGAGATTAATCAGTGTAAGAAATTGCACACAAAATATACAGAAACAAGCATAGTAACCTACTGTTTGATAAATCCCAATGACCTATCTATTTGGGTAAGAATTTCCTATTTAACACACACTTTTTGAAAAACTGGAAAGCGGTTTGGCGTGAACTATTTATAGATCAACTTCTCATACCACATATAAAAATAAACTCCAAATAGGTATATGACTTAGACGCACTGAGTGACAACATGCAGAAATTAGAAAATCAAGAAAGAAATTACTTGTGAGATGTGGTGGTAGTCCTTGTCCATCATTCTTGAAGAGGACCAAAATGACATCACTCTATTGGAGTCAAGGTACAGTGTATTCAACTGTGAATGATCAGATCAGTATGAGCTTGGAAAGCTCTACCTCAGGTTAGGTACAAATAGTCCACATGAACATGTGGAGTGGAGATGTCTCTAAATTTGTGCATCTCGTATCTTTTGAGCTACTGCAATTCTGCTTTGCTCACAGAACGCAGTGCCTTCTTTGACAGAGATATACCATGTGGGTTGGTCCTTTGCCAATGTCTCCCATGTCACACAAGTGATTCCGAAGTTCTTCAGAGAGACATTAGAAGTGTCCTTGGTATTGCTTCTTTTGACCTCATGCGAGAACTTGCTTTGTGTGAGTTCTCGAAACAATAGTCTTTTAGGTAAACACGTGTTTGGCATTCAAAAAGCATGGCCAGCCAATTGGAGTCTCACTCTCTGCAGGACAGTTTGAATGCTTGGCAGTTCAGTTAGAGAAAGGATCTTAGTGCCGGGTACTTTATCTTGCCAATTTCTCTTCAGATCTTCCAATGACAATTCAAATGTAAGTGATTTGGTTTCATGGCATGTCATTGGCATCCTGTCCAGGTTTCAAAGGTATACAACAATGAGGTCAGCACAACAGCTTTGTAGACCTTCAGTTTGTTAGACATTCCCGTACTTCTTTTTCCTCACGCTTTCCTTATGAGCCTCCCAAACACTGAGCTAGTTCTGGCAATGGGTATGTCAATCTCATCTTCTATGTGTACATCTCTGAAAGTACACTGCACAGGTGAGTGAACTTATTCAATATTTCTCCATTTGGGGACAGCTAGGTGGTGCAGTGGATAGAGCACTGGCCCTGGATTCAGTAAGACCCAAGTTCAAATCCCATAATTTTCGACAAGCCTTCATGACTGACAGAAAGTATCAAAGGCTTTGATTGGTGACCAATGAACACTGTATACATCTCTGTTCTGCTCCTGGCTTTCTCCCGAGCTCTTGGGCAGCAAACACCATGCTGACCATTTCTTGGTCCTTTCTGAAGCCACGCTGACTCTCAGGTAGATGACCATCTTCCAGGTAAAGAATTAGCCTATTGAGGAGGACTCTAGCAGGGATTTCTGGCAATAACTAAGAGAGAGACCCCTGTGATTTTCGTAGGCAGTCTATTTCTTTTCCCTGATAGAGATGGACATGGAGGCATCCTTGAACCCCTGAGGAATTACCTCCCCTTGTCATGTATAACCCAAAAAATTGAGTTAGGTTTGTATGGGCACTGGACACCTTGCCGTGTAAATCTCAGCTGGAATAAAAAAGCACCAGGCACTTTGCCACACAACAGGAGCCTAACAACATTCAAAGCCACTTCTTCAGTGGAAATTTGGCTACAGAGAGGCTGACTTCAATGTGAGGTAAATGGTCAGTGGCTTCATCATTGATTGATGGTGGTCTACTGAGAATACTATGGAATTGTTCAGCCTGTCTCACCAAGATCACATCCTTAACACTAATCAATGTGGCTCCATCAGCACTGAGTAGTTGAAATGTACATAGGTCTTGGCCCATAAATAGCCTTCAGAATATCACAGAAGCACTTTGGATTGCTACTATCAGCATCAAACTGAATTTCATCTGCCTTCTGACTGAGCCAAGAATCTTGCATCTTTCTAAGTTTGCTTGTGCTTTACTTCTGATGAAGTTAAATGCTGCCTTCTTAGAGTGGATAGTAAACCTGCTGGCAAACCTTGTGGAGTTCCAATTTTTCTTTTAGCAGCTTCTGAATTCTACTTCATTTTTGTCAAACCAAGCTTGATGCTTGTGAGCATTCTGGGCCAGATGAGTAAATGCAGTGCTGCACACCAAATATCTGTAAGCTGCCCACCCTTTTTTTTGGGGGGGGGGCGTGTGAGGAAATCGGGGATTAAGTGACTTGCCTAGAGTCACACAGCTAGTAAGTGTCAAGTGTGTGAGGCCGGATTTGAACTCAGGTGCTCTCGACTCAAAGGCCAGACCTCTATCCATTGTGCCACCTAGCTGCCCCCTGCCCATTCCTTTTCTGCTCCACTGTGGCTAACCCTATGTTGGCTCAGTTTCCTCTCCAAGTTACCAATGAACTATCCCCGATCAGAGAAGGGCTCTAAACTGCTGACATTAAGTCATCTGTTAGTTGTCTTTCCTTGGTACTGGCACGTTTGTGGAATGTGAATATTTAGCATGCAGAGGATAAATCTATTTTTAGTCTAGCACTCTGCACCACACATCCCCTTCATTACTCTCAAATCCTGTCTGTCTCTTCTCCTGACAATGACATAGCTTATTAAATGCCAATGTTTTCTATGAGTGTGAATTCATGAGGTTTTTTTGCATTTAGGTGTTGTCATGAGATGCACACGTCTTCATCAGTAGGTGACTGTTGCTGCTTTTGACTCCATTTCTCCCAAGGATTTCCTTCCGTGTCTGGGAGTCTGTGCCCGCATTTGCACTTAGGTCACCCAGAATTATGAACTTGTCCTCTTTCAGCTATGGATGATGAGCGTCTCCAGATGCTCATTAAATTTTTCTTTGACCTCATCTGGTTTCATCATGGTGGGAGAATATGTACTGATGAGGGTGGTGTAGTGCTTTTCTGCAATTGTATTGTCATGAGCCTGTCATTCACTCCTTTTGGGATGCATACAAGTTGTGGAGCAGATTAGTTTTGATTGCAAAACCTACACCACCTTCATGGAGCTCCCTTTCACTGTGGTTCATCCTGAAAAACACATTTCCACTTCTGACTTCAGTAAGCTGGCCTTCACTTGCCAGCCTTGTTTCATTCAAGGCTACTATTCAGGTGTGGTCCCTGCTGGGCTCTCTCACATTAGGAACTGTTCATTTTTCACCTCTGTTTGGATTCAGATAATTTTGTTTCCAACCCTGTAATATGAAATCCACCTCATAGCCAGACTCAGGAATAGCAAGGTGGGTAACCTTCCTTTTCCAAGGAACGTAATGGGGAAACTGAGCCAGGAGGCTCCCATCTTGGACTGAGGCTAAAACTGTCCTCTCAGCTTTCCCCAGTGCTGACTTCCCGCCACTATCACATTCTCTGAGTAGCTTGTAACATTTCTCTCACATGGTGGATTCTTGATTATCAATGGATTATTATGATCCATGAAACAACTCAAAATTAAATCCTATGAGCTTTTGCCTCACACAGCGAGTTTCACTAATCACAGCTTAGGAAAAACTTGTCCAGGATTTACATCTCAGACTTAAATTTGTCCTGGTGTAAAAAGCCAATCATTAGAGATTTCTAGATTCTTGCAAATTCTTAGCAAGCCATAGCCCAAAAAAAGCTTTTTGGCTAGTTTACACATTAAAACAACAACCAACAGTAGCCGAAATATTTTAGTGGTAACCGAATTATGAAAAGTTGCTTTACATAACTGATACAAAAAGTTCACCAATTTGAAACGTGAAAGAAACTCATTACCAATCAGGTGACTTCAATTTTGTTAAATTCATTTCCAAATTACTTTACACAGAGAATCAATATCTTGTGATTAACAGTTAAAACTACAACTTTAAAGGAGTGTGCTTACCCAAGTTCAGAGGCCAGCTTCTTTACCTTGAGCAGGATGTGCTGAACCTGGGTAATGCTTCCAGGCAAAGGTTGCCTTAGGACCCAAGGCCATTGCCACTGGGGCCCACACTGTAGCTGCTGCCCCTCACCCCTCCTTTCTTTCCCCAGGTAGGGGAGGGCAAAATCAAAAGGCAGTGGGAAAGGGTGAAACTCTCTTCTCCTATGAGAGGGGTTAACAAATACCCTCTTGACTCGAGGGAAGGGAGTGGGAGAAAACAGTGACCAGGGTTGTAAAGAGGAGTTTCAAAACTCCTTAATGATCAATCACAAAACCTCCAGAATCTGCCAAGATATTTTTAGCTATTCTAACTTTAGGGAAGGGAGTAAGGAAGCCTCAGGGAACCAAAAAGCACCTGCAGTTTTCCCCAATTCCTAGCCCGAGGGAATTAACAGAATTGGGCATTCAGTTCCCGATTTGTGTCTGTCCTTGTCCTCTATGCTGTGGAAGGTGTACCCAGGTCTGTGGCCTTGAAAGGACCTGGTCAACCAAGAGCCTGAGAGAGTCAGGCTGAGTGTGAGACAGCCTCATAACTGCTTGAAAAGCACCTCCAAGCCTTGGTGCTTAGAGAGTGACCCCAACTGCAGAGCAAGTAAGGAGGGGGAGGGGAGGCTTACACACCTTCCTGTCTTGGCTGGAGAAGAACTTGGGGTTAGGCAGTTTCCTATGTGCGCCACCAAAATGTTGAGGTTTACAGGTGCTAGGACCCCAAAAATCACAACATGCGAGTCCCGCCCAAAAAAATTCGACCCAAGCCTTCTTTCAGCCAAAGACAAGGTTTATTACAACATCCATCATATTGGACAGACTCTTAAGGATTCTGAACAGTAGTAAGCTATTGGCTAGATTATATGTGGCTAGATTTTAAGAATCTAAACCAAGAATGGAAATATTAATAGCACACATCTCCCAGGGTTTGTGTGAGGACAAAATGAGATATTAATTGTAGAATAATTAGCACAGTTCCTAGAACATAATAGGCGCTGTATAAATGCTTATTTCCTCCCGCCCCTATGTTGTTTCCCTGAAATACTGGATTAATCCAAGGCTCTTGCAACAGAGGATTATTGTACCTGTCTTCCTAGAGCCCATTGAACACTAAGATTTTTATATCTTTTAGCATATTTTTTTTAATTTTAGGGATGCCAGTTTCACATGACAGGTTCCAAGGACAAGTTTGGTAGGGAAACTAGAGACTATCAGAGAACTAGATGAGATCCAAGACAAGAAACATCTCAGTGAAAAGGTCCCGAGTGGCACATCTTCCTTTCTCCTGGAACGCGTGTCTCTGACATCTTTAGAAATTGAGGAGAGAAAATGATTGTGAAGTGGAATGATTTTGTTCCCTTGACCATCAGAGGGAGACACAGACGCTTGAAGCTTATTGGGTCACCCTACTCTACCAGGAACCAATCACTAATTCAGGTGGGGAATTCTTAATATTCCTTGCTCCCCATTGTCACTTCTAGATTCTCCCTACCATCATCTCCAGTAACCTCTTCTACTAAATCCACATCTACCACCCAGCCAGAAAGCTGTTAGCTTTTGTGTTTCTACCTCAAGGACACTCCCTCATTCCTGAATGAGTTCATTGACTGGCTGAGTCTTTCTTTCCACTCCAACTCCTCCACCCATACCACAGGACTTGAACATGCATAGTCACGCAACAACATACTCCCTCAAAAAACCTCTTTCAGCTGGACACTTTACTACTTTGACATGAGATTGTCTTCCACCCCACCTCAGGAACACACTGAGGGTCATGCCCTCAATCTTGCCAACTCCCACCAGTGCAACTCCTCTATGGTCATAACCTTTGAAATGTGCTAATCTGATCACAATATATTGTTATTCCATCCCTTTCTTTCTCTACCTTGCAATCTTAAACCTGGTTCTTAGTCCTTACCATGACCTACAAGTGCTTGACTTCTTGCTTCTTTCCTAGGCTCTCCCATGCTATGGGTGCTCTCTTCCCCATCTTGTCCTGCTGGTGAATGAATTCAGTCTACACTGTTCTCTTAAGTCCCTTAGCCCCTTATCCTATCACTGATGATGCCTTACCAAGCCTCGTCCTGGATTATTCCCATCTTCCTTCCTACTTAAATGCTGTAGAACAAAGCTAGACTGGATAATGTTTCTTACAAAGTCTCTCGCGCAGTATCTTCATCACCACAGAAGCTTTTCCAGAGCTTTTCATTCCTCCTCAGACTTCTAAGATATCTCCCCTTCCACTTGATTAACCCACTTGATTAAATTTTTTTTTTATCATTACATCAAACTCAACTTATACCTAGACCCCTTAACGTGGTGTAATACAAACAATACAGTTCTGAAGTGTAATCTTCTCTTGTAGGATTGTAAAAAGTTTGCCCGGATTAATAACATGTTGTTTGTAGAGGGCTGGCTTTGGGGAGTTGGAGGCTTAGGCCAGCCCGGGTCTTACCTGTAGCATGTACTAAGCCTGACCGCTGTGAAACTCAGGATGTCGGCTCACCACCCCCCTGCTCTGTCTCTTGAGAACAGGATGCAGGAAGGGAGGAAACGGACGGGATACAGGACAGGACACAGGAAAGAATGTAACAGACAAGGTACGAGGAAGGAAGGAAATCACCTAATTAGATTTGTACTTTTCATGAATAACAATGTTACTATTGCTTGATCCAGCACTATATAAGCCTGAGCCCTCAGGTCTATAAACAAAGTTTGTTCTTCACATCTTCCACCTGGCCCATGATTCTTCGTCTCTTCACACTCTGCTGGCACCAGACCACGGCTGCGGGTGCAGGCGCTCGCGCCAGTTATTGTTTCTTTCTATCTGCTTTACCTTTTTATGTCTCTCTTGAGACTTGTATTTGAAGATCAAATTTTCTGTTGAGCTCTGGTCTTTTTATCGGGAAGGTTTGGAAGTCCTCCATTTCACTGCATGTCCATCTCTTCCCCTGAAAGATCATGCTCATTTTCACTGAGTAGCTGATCCTTGGTTGTAATCCAGACTCCTTTGCCTTATGGAATATTTTATTCCAAGCCCTAGTATCTTTTAATGTAGAAGCTGCAAGGTCCTGTGTAATACTGACTGTGGTTCCATGATATTTAAATTGATTCTTTCTGGATGCTTGCAGTATTTTCTCTTTGACCTGGTAATTTTGGAATTTGGCTACAATATTCCTTGGCATTTTCGATTTGGGATCTCTTTCAGGAGGTGATGGGTGGATTCTTCCTATGGCTCTTTTACCCCCTGGTTCTAGGACTTCAGGGCAGTTTTCCTTGATGATTTCCTGAAAGATGCTGTCTAGGCTCTTTTTTTCATCGTGATTTTCAGGTAGACCAATAATTTTTGAATTGTGTCTCCTAGATCTATTTTCCATGTCAGTTGTTTTACCAATGATGTATTTTACATTTACATCTATTTTTTCCATTCTGCTGTTTCTGTTTGAATGATCCTTGCTCTCTTATAGAGTCAATAGCTTCCATTTGCCCTATTCTAATTTTTAACAGTTGTTTTCTTCTATTAGATTATGTACCTCCTTCTCCATTTGGTGAATTGTATTTTTTAGGGAATTGTTTACTTTAATGTACTTTTTTTCCAGTTGGACAACTGTATTTGCTAAGGACTTGTTTTCTACAGTTAATTTTTATCCTTCCTTTTCCAAGCTATTGACTCTGTCTTACATACTTATTTCTTTACCCAATTTTTCTTCTACCTCTCTCATTTGACTTTCAAAATCCCTCCTGAGCTCTTTGAAGAAAGAAGTTCATATTCCCTTTTGAGGCTCCAGATGTGGGTTTGTTGACAGTGTTGTTGTGTTTAGAATTTCTGCCTTGATCTTCACTGTTCCCCTAATAAGAATCTACAGCGCATTTCTTTTTTGCTCATGATGTTTGCTTATTTCCTGGCCTTTAAAGAGATTGAGCTCTCCTGCTGGGGAGCAGGGGGCATTAACCCCTGCTTCTTGTGTTGGGAGCCTGGGGCCTGGTCACTGTCTGTGTGTGCTGGGGCTTCAACTGCTGGCAGTTGGAGGCTGTAGGGTTCTGGCAGCTTGCCTGGTGCTGGGCTGGAATCAGCAACACTGGAACTCTAGGGGTAGGATTGGGTAGCCTGGCCCCTGGAGGTTGCCTGCTCACTGGGCTTTTCTTTCCTTTTGCTTTGTTTAGCTCCTCTCAGATGGATGTTGTAGGATGTTTCTCTGTCTGGGGCCCCTTGGAGCACTTTCCACAGTTTTGCTGAGGCACTGGGAGACTTGGCTGACTTAGAATACCGAGGCACATGGTGGGGTTTTTTTTAGCAGGTTTTCACTAGTTCCCCTGCCCTTACTGAGGCACTCGGGTGTGCTGGTGTTGGTGTTTGCCTACTCCATCACCTGGGTTTCAGGATCTCCCCCTGGTATGCTGAGGTGGGGCTTTCTGATAGCTTGCTTCTAGGCCTCCCATTCTGTACTGCTCCACTCCTCCTAGGGCAAAAGGGGCCTTTCCCATTAATTCCTAAAGCTACCTGATTTGATGTGGAGGACAGAAGGTGGCACCAAAGAGCTGCCTAGATGAAAAGCCCTGGAGGCTTCCATGCTTGAGGGACTAGAAAGCCAGCACGGGTAACGCTATCCTCCAAGAATTGATTAGGGGCAAGAAAGGGTGTATCAAGGTGTTGAACTAACCCTGTACTTTGTGTTTTTCTGACATAACTAAGGCAATTTTTATTACTCGTGGTCACAAACAGCAGTTGGACCATGGATACACAGGCAGATCCAGAAGCTATATTCTCACATCAGAAGCTCTATTCTCACATATTGCTAAGTAATGTATTGTCCTACAGCTTGATTAAGATGAAAAAGGACAACTGCAGGTGATGTAAAAGACAAATAGGGTTAGTACAGTAGGGAGGCGGAGGCCCAAAGTTGGGAGACTGAGGAAGATGCACTTAGTAGGACAAAGTGATTTGAATTAAGACTGGGCTATTCTAGGAACAAGAGCATCCATTGTCCTTCTCAGAGTGAGCATTGCTCCCCGTGGGAATGTATTTGTGCACTGTTTCTTCAGGACAGCAATACTTAGTCCACCCACAGGCCTTTTCAGCAAAGTCATGCTCTCTTGAAAGCCAGTCACCTACAGCAAGCTAGGCTCCTGATTCCTTAAGTTAAAAGGAAGAGGAGAAAAGAGTGAGAAGAAGAGTCAGAAACAACTTTCTGGGAATTTGAGAAAAAGCAGAGAAAACAATAAATCCAAGAGAGAAAATGTGGCTAACAAAGGAAACGGGCATTTCTTAAGTGCTCACTAGGTGCCAGGTCCTGTTCTGTATGGAGTTTGTGTCTTAAATCAGCATGTCAAAAATCACAGAGTCAGAATTATCCTTTAAATAGGCACTCTTTAAACTGCTCATGAAGTGTATGGGGCAGAAGCTTTAAACATAGGACTGTACCTGGAAAGAGACTAGGAAAATCCTAACTTCAGAAGCTTGATAATGAAGCCTTCCTCCCACCTATGGGAAGAAAACTGATGGAATAGATGTTTAGAATAAGACACATTTCAGACATGGTCAATATCTTGATTTTTCTTGGTTGCTTATACTTACCTTTTTCAGTGGGGCTCCAGGGGGGCTTCAAATTAGGAGGCAGTGTGCATTGGTGGAAATTGGTAGGGATTTAGTTCCATTGCTATAAGGTATTCTCATGAACAAACACCCTCTACCAGTGCAGGTCAAGACTTTCTCTACAACTTCTCATGTTAGAGAGTTGCCTATGGGACCAAATGGTTCAGTGTTGTGCCTTAGACCAAAGAGCAGGTATTTGTCAGAGGCTGAACTTGAACCCAGGCCTTCCTATTTCTCAAACCCCCTCTCTAGCCACTACGTGATGCTGCCTTTGGAGAAAGTGATAGCAATTAAGAAAAAAAATAGAGAATCAATAATACATTTAAAAATAAAATACATGAAAGAAAACAAAAACATGAGGACACTGAACAATTGAATTATTACCTTCTAAATGTAATACTGTAAAAAAATAACTGCATGGAATAAGAGTTTATGGCTGTATTCACCACCCTCTTTTTAGTATTCTTTATGAATCACAATGTTTGTGCTTGTGGGGTGATAAGTTCATAATTTTTAAAATGAAGAAGGAGGAAGAGGCAGAGAAGAGGAATGCAGCACCTCTAGTCTGTACAGGAAAGCAATCTGCCTCAGAGAAGGGATGGAACAGAGAGAGGTGCTATGGAGACGGATCACCTACATTTTATTATACAAAGTTCCCAGCCAAGCTCTGGATAAGGAATGGGTGAAATATATTCATGTATGACTGTGTGTCTGTGTGTGTTGTGTGTGTGTGTGTGTGTGTGTGTGTGTGTGTGTTGTGTCTTTTACAGGTGGAGGTAAGACATATTCAGATATAACCAAAAAATAAAAGTTAAGTAAAGACTTAACTGTCAGGAATTGATTATTTCAAAGAAGTACCCTTGGAAGTGCATCACCTGGGTCTGCATATAAGAAGTTGCTCATCCCACTACTTTATTCTTTCTTCTTGCAAGAAGACTACAAAGAAGGCAACTAGATGGTGTAGTGGATAGAGCACTAACGCTGGATTCAGGAAGACCTGAGTTCAAATCTTACCTCACACACTTGACAGTTACTAGCTGTGTGATCCTGGGCAAGTCACTTAACCCCTGATTGCCTCGCCCCCCCCCCCAAAAAAAAAGGGTGGGCAGCTTACAGATATTTGGTGTGCAGCACTGCATTTACTCATCTGGCCCAGAATGCTCACAAGCATCAAGCTTGGTTTGACAAAAATGAAGTAGAATTCAGAAGCTGCTAAAAGGAAAATTAGAACTCCACAAGGTTTACCAGCAGGTTTACCATCCATCTCTAAGAAGGAAGCATTGAACTTCATCAGAAGTAAAGCACAAGCAAAGCTTAGAAAGATGCAAGATTCTTGGCTCAGTCAGAAGGCAGATGAAATTCAGTTTGATGCTGATAGTAGCAATCCAAAGTGCTTCTGTGATATTCTGAAGGCTATTTATGGGCCAAGACCTATGCTGCATTTCAACTACTCAGTGCTGATGGAGCCACACTGATTTGTGTTAAGGATGTGATCTTGGTGAGACAGGCTGAACAATTCCATGGTATTCTCAGTAGACCACAGTCAATCAATGATGAAGCCAGTGACCATTTACCTCACATTGAAGTCAGCCTCTCTGTAGCCAAATTTCCAGCTGAAGAAGTGGTTTTAAACGTCATTAGGCTCCTCTTGTGTGGCAAAGTGCCTGGTGCTTTTTTTTATTCCAGCTGAGATTTACAAGGGAAGGCGTCCACTGCCCATACAACAGCTAACTGAACTTTTTGGGGTTATACGACAAGAGGAGGTAATTCCTCAGGGGTTCAAGGATGCCTCCACTGTCCATCTCTATTCAGGGAAAAGAAATAGCCTGGCCTACGAAAATCACACGGGGGTCTCTCTCTTAGTTATTGCCAGCAAAATCCCTGGTAGAGTCCTCCTCAATAGGCTAATTCTTTACCTGGAAGATGGTCATCTACCTGAGAGTCAGCGTGGCTTCAGAAAGGACCAAGAAATGGTCAGCATGGTGTTTGCTGCCCAAGAGCTCCGGGAGAAAAGCCAGGAGCAGAACAGAGGTGTATATGCAGTGTTCATTGGTTTCACCAATCAAAGCCTTTGATACTTTCTGTCAGTCATGAAGGCTTGTCGAAATTATGGGATTTGAACTTGGGTCTTACTGAATCCAGGGCCAGTGCTCTATCCACTGCACCACCTAGCTGTCCCCAAATGGAGAAATATTGAATAAGTTCACTCACCTGTGCAGTGTACTTTCAGAGATGTACACATAGAAGATGAGATTGACATACCCATTGCCAGAACTAGCTCAGTGTTTGGGAGGCTCATAAGGAAAGTGTGAGGAAAAAGAAGTACGGGAATGTCTAACAAACTGAAGGTCTACAGAGCTGTTGTGCTGACCTCATTGTTGTATACCTTTGAAACCTGGACAGGATGCCAATGACATGCCATGAAACCAAATCACTTACATTTGAATTGTCATTGGAAGATCTGAAGAGAAATTGGCAAGATAAAGTACCCGGCACTAAGATCCTTTCTCTAACTGAACTGCCAAGCATTCAAACTGTCCTGCAGAGAATGAGACTCCAATTGGCTGGCCATGCTTTTTGAATGCCAAACACATGTTTACCTAAAAGACTATTGTTTCGAGAACTCACACAAAGCAAGTTCTCGCATGAGGTCAAAAGAAGCCATACCAAGGACACTTCTAATGTCTCTCTGAAGAACTTCGGAATCACTTGTGTGACATGGGAGACATTGGCAAAGGACCAACCCACATGGTATATCTCTGTCAAAGAAGGCACTGCGTTCTGTGAGCAAAGCAGAATTGCAGTAGCTCAAAAGATACGAGATGCACAAATTTAGAGACATCTCCACTCCACATGTTCATGTGGACTATTTGTACCTAACTTGAGGTAGAGCTTTCCAAGCTCATATTGATCTGATCATTCACAGTTGAATACACTGTACCTTGACTCCAATAGAGTGATGTCATTTTGGTCCTCTTCAAGAATGATGGACAAGGACTACCACCACATCTCACAAG
The DNA here is from genome assembly GCF_003287225.1 of Phascolarctos cinereus. Classification (NCBI taxonomy): domain Eukaryota; kingdom Metazoa; phylum Chordata; class Mammalia; order Diprotodontia; family Phascolarctidae; genus Phascolarctos; species Phascolarctos cinereus. Next base: position 36,772,812 of record NW_027555625.1, on the reverse strand, counting down.
TAATTTCTTTCTTGATTTTCTAATTTCTGCATGTTGTCACTCAGTGCGTCTAAGTCATACCTATTTGGAGTTTATTTTTATATGTGGTATGAGAAGTTGATCTATAAATAGTTCACGCCAAACCGCTTTCCAGTTTTTCAAAAAGTGTGTGTTAAATAGGAAATTCTTACCAAATAGATAGGTCATTGGGATTTGTCAAACAGTAGGTTACTATGCTTCTGTATATTTTGTGTGCAATTTCTTACACTGATTAATCTCTCTATATTTTTAGCTGTTATTTGTATTTTATTTTTCTCTAGTTACATGTAAACAATTAACATTCATTTTTAAAACTCTGAGTTTGAAATTCTCTCCTTTCCTCCCCCTACCATTGAAAAGACAAGCAATTCCATATAGGTTATACATATGTAGGCATGCAAAACATATCCATAATAGTCATGTTGTGAAAGAAAACATAGACAAAAAAACCTCAAGAAAAATAAAGTTCTTAAAAAGTGTGCTTCAATCTGTGTTTACACACCCATCAGTTCTTTGTCTAGGGACGGATATCATTTTTCGTCATTAAGTCCCGCAGAATTGTCTTGGACCAGTGTATTGCTGAGAGTAGCTAAGTCATTCACAGGTGATGATGTTACAATATTGCTGTTACTTTGTACACAGTACATTTCACTTTGCATCAGCCCATGCAAGTCTTTCCAGGTTTTTATGAGAGCATCCTCCTCATAATTTCTTACAGTACAATAATATTCCATCATAATCACACACCACAACTCATTCAGCCATTGCCCAAGCGATGGGCATCCCCTTAACTTCTCATTCTTCACTCCCAGAAAAGGGCTGCTGTAAATATATATATGTATATTTTTTTTAACACATACGTCCTTTTGCTTTTTGTTTTTTCTCTTTTGGGATCCAGACCTAGCAGTGGTATTGCCAGGTCAGAGTTTCATACAGTTGTCGGTATGGCGTAGGGAAGACCTGAGTTAAATCCAAGTTCCGGCACTTGCTAGAGTTTCCACATCTATAAAATGGGCACCATAATAGCACCTGCTTCCCAGGGTTTGTGTGAGGACCAGGTGAGACAGTCAATGTAAAGTACTTAACGGTGCCTAGAACAGCGTAAGCTCCGGGTATAGCTCTTAGTTTTATTTAGTCCATCTACCAAAGAACCGTCAGTCATGAGGTAAGGGGACGAGCGGAGGGGGCGGGGCTAATAGCAGGAAGGTCCGGGAGGGGCGGGCAAACAAAGAGGCAGGACCGCATTCCAGGCCGGGGGAAGAGCCGGGCCCCAGGCATGCGCAGAAGGAACCTCAGCCTCGAGACTACGATTCCCAGAAGGCCGTGCTCGCTTCAGGGGCATTATCCAAGCTCAAGGCCGGGAGGGAGTGCCTTCTTACTACGACACTTCCGCTTACTTTTCCCTCCACCTCTTCCATGCTTGCTGTTTCTCGCTTCCCCTTCTCTGTGGTGGGCTGAAGTGTGTGTGACAAGGTGAGCGGGGTCCGGGAGCGGGGCCAGGCCCAGGCGGAGCTGGCTGCGGGGGTGCGGCGGGGTCGGAACACCGGGGGCTGGCTGGAGAGCACCCGGAGAATGGGAGGAGTGTGCGGCAGAGGAGGAAGGAGGCCCCCGAGGGGCTCCCAAGGGTCTGGGGGCTGCCCGTGGGGGGGGTTGAAGGCCGGGGGTTGGAGGCCAAGCTGGCCGAGGAGGAGCCTGGGGCCGGGGTTTAATTCTCCCTCAGTCACGCCCGCATCCCGTGACCCTGGTGAGGGCCTGCCCCTCGGGGCCTCTGTTCTTGCCCCTTGCCCAGAGTCCCAGGGAACGTGCTCCCGGTGTGTGGGTGTCTGGTTCTCACTCCTCCTCCCAGCATCCTCCTGGTTAGCCCTCCTCCGGGAAGCCTTCCCTGATGCTGCCTGGGCCCGTGCCCTCCCCCTGTTGAAAGGGTCATCTGTTTGTCCTCCACTTTGTGTATAAGGAGATGCTGTACTCCATGACCGCTTCCTTCAGGCTCCCTCCCATCCCCGCCCCCAGCCCGTCCTCGTCACTGATCTCCCCGCAGTGGAGAAGTGGGAACGTCTGGTCTGAGCAGGGTGACCCCTCACTCTCCTGCTTCTCCTTTCCTCCCCAGCTCTCCCTTCTGTGCGTCTGCTCTGCCCAGGAGGACAGCCTGGAGGAAGAGGGAATGGCTCTGCCCACACAGCCACGCCGGGAAGGTGAGTGCACTTGCTGTTTTCAAATAGCATCTTAGGCAGAGACCGTGGGATAGGTTTTTTGTCCTGTGTTGTAATACTAGAAATCGTGGGCATCAGAGGAATCATAACCACAGACACCACTGCATCCTCTCCCCACACAAAAAAAGACCTAATTACGTTTACTTTAGTTTTATGGAAATGGAGAATAAGGGAGCAATCCTTGAAGGAGGGACAGGTTAAGTAATTGGAGGGCAAGGTGTGGAATGTAAGTAAAGTAGAAGAGTTAGGAGGGATAGGAGATGAGAGAGAGCACAAACGTGAGACCAAAGATCAGAAGAAGAATTTGTTACAGAAAGTGTATGTTCATGCATGTTCGTGTATATCTATATATAAATGTTTCTGTGCTTAATTATATCCTGGGCAGGAGATAAAGATGGAAAAAAAAACAAATAAAAAGTGCACAGCAGAGAACAAAAGAAAACCAACGAGGAAGCAAACCAGAGATGAACAGCACACTGCACTAAGTGTGGTATTTATTTTATGGGCTTCTTGAAATGGAAATTTGTTGCTATATATTTTGAATCTTACATTTTGCTGTGCCTATGACTTGCATTTTTCCCCTTTCTTATTTTGTATTTAAGTGAAAATATTTAAGTTAGTAATATGTTATGTTATTTATATTTATATTTGAATAATTAAAAAGGAAATAAATGGGGAACAGCTGAACATACTATGGTATGTGGTAAGTGATTATGAGGAAATACTTGTGGTATAAGAAATGAAGAGCAGGATGCTCTCAGAAGAACCTGGAAAAACCTACATGAGTTGATAGAAAGTGAAATGTGTACAAAGTGAGAGCGATAATATAAGATGATCAGCTGTGAGTGACCTAGCAATTCTCTGTAATATACAGTGATCCAAGACAACTCTGAAGGACTTATGATGAAAAATGCTATCCATCTGTGGAGAAAGAACTGATGGTATCTGAATACAGACTGAAACATACTTTTTAATCTTAATTTTTCCTGAGGTGTTTTTTTTTTGGTCTCATTTTTCTTTCACATCACTAGAAATGTATTACCTATATCAAATTGCTTGCCTTCTCAGTTGGGCGGGTAGGAGGGTGGGAAGAGAGAAAGAGAAAGAATTTGAAGTTCAGAGTTTTAAAAATGAGTATGAAAGGTTGTTTTTACATGTAATTGGGGAGAAAATAAATTTTATTGTATTAAATTTTTTTTTTTTGGTGAGGCAGTTGGGGTTAAGTGACTTTCCCAGAATGACATTGCTAAGTGAGTGTTATGTGTCTGAGGCTGGATTTGAATTCAGGTTCTCCTGACTCCATGGCAAGTGTTCTATCCACTGTGCCACCTAGCAGCCTCCTGAAAATAATACATTTAAAAAATTTAATATAATCAGAATTACATGTTTTACACCTCACACTACTCTTACCTGTTGTTTATTCATAAATTGTTTGCCTATCCATAATTCTGATATGTTTCATGTTTCTAATTTTCTTGTTGTATCTCTCTTTATATGTAGTTGATGTATCCATTTGACACTTATCTTGGTGAATGATGTAAGAGACTGATCTATGCCCGGTTTCTGCCATTCTGCTTTCCAGTTTTCCCAAGAATTTTTAGCAAATAATGAATTCTTTTTTAAATTTTTGTTTTAAAATTTTTAGTCAGTTGGGGTTAAGTGACTTGCCCGGGATCCCACAGCTAGTAAGTGTCAAGCATTTGGTCTGAGGTTGGATTTGAACTCAGGTCCTCTTCACTTCAGGGCATGTGCTATATCTATTGTGCCATCTAGCTGCCCCCAAATAATGAATTCTTATCCCTGTACTTTAAGTCTTTACCCCTGTCAAATACAAGGTTATTCTATTTATTTGTTACTGTAAATTGTATGTCTGTTCTGTTCCATTTATCTACCTTTCTCTTTCTTAGCCAGCACCAGGTTGTTTTGATAATTACTTCCTTACAATATAGTCAGAGTCTGGCAGAACCCTCCTTTCTTGACATGTTTTTCATTAGTTTCTTTGACATTCTTGACTTTTTGTTCTTCCAAATACATTTTGTTTTTTTTATTTTAATTCAGTAGAATAAGTTTTTTGTAATTTAATTGGGATAGTATTGAATATATAAATTAGTTTAAATAAAATTGTCATTTTTGTCACGTTGGCCCTGTCTACCGAGGAACAATTAAAATTCCTCCAAATCAGTTCAAATCTGATTTTATTTATATAAAAAGTTTTTAACCATTCTATTTATGTGGCTCCTGGATTTGTTTGGGCCGTTGTGCTCCCAGGTATTTTATATTGTCTAGAGTTATTTTAAATGGTGTCTCTTTTACTATCTCTTCTTGCAGGGTTTTGTTTATGCTATGTAGGAATGCTGATGAATTAGGTGGATTTACTTTATAACCTGCTGCTTTTTTAATTATTTTAACTAAAGTGAGTGGGATTTTCCAAGTATATCATCATGTCATCTGCAAACAGAGATAGTTTTATTACCTAATTGCCTATTCTGATTCTTTCTATTTCTTTTTCTTCTCTTATTTCTGTTGCTAGGATTTCCAATACAATACTGAAAAATCTTGGTAACAGTGGACATGCTTGTTTCACACCTGATCTTCCTGGGAAGACTTCTAGCTTATCTCTATTACAAATAATGCTTGCTGGGGCCACTAGGTGGTGCAGTGGGTAGAGCACTGGCCCTGAAGTCAGGAGGACTTGAGTTCAAATGTGACCTCAGACCAAACACTTGAGACATACTAGCTGTGTGACCCTGGACAAGTCACTTAACTCCAATTGCCTAAAAAAAAAAACCCTAGAAATAATGCTTGCTGATGTTTTAGATAAATGCTTTTTATCAATTTAAGGAAAAATCCATTTAGACCCAAGACTTTCAGTGTTTTAAATAGAAATGAATGTTCTTCATCAAAAGCTTATTCTACTTCTATTGATAGCGTCATGTGACTTTTAAAAACTTTTATTGTTAATATAATCAATTATTTTAATAATTTTCCATATGATAAATCATCTCTGCACTCCTGGTATCAATCCCACGTGATCATGGTGTATAATCTTCAGGATGTATTGTTGTAATCTTTCAGCTAGTCTTTTATTTACGATTTTTGTATCGATATTCATTAATGAAATTGGTCTAATTTTTTGTCTCTGTTTTTGCTCTTCTTGATTTTGGTGTCAGTATCACATGTCTTTCATAAACGGAGTTTGGTAGGATTTCTTTTTTGCCTATTCAAAATTATTTAATAGTGGAGTCAGTTGATGTTTAAATGTTGGATAGAATTCACTTGTAAATCCATCTGGTCCTGGTGCTTTTTTCTTGGGAAGCTTATTTATGGTTTGTTCAATTTCTTTTTTAAAGGAGGTGTGTTTGGATATTCTATTTTCTGTTAATCTAGGCAATTTATATTTTTGTAAATATTCTTCCATTTCACTTAAATTGTTAAATTTATAGGCGTATAATTGGACAAAATAACTTTTTTTCCTAAATTTTATTAATTTATTTTGATTTATCAACAATCACTTCCATATGCTTTTGAGTTTAAAATTTTCTGCCCCTTCCTCCCCACCATCTTCTCCAAGACTGCGCACAATCTGATATAGGCTATACATTTACATTCCTATTAAACATATTTTCACATTAGTGAAGTGGTAAGTAAAAATTAAAACCAATAGGAGGAACCATCAGAAAGAGGAAACAAAACTCAACAGAAGGAAAAAAATGATAGCATTCAACTTCCATAGTTCTTTCTTTGGATGTGGACAGCATTTTCCATCAAGGCCTCTGGAGATGTCTTAGATCCTTGTAATGCTGAGAAGGGTTCAGTTTAACAATATTAGTCATCACACATGTGGCTGTTATTGTGTACAAAGTCCTCTTGGTTCTGCTCACTTCACTCAGCATCAGACCATATAAGTCTTTCCAGGTTTTTCTGAAGTCAGCCTGTTCATCATTTCTTATAGCACAATAGTATTCCATTACATTCATATACCACAACTTGCTCAGCCATTCCCCAATTGATGGGCATCCTCTCAATTTCCAATTCTTTGCCACCACAAAAAGAGCTGCTATGAATATTTTTGTACATGTGGGTCCTTTTCCCATTTGTTTGATCTCTTTGGGATATAGCCCTAGAAGTGCTATTGCTGGATCAAAGGGTATGCACATTTTTGTAGCCCTTTGGGCATAGTTCCAAATTGTTCTCCAAAATGGTTGGATCATTTCACAACTCCACCAACAATGTATTAGTGTTCCAATTTTCCCACATCTTCTCCAACATTTATCATTTTCCTGTTTTGTCATGTTGGCCAATCTGATAGGTGTGATGTGGTACCTCAGAGTTGTTTTGATTTGCATTTCTCTAATCAATAATGATTTAGAGCATTTTTTCATATGACTATAGATGGCTTTAATTTCTTCATCTGAGAACTGTCTGTTCATATCCTTTGACCATTTATCAATTGGGGAATGGCTTGTGTTCTTATAAATTTGTCTTAATTCTCTATATATTTTAGAAATGAGGCCTTTATCAGAGAGACTGGTTGTAAAAATTCTTTCCCAATTTTCTACCTTCCTTCTAATCTTAGTTGCATTGGCTTTGTTTGTGCAAAAACTTTTCAATTTAATGTAATCAAAATTATCCATTTTGCTTTTCATAATGTTCTCTATCTCCTGTTTGGTCATGAATTCTTCTGTTCTCCATAGATCTGATAGGTAAACTATTCCTTGTTCTCCCAGTTTACTTATGGTATCAGCCTTTATATCTAAGTCATGAACCCATTTTGACTTTATTTTGGTATATGGTGTGAGATTTGGGTCTATGCCTAGTTTCTGCCATACTCTTTTCCAGTTTTCCCCGTAGTTTTTTTCAAAGAGTGGGTTCTTATCCCAGAAGCTGGGGTCTTTGGGTTTATCAAATAATAGATTACTATAGTCATTGACTATATTTAACCTATTCCACTGATCCACCTCCTATTTCTTAGCCAGTACCAAGCAGTTTTGATGATTGCTGCTTTATAATACAATTTAAGATCTGGAATTGCTAGGCCACCTTCCCCTGCATTTCTTTTCATTAGTTCCTTTGATATTCTAGACCTTTTGTTTTTCCAAATGAATCTTGATATTTTTTCTAACTCTATAAAATAATTTTTGGTAGTTTGATTGGTATGGCACTGAATAAGTAAATTGGCTTAGGTAGGATTGTCATTTTTATTATATTAGCTCGGCTTACCCATGAGCAACTGATGTTTTTCCAATTATTTAGATCTGATTTTATTTGTGTGAAAAGTGTTTTGTAATTGTGTTCATAGAGTTCCTGGGTTTGTTTTGGGAGGTAGACTCCTAAATATTTTATAATATCTACAGTAAGTTTAAATGGGATTTCTCTTTCTATCTCTTGCTATTGGGTTTTGTTGGTAATATATAGAAATGCTGATGATTTATGTGGGTTTATTTTATAGCCTGCAACTTTGCTAAAGTTGTTTATTATTTCAAGTAGTTTTTTACTTGATTCTCTAGGATTCTCTAAGTATATCATCATGTCATCTGCAAAGAGTGATAGCTTTGTTTCTTCTTTGCCTATTCTAATGCCTTCAATTTCTTTTTCTTCTCTTATTGCTAAAGCTAATTTCCAGTACAATATTGAATAACAGTGGTGATAATGGACATCCTTGTTTCACCCCGATCTTATTGGAAATGCTTCTAGCCTGTCCCCATTACATATAATGCTTGCTGAAGGTTTTAGATAATGCTATTTATTATTTTAAGGAAGACTCCATTTATACCTATGCTTTCTAGTGTTTTTAATAGGAATGGGTGTTGTATTTTATCAAAAGCTTTTTCTGCATCTATTGAGATGATCATGTGGTTTCTGTTGGTTTTGTGTTGATATGCTCAATTGCTGATAGTTTTCCTAATATTGAACCAACCCTGCATTCCTGGTATAAATCCTACCTGGTCATAGTGTATTATTCTTGTGATAAGTTGCTGCAATCTATTTGCTAGTATTTTGTTTAAAATTTTTGCATCTATATTCATTAGAGAAATTGGTCTATAATTTTCTTTCTCTATTTTGACTCTTCCTGGTTTAGGTATCAACACCATATTTGTATCATAAAAAGAATTTGGTAAGACTCCTTCTTCACCTATTTTCCCAAATAGTCTATATAGTATTGGAATTAATTGTTCTTTAAATGTTTGATAGAATTGCATGTAAATCCATCTGGCCCTGGAGATTTTTTCCTAGGGAGTTCATCAATGGCTTGTTCAATTTCTTTTTCTGAGATGGGGTTATTTAAGTATTTTACTTCCTCTTCTGTTAATCTGGGCAATTTATATTTTTGTAAATATGTATCCATTTCACTAAGATTGTCAAATTTGTTGGCATATAGTTGGGCAAAATAATTCCTAATTATTGTTTTAATTTCCTCTTCCTTGGTGGTAGCTTCACCCTTTTCATTCTTGATACTAGTAATTTGGTTTTCTTCTTTCTTTTTTTAATTAAATTAACCAAAGGTTTATCTATTTTATTGGTTTTTTCATAAAACCAGCTCTTAGTTTTATTTATTAGTTCAATAGTTTTCTTAATTTCAATTTTTTAATTTTTCCTTTGGTTTTCAATATTTCTAATTTGTGTTTTTAATTGTTTTTAATTTGTTCTTTTTCTAGTTTTTTTAGTTGTATGCCCAATTCATTATCTCCTCTTTTTCTATTTTATTTATGTAAGCATTTAGAGATATAAAACTTCCCCTAAGAACTGCTTTCGCTGCATCCCATAGTTTTGGTATGTTGTCTCATTATTGTCATTCTCTTGAATGAAATTATTGATTGTTTCCGTGATTTGTTGTTTGACCCAAGCATTTTTTATTTGGATTAGATTATTTAGTTTCCAATTATTTTTTAGTCTATCTTTCCATGGCCCTTTATTACATATAATTTTTATTGCATCATGATCTGAAAAGGATGCATTTAATATTTCTGCCTTTCTGCATTGGATTGTGAGGTTTTTATGCCCTAGTACATGGTCAATTTTTGTGTATGTGCCATGTACTGCTAGAAAAATATATTCCTTTCTATCCCCATTCAGTTTTCTCCAGAGGTCTATCATATAACTTTTCTAATGTTCTATTCACCTCCTTAACTTCTTTCTTGTTTATTTTGTGGTTAGATTTATCTAGTGCAGAGAGGGGAGGTTGGTCCCCACTAGTATAGTTTTGCTGTCTGTTTCTTCCTGTAACTCCCTAATCTTCTCCTCTAAGAATTTGAATGCTATACCATTTGGTGCATATATGTTTAGTAATGATATTACTTTATTGTCTGTGGTGCCTTTTAGCAGGATGTAGTTTCCTTCCTTATCTCTTGTAATTAGATCTATTTTTGCTTTTGCTTTGTCTGAGATCAGGATTGCTACCCTTGCTTTTTTTACATCAGGTGAAGCATAATATATTCTGCTCCAGCCTTTTACCTGTATCCTGTATGTGTCATTCTTTTTCATATGTGTTTCCTGTAAACAACATATTGTAGGATTATGGTTTTTCATCCATTGTGCTGTCCGTTTCCGTTTTATGGGAGAGTTCATCCCATTCACATTCACAGTTATGATTACTGTCTGTGTCATTTTCTCCATTAAATTCCCCAGCTATTATAGTATAACTCTCTCCATTTGTAATTCACTGAACTTTTTTTGGTAAAAATTTAGATGCTATAGTATGTGGTACAAAGAGATTCGGTATTGATATTGTGCATTCTTGGAAGATGGTGGAGTAGGTCAGAATAGGCTTTAGATTTATTGCGCAGACATATAAAAAATTGCCATGAAATAAATGGAAGAAAAATACAGCAAAAATAAAGGGGTGAAGCAGTTGTCTTCCTAAGAGAACTTGAGAGGACCTCAGAAGAACAAAAAGAGGACCTCCAAGGGCTGAGATTTGGCCTAAGTGAAGCATAGATACCTCCAGGCTGACTCCACTGAATGAACAAACATCTGGCCATGAATCAGCTCTGTCAGGAAGTAGACTGGGTTTCAGTACATTTCCCCTTACAAACTTTGACCTCCCAGCCTCAGGAACTTTCATCTCACAAACTTTGACCTCAAATGTTCTTCTAAGGAACAGGAGATGGCTGAGTGCAGGAAGATTGAATAGCCTTCCCTTCCCCCCCAACCCCCTGAGTCTATTTCCAGAAGGTAGGCCTAGCAGTGCTGACCACAAGCTATCTGGTGTTATGGCTGTTTGTGAGAAGAAGCAAGCACATGCCCAGTGATTGTAGTACTACAGGGAGGAAGAACGTTTTTGTGGTGTTATAGGTGGGGACCCTACCTGTGGTTTAGGAGAGGAGTCCCTGAGGTTGATCCCTTTGACAGAATTCAAAAAATAACAGTAAGGAGAACTGGGATTAAAACGTGGTTATAATAATAAACTGCTAAAAATAATGAGTAATCAAAAGAAAAAGAACCCAACCATAGTTACTTTGGTGAAAAAGAATATCTGAGTTCATATTCAGAGGAAAATAGTGAAGTAAAAAAGGTAAAAACAAGCCACTCCTACCCCAGAGAGCAACGTGAAATGGTCACAATCACAAAAAGAGCTCTTGGATGAACTTGAAAAGGAATTCAAAAATCAAATAGGAGATGAGTGGCTGAGTGGATAAAGCTCCGGCCTTGGAGTCAGGAGGACCTGAGTAACAGTTACTACCTGTGTAACCACAGGCAAGTCACTTAACTCCCACTGCCTCACCAAAAAGCCAAAAAAAAAAAATCAATAAGAGAAATTGAGGAAAAATTTGGAAAAGTAAAAGCAATTAAAAAAAATTATGAAAACAATGGTAGGCAACTGGAAGAAGCAATATGTACTCTTCTTTTAATTATTTTATTTTTTCCAGTTACATGTAAAGATAGTTTTCAACGTTCACGTTTGTAAAATTTTGAGTTTCAGTTTTTTTTGCCTTCCTGCCTTGTCTCCCTCTTCCCTTAGACAGCAAGCCATCTGATATAGGCTGTATTTATACATTCATATTGAACATATTTTCACATTAGTCATGATATAAACAAGAATGAGAACTAATGAGAGGAACCGTGAGAAAGAAAAAACTAAACAAAAGGAGAGCAAATAGTATGCTTCCATCAGCCTTCAGACTTCAAAGTTCTTTCTCTGGATGTGGATAGCATTTTCCATCTTGAGTGTTTTGGAGTTGTATTCTTTGCATTGCTGAGAAGATCTAAGTCTGTCAGTCAGTTATTACCCAGTATGGCTATTCTTGTGTATATACGGTATTCTCCTGGATCTGCTCATTTCACTGCATCAGTTCAGATAGGTCTTTCCAGGTTTTTCTGAAGTCCATTTGCTCGTCATTTTTTATAGCACAGTAGTATTCCATTACATTCATGTACCACAGCTTGTTCAGCCATTCCCCAGTTGATGGGCATCCCCTCAATTTCCAATTTTTTGCCACCACAAAAACAGGTGCTGTGAATATTTTTGTGCATGTGGGTTCCTTTTCCATTTTTATGATCTCTTTGGGATACAGACTTAGAGGTCCTGTTGTTGAGTCAAAGGGAATGCAGAGTTTATAGCCCTTTGGGCGTAGTTCCAAATTGCTCTCCAAAATGGTTGGATGAGTTCACAACTCCACCAATAATGCATTGGTCTTCCAATTTTCCCACATCTTCTCCAGCATTTATCATTTTCCTGTTTTGTCATGTTGGCCAATCTGATAGAAATAATCATATTGTTTCTGTTTGACTGATTCTTCATATCTTATGGAGTCATTAGCTTCCACTTGCTCAGTTCCAATTTTTAAGAAATTGTTTTCTTCTGTTAGATTATGTACCTCCTTTTCCATTTGGCCCATTTTACCTTTTTTTTTTTTTCAGGCATTTGGTGTTAAGTGACTTGCCCAGGGTCACACAGGTAGTAAGTGTCAAGTGTTTGGTCTGAGGCCGAATTTGAACTCAGGTCCTCCTGACTCCAGGGTTGGTGCTCTATCTGGTGTGCCACCTAGTTGCCCCATTTTACTTTTTAAGAACTTGTTTTCTGTAGTTAATTTTTGTCCTTCCTTTTCTAAGCTATTGACTCTTCTTTTGCATATCTCATTTCTTTTCAGTTTTTTTCTATCTCTTTATTGACTTTTAAAATCCTTCTTGAGCTCTTCCAAGAAGTCTTTTTGGGGTTGAGACCAGTTCATATTCCCCTTTGTGGTTTTGGATGTAGGTATATTGATAATGCTGTCATATTCTGAATTTGTGACTTGATCTTCCCTGTCCCCATAGTAAGAATCTCTGGTCTTTTGTCAGTTGCTGCTTTTTATTCATGGCGTTTGTCTATTTCCTGGCTTTTAAAATTGAGCTCCGTCTCTCTCTCTCTCTTTTTTTTTTTCCAAATTGAGCTCTTTTGCTGGAGCCCAGGAGGCACTGACTGAAGCTTGTGCTAGGAGGGTGGGAACTGGTCACTGGCTTTATGTGCTGGAGCCTCAGGTGCTGGTAGCTGGACGCTGTAGGTATCTGGCAGCTTACTTGATGCAGAGCTAGGGTCAGCAACACTAGAGTTCCTAGGGGTGGGGAGGGTGTCTGGCCCCTGGAGGATGCCTGCTCACCCTGGCTTCTTTAAAGCACTTGAATGTTTGGCTGCTGGAGGATGTCTTCCAGCCTAGAGCTGTACCTCCTGGTTTTGTGCTGAGGTGCCAGTAGATTTGGCTACTAGAGAACCCTAGAGCAACATGGACGTTCTCTAGCTGGCATTGTTTACCGGTTCCCCTGCCTGTGCTGAGGCACTGGGAGGAAGGGCAAGGGGGCGCATCCTGCAGTCTGCATTTGCTTGCTCCACCGCACTGGGGTTCAGGATCTTCCCTTGGTTTGCTGAGGTGGGACTTGCCAGGTTGCCTCCTGTTCTGTACTGCTCCTTCTCTCCCAGAGCAAGAGGGGCCCTTAATTCCCCAGCCTCCTGGGCTACAACATTGCTGCACCCTGTCTTTCTACTGGCTGGCTGTTCCAGGGTTTCTCCTGGGGCGATATTTTCTGGGCTTAGAGGTCAATAAGGGAGAGTGAGAGAGTGACATACATCTTACTCTGCCATCTTGGCTCCTGGAAATTCCCTTGAATGTGATATAAAATGTATTACAGTTAGTAAAGTGGGTATTTATTATTTCTGCTTCTCAGTATTTGTGAGGTTTTTATGCCCTTGTACATCATGAATTTTTGTGAAAGTGCCACGTACAAGGAAGAAAAAGGTATATTCCTTTTTATTCCCATTTAGTTTTCTCCAGAGGCCGACTATCATAGCTAATTTTTCTAAAAGTCTCTTTATCTCCTAAATTTCTTTCTTACTTATGGTTAGATTTATCTGGTTCTGAGAAGGGAAGTTGAGGTCCGCCACTGGTAAAGTTTTGCTGTCTAATTCTTCCTGTAACTCATTTAACTTTTGCCTTAAAATTTTGAATGCTATGCCATTTCATGCATATATCTTTATTATTTTTATAACTTCATTGTCTGTGGTACCTTTTAGCAAGATTTAGTTTTCCTGATTATCTCTTTTAATTAGATCTATTTTTGCTTTTGCGTTGCTATGCCTCCCTGTTTTATTTCGTGATTGCTATACCTCCCTTTTCTATTTCAGTTGAAACATAATAACTTCTGTTCCAGTCCCTTATTTTAACTCTTTGTGTATTTTTTCTTTTTTTAGATGTGTCTTTTTGTGAAGAACATATTAGATTCTGGTTTCTGATTCATTCTGCTTTGATTAAGAGTAGGACCCCATTCTGTTTATTCTTGGGACAAATCTTTGGTTAAGGGGGGAAATTGATTCTGTTTGTTTCTTTGGACCAAACCTTTGGTAAATGGTGGACACCTTCAACGTTTCCCAACACAGGGTCTTTTTCAGTGTCTTATTATGTGGCCAAAGTATTTAAGCTTCACCTTCAGTATTTGATCTTCCAGTGAATAATCTGAATTAATTTCTCTAAGTATTGACAGATTTGACCTCTGCTTTCCAAGTTACTCTCAAAGGTATTCTCCCGCACCACAGTTCAAAAGCATCCACTCTGTGGTGTTTGGCTTTTTTAATATTTTGGAGATGGCCAATGTGGGGATTGGTTTTGCTTGTCTGTGAATAGTTATTACAAGGATTTTCCTTATCCATTTTTCCCAGTGTGTTGGGGAAAATGGGAGTGCTAGAAAATTGGTTTTTGTTAAGGGTGGCCTTCCTTCCTTAGACTGGAGGAGGAAGGATGAGAAGAATCCTTTTTGGTATGGGCATTCCTCCCTCCTGGTACCCTGATACATTATGCCTTTTTACCTAATGTATAATAAGCGTTTAAGACTCAAGGTCTTGATTCATATCTGCTTTTTGGGGAAATGCTGTGTTGAAATGACTTGAACTAGGGAGTAAGAGGCAGCAAAGTGTGAAGAAAAGACCAGGCTGTGTGTCAGAAGACTTGTATTTGAGATTCAGCTTTGATTTTTTTTTTAGCTTTTAGTATTTTATTTTTCCTCAGTTTCATGTGAAGATAATTTTTAACATTTCTTTTTAAAACTTAGAGTTAGAAATTCTTTCCCCACCCGGTCATCTACTATCCTTCTCCCCGCTCATTGAGAAGGCAAGAGATTCAATATGGGTTACACATGTGTAGTCATGCAAAATATATCCATAGTGGGTTATGTTGTGAAAGAAAACATAAAAAAAAAACCTCAAGAAAAATAAAGTAAGAGAAAATATGCTTCAATTTGCATTCTGACACTTTCAGTTCTTTCTCTGGGGCAGGATGGCATTTTTCATTGTGAGTCCTTCAGAGTTATTTTGGATCATTGACTTGAAGCATGATAATGAAAATGTCTGAAAATGTCTTAAATTACCATTAATTCAGGATGAATAAAAAAGGAAATGGAGCAGTTTAAAAATAAGTAGTGGAGAGACGACAAAGCCTGAAAGAAATTATTCTTGTGATAAAAGTTACCAAAAGATTCTTAAAATCTAGCTTGGAGGCAAGATCAAAAAATAGTGAAGACCATATTTCAGCGTTGATGGTGTGATGGTGATGACAAAGGGATACCTGTGAGAAAGCTGAACAACTAAAATCTTCCTTGGCTTTTGTTTTCTCATTGAACAGTGGTGAACTTTGAACTAGGAATGAGAGCCCAGAAATTGTGAACAGGAAGTGGATGCCAGAAGTAAAAGTCAGGATCCAGCTGTTCTGATAGGATTGTATAATGTGCTTCATTGCTTAGCCACTATCGTGTGTTTCTGAAAGATCTTGGAGAATGGGGCAAAGTGTCACAGGACAGAAAAGGTGACATTTATCAAGTTTCTAAAAAGAGTGGATAGATTCTGCAAAGCCTGGGCTAGTGACTTTGAATTCTTGCACATTCCTAGAATACATGAATAAATGAGTGGTTAGAGAGAAATTAGAAAGGTTTCTTTTATTTCTTCTATAAGGCTTTGTGCTATTTCACTATAGTCATTTCTAGAAAAAGATTTCTTTCCTTCACCCTCTAAATTATATCCTTTATACCAAAAAAGTAGTTGCATAAAAATACCAGTGATAGTAACTTTATGTGACAGTTCATTAAACCTTCTCCTCTAGTGATCTCCATCTGTTTTCAGAAGTGGTAACATTTTTTTAGATTTTATTCATAATTGATGGAATAAAACAAGCATTTCCTTAACAAAGTACAGTAAAAAAGATGAACATAAAAAAGATGAAAATCCAAATCTGCTATGCACAACTTGCTATTTTTTCAAATGTACAATAAAATTATCATGTAAATTTCTTTTTTTGCTTCTCTCTCCATTTCAGCCTAGAGATGGCTACCATTAGACACGTATGCTTTTATGTAAATAAAATTATCCTATATGTTCTTCTGTTTCTTAGTTCTTTCTCTGGATGTAGATAATGTCTTTCTTCACATATCCTTTGTAGTTAATTTGGGTATTTATAATAGTCATAATAACTATTCATTCAGAGTCGTTCCTAAAATATTGCTGGTACTGTGTACAGTGTTCACTTGTTCTGCTCATTTTTATTCATTATTTCTTGAAATCCTTCTATACTTTTCTAAAATCTTTTAGCTCATTTCTTATAGCACTGTAGTATTCCATCACAATTATATACCACAGCTTCTTCAGCCGTTCCCTAATTGATGGGCATGCCTGGAATTTCTGTTCTTTGCCCCTACAAAGAGAGCTACTATAAACATTTTAGAATATATAGGTTCTTTTCCCTTTTCCCTATTCATCTTTGGGAATAGACCAAGTAGTAGTATTGCTGGGTCGAAGAGATAAGTAGTAATAAGTCTTTGGGCATAATTCCATATTGCTCTCCAGAGTGGTTGGATCATTTTACAATTCCACTAACATTGAATTAGTGTCCCAATTTTTCCACATTCTCTCCAACATTTGTCACTTTTTCTTCTATCATTTTAGCCAATCTAGTTGGTGTAAAATGCTATCTTAAGGTTGTTTTTCTGCATTTCTCCAACCAATAATGATTTAGACCAATATTTTATGGGACTAAAAATTATTTTGTTTTCTTCATTGGAAAAGTGCCTGTTCATTTCCTTTGAGCATTTATCATTTGGGGAATGACTCATATTTTTATAGATTAGATAAGGTTATATATTTTAGATGTGAGTCCTTTAACTGATAAATTGTCTCTAAAATTTTCCCCATGATTTTCTGCTTTCTTTCCAATCTTGGCTATATTTGTTTTATTAATACAAAATCTTTTAATTTACTGGAATTGAAATTCATCCATTTTATACCTAACTTTGCTCTCTGTCTCTTGCTTATTCATAAATTATTCACTTATCCATAAGTCTGATAAGTAATATGTTCAACTTTTTTTCCAATTACTTGGAGTCTAGCATATTTTTATTTTTATTTTTTAATTATATTTTTGTAATTTTGCGTATTATATTTGGTTGGATCTGCTTATTTTGTACTGTCAGTATATATCTGCCATTGCTTCTCAGAATTCCTCGTATTTGTCATTTTTAACTGTATCATTAGAGTCCAGTGTTAATTCATGTGTCAATTTTTTCTAGCTATTATTTGAGAATTCAGTTTGTTTCCAGTTTTTGCTGCCCCAAAGTGTGGTCTTATGAGTGTTTTTCTGTAAAAACTCAGTTGTGGCTTGGGCTGGTGGTATTATAGAAAGGGAATGGCAACATGGTACAGTGAGAATAGCCCTGGATTTGGAGCCAGGACGACCTGGGCTGAAAGTGCTCATCTACCATGTATTCCCCTTTTGATGTTAAGCAAGTCATTTTCACCCTCTGGGCCTTACTTCCCTAATGTGTAAAATGAGAAAATTGGACTATCATGTCTCTTCCAGCTCTAAATATATGAACTGGAAAGTAGTGGTCCTTTAACACCCTTTCTGGCACTAAAAAGTTTTCACATGCTGTTACAGGAGATTGTAGTCCCCCATGCTTGCCTTTGCTCTTATGGTTCCAGGAACATTACACACAATCATGGTCATTTCAGAGCGCCACATCTTAAGAAGCACAGTGATTAGATGAAAAGAGGAAGGTAACTGCCTTACTTGTGAAGAGGTCAGGCTAATTGGTCAAAGGGACTATGCTTATTTAGCCTGGAAGAGAAGACTTAGGACTACATGATAACTATCCTTAGCTATTTCATTGTTTATTTGAGCAGGTAGAAAAGAAATTAGCCATACTACTTCTTCAGCTCAGAGGGTAGAAGTAGGAGCCACTGGTGTTCGTTGTAAAAAAAAAAAAAAAAAGGAAGGACGACTTTAAAATTGATGTCATTGGAACCATTTACAACAATAAGCATTTATTAAATACCTACATAGTGCCAGGCACTGTGCTAAGTGCCAAGGATACCAAGAATGGCAATAATAGCCCCTTCCCTTAAGAAATTTACAGACTAATCAGAGAGGAATTTTTTTTTTAAATTTTATTTGTTTAATTTTTAATTTATGGAATAAAACAAGCATGTCCAATACATTTATATTAAAAAAAAAGATGATTGTATAGGAAACTCAAAATCTATTATCTACAACTTGCTATTCCTTTTAAATATATAATAAAGTTTCATATAAATTTTTCTCCCTTCCCCCCAACTCTAGAGATGGTTACCATTATATACAGCTCTGTGTGTGTGTGTGTGTGCGCGTGTATGTGTGTAAAATCATTCTATGCACACTTCTTTTTGGGAGAGGAATTCTTAAGTGCCTGCTATATACTAGACACTGTATTGGGATGCAAATAAATAAACGGAACAATTCCTCATGGCAAGTGAAAGATGAAATGGCTGAAGAAACAAAGGTTCAGTCTTTTGGGCATATCAGTATATTAAGCAGTACCTGGCCATTGCATGAAAAACTGGGACCAGGCCCCTTCCTCATCTTGGGGCTGGACCCTGAATAGGCAAAGACATACTTTTATAAATTAAAACCAATCAAAGAAGACCAATTAATTAAAAGCAAATAATAAAATGTTAGGTAATCTGATTTCTAATTGGAGAAACGACTGGGGACTTTTCATGTTGGGAGGGGGAAAGGCAACAGGTTCAGTTCCGTAAATTCAGAATGAGGTGTCCCACTCCCTGAAAGTAGTATACAATGAAAGGAACAAGGGAACAGTAATTAATTGTTCAGTATGGGGCCAGTTTTCAGATAAGACATATGGGTTGCTTCAGATGTACAATTGTGTGAAAACTCCTTTCATCAGTCTTTTTGCATCTGAATGAGTTTCTGATCAGCATAATCTGGGTCCTTAAGGACTAAACAGCAGGTAGAGTAGGTCTCTTCTCAGCCACACAAGGCTAAGTTCAAACAATGCAATTAGGTTTTCTCCCAATTGAATAAATTTTTCTCACAAGACAGAAGTTGGACTAGACTTATAACTGAACAGATAAAGAACTGAGCTACCTCCAGAATTGAGTCACAAAATGGAGTCAGTGTGGTTGACTCAATTGCCTCAATTGCCTGTACCACTTGCTGTCCTAAAACCCTCAATTCCCTCACCTTAATGGCAAGTAATTTATATTTGAACTTCATAACAGTCAAGAGCTATGGCTGGGTAAGCACAAATGTTTTTGGTATTTCAGGAATCAGTGACGTTCAAGGATGTGGCTGTGGAATTCACCCAGGAAGAGTGGGTACAATTGAACCCATCTCAGAAAAAATTGTACAGGGATGTGATGCTGGAGAACTATAGGAACTTGGTCTCTTTGGGTAAGAACAGCTACCCCTTTGGAGTCTTGATATATACTGTGAGAGCAAGATTTTTACAGTTGTTCTTTGGCATACAAAAGGAAACTCTTCCTAATGCATTTGTAGCCAAGAGACAGATTACTTGTGCTACCTCATTCTAGGAAAAAGGTCCAAGCTTAGTATGCCTGGAAATTGATTTCCTGATTTGTTGTTATCCTTGAGAATGTATCTTCCCCTCTCTGTTACCTCAAATCCAAGATATTCTGTTTAATTCCAACGTAGGGTTCATCATGCAGTGTTCCCAATGCCTAAGCAGTCAGTGAGTGAAATGAGCTATATTTTCCCAAGTCCTACTCAGTAATCCATTGTACCATAATATGGAGTATCCTTCCAGTGGTCTTTTGTACTATCCTTGAGGTCTTCCTAGCATGCCTCCTTTTTTTCCAAAGAGAATTTGAACTCGTTTTGAATTCTTTTATTCAGTTTTGTGGATGCTTTTTGAAAAAAACTTAATTTCTCCTTCCCCTGCCACCTAAAAAAAAAACACAATAAAAAGAAAGAAAAAATCCTACTTCTTCCTCCAGCCTACCCATTGAGCCTCCCATGATTGAAGAAAAAAAGGACAACTGAGACACAGTCAGCTAACATGGTTCTCTTGGTGGTGTAAGATTCATCCAGCAGTGTTATTCCCCCCACCTTTCTACTAAAGGTGCAGGGAGTATTTCATCTGTCTCTTCAGTGATGGAACTTGATATGAGATGACTGTCTTGCACTTTTTCATTTTCAATGAACAGGATTTGCAGTTTCCAAACCAAATGTGATTTGCCAGTTGGAAAGAAAGGAAGCATCTTTGTTGCCAGAGGCAGATATTCCAAGAAGCAGCTGTCCAGGTGACTGCATAAAACCAAGCAGATGGGTCCCTAGAAACTAGTAAACTGTTGGTCATTTTAGGTGAAAACTTGAAAAACATTGAACAAAGTGGTCTATCAAAGCTTCTCTGGCCTGTTGAGAGGAGTTGAGACTTTTAACTTCATTTTTTACCTCAAGAAGTTACTTTTTTAACGTATCACTTTACTGAAATGTATGTCCACTCTCAAAGTTGTTGCCTCAGTACAGGGCAGTTATATCTCTTCTGTTCATTGAAGATCATCTTAGTTCTCCTGCCTCACTTGCATGAATTCATTCTTTTAAAATAAGCACATTATTTAAGTTAAGTAGTGTGCTCTTTTTGCTTGTTAGTTCTGATATTTTCTTCTGTTTTGTTTTTATGATATTGCTTTGCTGCTCCTTTTTTTATCCACATTTTAACCATGTGTTTAATTTGTTTCATCTTTCAAAATTTTCTTTTATACTTTTAAAAGTTTGATGAAATGACAATTCTTATTCTTTTAAAAGACTGTAATATATTTCAATCCTGGTTTGACAAAATTTCCAGTAAATTTTAAAATTCTCCCTACTGTCACAGAGATAGGTAACAGAATACACATTAATATATTCCTTTAGCTGAACAAGTTCCTTTGGATTTATACAATGTCCAGATAAGTTTTGCTTTCCTGAACAGATGTTCTGAATCAGAGCCCCAAGGAAAAATGATATTTTTCTTGTGGTTATCTCTCTGTGGCTTCTTTGATGTCATTACCTGCTGGATTTTGATTACCTAACAGCAATGGGATATTGTGTTCTTCCTAAAAGAAACTGCTCCCAGTCGGAGGCCTGTTCTTCTATTGATGCCCAGTAGTGAGTCTGAAGACTAACCATTTCAGCATGTGACTGTAAATGTACCTTTTTTTCAAGTTTCTCTTCTAGTGTTCTTATATCCTTTAAAAGGTTCCAATTCCTTTTATTGGCTAACTTAGCTGCTTTCATGTAAGATGCCTTTTTTTCAGTCTTCTGGCCACCGTGATCATTCTCCATTTTTTCAAGTAACAGTAATGTTTGTGCTAGTATTTCTTCATGTTTTTCAGTAAGTCGAACTTATTTAGCAAAATAGGCCATCCCCTTTCTTTTGGCCAGCCATCCTTGCTCTTGGTGAAAGCTTTCTCTGCGGGCCCTACTTTGGGCCTGTGCCGGAGGCTGCGAGGCCGGGGCCCGGGCCGTGGATGCCTTTGGTGGCTTCAGCATGTCCCTGAGCTGCAGCCAGAGCCAGAGCACCAGCCATTCTCTTGGGGATGCGTAACACCCCATCTGCCTGCTGCTACTTTTAAAAATAATCCTAATTCCCCTTTCTTTAGCCTATCATGTTATGTGTCATCCTGTTTTTTTCTTTGTGCTTTGAAATTATGTTTATAACGGCACATTAATACGTTCATATCACAGGACTCGTATAGTGAGAACCACATCATTGGATCTGCAGATTTTCATTATTTTTTTTTTTAAAGAATACTGTGTGTTTTTAGGCATTTATGTTTATAAAGGGAAAGTAATATGTTCATATCACAGGACTTGTAAAGTGATATGACCATCATTGGACCTACAGATTTTCATAATTTTGTTATATTTTTTTTAAAGAATATGTTTTTTTAAGCAATAAGGTTAAGGGACTTTCCAAGGGTCACACAGCTGGAACATGTCACTTGTTTGGTCTGGGGTTAGATTTGAACTCTGGTCTTCCTGACTTCAGGGCCAGTGCTCTATCCACTGCGCCACCTAGCTGCCTTCTAGTATTTTGCTCTTTCACAAAAGGTGTTGTGAAAATTTACTGAGTGCTTTGTTTGCTTTCAGTAACATATTGAGGATGCAGACCTACTACTGGGGGCATTGGGTGAAAGGGTATGAACAGTTTTGTAGCTGTAGCTGAAATTCCTATCTTTTAAGAAAAATGGTAGCAGCAGCAGCAGCTTATTAAGTACCTGTTTTAACATAATTCCCAAACCTTATCATTTTCAAGTCTCTTGCTAATCTGAAGGCTATTTATTGCTATCTTCAAATTGTTTTCATTTCTGCTTCTTTGATTAGCAAAGTTTGAGTAACATTTCAGGTAATTATTAGTAATTTCTGTTGTTAAAAACACCGTAAGTCTACATCTCCCAAATTTCATTCATTTCCTTACAAAGTGGATATGTTAGATTTTTAGAGGAAATTTATAGCAACAGTTCTCATGTTTTCACCCTCATATTTCTTCTTTATTCTGTTGACTTCTTGTATCTATTTTTCTTCTTCACTCTAAACTTCATTATGTATTTTTTTCTGTTCAGTCTTTTCCCATCCTATTTTGACCTCAGAGGGTAAGGATTCATCAAAATCATCTGTTGTTTTTTTTTTTCCTGAATAGTCTTTTCCATTCAGATGTCAGCGAATGAAAGTAGAGTAAGGGTTCATTCATCCCCCTTGGTAATTTCATCTTATGTCAATTCATTTACATGTTACCTTTGAGTCATCATACTTTCTCATAAGATAAACCAGTCTGTAGTGGAAGGCTACTGAGACTGGCCTTCTTAAGTGAAAAGGCAAGAGAATAGCTCTAAAATCTTTGAGCAACTAAGAACCGTGAGAAAGGGTGAAAAAGGCAGGGTTAATCAGCTCTGTATTCTTCCTTTCAGAGACCAGAGAATTTGCTGGAGATAAACCTCTTGAATGTAATGGATATGGGAAAGCCTGGAGCAAGGTGCATCTTGGTGTGTGTCAGACAATTCATATTGGAGATAATCCTTATGAATGTGGTGAATGTGGAAAGGCCTTCAGGAGTAAGACACAACTTACAGTGCATCAGAGAATTCATACTGGAGAGAAACTTTATGAATGTAGTGAATGTGGAAAGGCCTTCAAGAGTAAGTCAGAACTTACTGTGCATCACAGAATTCATACTGGAGAGAAGCTTTATGAATGTAAGGCGTGTGGGAAGGCTTTCCCCTATAACTCATATCTCATTAAACATCAAAAAATTCATACTGGAGAGAAACCTTATAAATGTAGTGAATGTGGAAAGGCCTTCAGGATTAAGAAACAGCTTAGAATGCATCAGAGAATTCACACTGGAGAGAAACATTATGAATGTAGTGAATGTGGGAAGGCCTTCAAGAAAAAGCGAAATCACACTGTGCATCAGAAAATTCATACTGGAGAGAAACCTTATGAGTGTACTGAATGTGGAAAGGCCTTCAGGAATAAAGATCATCTTATAGTACATCAGAGAATTCATACTGGAGAAAAACCTTATGAATGTAGGGAATGTGGAAAGGCTTTCAGCAGTAAGGATCATCTTATAGTGCATCAGAGAATTCATACAGGAGAGAAACCTTATGAATGTGGTGAATGTAAAAAGGCCTTTAGGAGTAAGGGAAATCATACTGTGCATCAGAGAATTCATACTGGAGAGAAGCCTTATGAATGTAGTGAATGTGGGAAGGCCTTCAAGAGTAAGTCAGAGCTTACTGTGCATCAGAGAGTTCATACTGGAGAGAAACCTTATGAATGCAGTCAATGTGGGAAGGCCTTCAGGAGTAAGTCAGAGCTTAACGTGCATCAGAGAGTTCATACTGGAGAGAAACCTTATGAGTGTAGTGAATGTGGGAAGGCCTTCAAGAGTAAGTCAGAGCTTACTGTGCATCAGAGAATTCATACTGGAGAGAAACCTTATGAATGTAGTGAATGTGGGAAGGCCTTCAGGAGTAAGTCAGAGCTTAACGTGCATCAGAGAGTTCATACTGGAGAGAAACCTTATGAGTGTATTGAATGTGAGAAGGCCTTCAAGAGTAACTCAGAGCTTAACGTGCATCAGAGAGTTCATACTGGAGAGAAACCTTATGAATGTAGGCAATGTGGAAAGGCTTTCAGCAGTAAGGATCATGTTATAGTGCATCAGAGAGTTCATACTGGAGTAGACAAACCTTATGAATGTCGTGAATGTGGGAAGGCCTTCAGGAAAAAGTTTGAGGTTGCCATGCATCAGAAAATTCATACTGGAGAGAAACCTTATGAACGTAGTGGATGTGGAAGGGCCTTCAGGATTAAGAAATGACTTATAATGCAGCAGAGAATTTATGCTGGACAGGAACGTTATGAATATATTTAGTGTGGGAAGGCTTTCAGGACTAACTCATATCTTACAGTGCAGCAGAGAATTCATACTGGAGAGAAACTTTGCACATGTAGTGAATGTGGGAAGGCCTTCATGTGTAACTCAAAACTTATAGTGCATCAGAGAATTCATACTGGAGAGAAACCTTATGAATGTCATAAATGTGGAAAGTCCTTTACCAGAAAGGTACATCTTAACATGCATCAGCCAATTCATATTGGTAACTTTCTTTTTGAATGTAAGGAGTGTGGGAAGGCTTTCACATAAAACTCAGAACTTATTCGACATCAAATAATTCATACTGGAGAAAAAACTTATCAGTGCATTGAATGTGGGAAGGCCTTCTTGAGGAAGGCACATCTTACTAGGCATCAGAGAACTCATACTAGAGAAAAAACAATATGATTGGGCTTACTTAAGGACAGCAGAAGGAGGTGAGAAACAAGTATAGCATCCTTATAGCTCAGAACATGTCCAGTAACCATGGGTCACACTCTGTATCCTGAGTGGGGAGTGATACCTCCTACCTTCCCTCAATCCTTCTTCCATGCCCTGCTAGATAGGAGAGGGAGAAGAAATGGTACAGGATATGAGCAAGAGGAGTTAGGAACATGTAAGAGTCCTTGTTCCCATGGGCAGATGGACAAAGAATGTGGCATAAATGATTCAGCATGAAGATGATGGGAGACAGTGCTAAGGTGACATAGTAAGGGAACTGGAGATAGTGGGCAAAGTTTTTGTGCAATACAGCTCCTTTGACAGACCCACATTGATGCACCATTCCCAATGTTTATATGAAGTATTTGTATCTGACTTGTTGTAGTCTTCTGAGCTCATATTGGTCTGATCAGCCACTGATGGGCACACTGTACTTTGACCCTGACATAGTGATGTCATTTTGGTCCTCTTTGAGCACAAAGGACAACCACCACCACACTGATGCCATCCCAGTGTTAAGAGGCTCTTATGTTGTATGTTGTATACGATGTTGTTCTTTGCTTAGTTTCCAGCACACTATTTATTTTCCAGCTTTCTCAGCAGTTGTTGTCAAATAGTGAGTTCTTATCCCAGAAGCTGGAGTCTTTGGGTTTATCATAGTAGATTTCTACAGTCAGTGACTGTGTCTTGTGTACCTAATCCATTCCACTCAATCTACCTGCCAAGACAACCCAGGAACTATATGAATACAATTACAAAACACTTTTAACACAAATAAAGTAATATCTAAAGAGTTGGCAAAATATCAGTTGCCCCTGGGCAGGCTGAGCTAATATAAAAGAAATGACAATTTGACCTAAATTAATTTACTTATGCCATCCCAATCAAACTACCAAAAAATTACAGAGCCAGAATCTCAGGAGGATTAATGAAAAATATTGCAAAGGAAGGTGGTCTAGCTTTAGCACATCTGATACTATATTATAGAGTGGCAATTATCAAAGATTTGGTACTGGTTAAGAAATAAGGTTGTAGATCAGCCAAATAAAGTCAAAATGGGGACATGATTTAGACATAAATGGTAGTACCATCAGCAAATCAGGAGACCAAGGAATAGTTTACCTATATGGAGAAGGGAAGAATTTGTGACCAAGCAGAAGGTAGAGAACATTATAAAATGGAAAAAGGATAATTTTGAGTACTTTAAATTTTTGTACAAAGGCAATGCAACCAAGATTAGAAGGAGAGGAGAAAGTGGGAAAGAAGTTTTTACTGCCAGTGTTTCTGATAATGGTCTCATTTGTCTAATATATAGAGAACTAAGTGAAATTTATAAGAAAACAGTTCATTCCCCAAATGATAAATGGTCAAAGGTTATGAACAGGAAGTTTGTAGATGAAATTAAAGTTATCTATAGTCATATGAAAAAATACTTTAAACCACTATTGATTGGAGAAATGCATATAAAAACAACTCTGAGGTACCACCTCACATCTATCAGATTGGCTAATATGACAGAAAAGTTACACCAATGCGTTGTTGGTAGAGTTGTGACCTGATCTGATCATTCGGGAGAGCAACTGAAGTTATGCCCAAAAGGCTATAAAAGTGCACATCTTTTGATTCAGCAATACCACTAATAGGTCTGTATTGCTGAGAGATCATAAAAAAGTGTAAGGGGCCCACGTGTACAAAGATATTTACAGCAGCTCTTTTTGTGGTGGCCAAGAATTGGAAATTGGGGGGATGCCCATCAGTTGGGGAATGGCTGAACAAGTTGTGGTATACGAATGTAATACAATACTGTTCTGCTCTAACAAAAGATTAGCAGATGGATTTCAGAATAATCTAGAAATTCTCATGAACTGATGCTAAGTGAAGTGAGCAGACCCAAGGGAACATTGTACACAGTAACAGCAACATTGTGTGATGATCAACTTTGATAGAACTAGTTCTACTCAGCAATACAAGTATCAAAAGATTCATGAGGGAAAATGCTATCCACATCCACAGAAAGAAGTATGAAGTCTGAATGCAGATGGAAAGGTAGCATTTCCACCTTTTTGTTTTTTATTTCTTTCTCATGGTTTTCCCTTTTGTTCTGATCCTTCTTTCATAACATGACTAATGTAGGAATATGTTTCATATGATTGTACATCTATTTATGGCCTATATCAGATTGCATACTGTCTGGGGTGGAGGGGGATGAGAAAAAAATTGAAATTCAAAATCTTATCAAAGGGAATGTTGAAAACTATCCTTATATGTAACTGGAAAAATAAAATACTATTATGTAAGAAAAAATGAGGCTGCTACAGGGGCTTGTTCAGGAGAATCTTCCAACTACTTCAGTTTGAGACTCTTCAGCTTAGCCAGATGGTGCCTTAGCTCTTTGGGAGGAGATGGTGAGTGGGATGAAAGATTTTCTGGTAGAACCTTGACAGTGAATAATGGGTTGAAGGGAGTAGCAGATCTGGTCACCTCTGTGCAGTTATGCCACCCTGATCTCTGATTTCTGATTTTTTATTTCTGATCCTGCACAGATTTCTGTTATTCCTGAGAGATTTAGAGTATAATTCCCCTTGCTTGAGTGGGAGCTTTCTATTTCCCATTTCTTTAAAAAACAAACAATGCAAATCACCACCACCACCACCACCACTAAAAAAACATTGGTCTCTCACACCTGAAGTCCCTGAGCCCTGTTCTAAGTGATTCCTGAGACTGCTTGACTCCCTGGTTTGTATCATCTCGAATGATAAAAGCCATTTCGGAGTGGAGATCTAAACTGTTAGTCTGTGGACCAGAGGACTGGTGATGACATACACTGGATTTGGGAGGGAAAGAAAATTAGAACAGATTTTGCTTAATTAAAAAAAAATCCCATTGAAGAGTGATTGTGACTAAAGTCCTCATTTTGTAGAGGAGGAAACTGAAGCATAGAGACATGGAGTGACTTGCCTGTAATCACAGGACTACTAAGTTTCTGAGGTGAGATCTGAAAATAAGCCTTCCTTATTCCAAGTCCACTACTGTATGCATTACACTGTTCTGACTCTCAGATGCAGTAGCAAACATTCCTAGGCAATCTCCTATCCACATGTTATCTAAGCCTGACCGGTCACTTCTTAGCTTCTGAGATGAAGTGAGGTCAGACAGTTTCAAAGAGGTATAGCCACATGTGTAGGACACATTCAGGATGATGGGAACATAGATAAAAGACATCCACAAGAAAGTGATTTGGGCAAGTCACTTCACCCCAACTGCCCTCACCAAAAAAAAAAAAAACACACCCAAAAAAAGGCCTTCTGATGGCTCTCCCTGCCATAACTCTGTCCCTGATCCAGTCCATTTCCCTCTCAGCTGTTCAATTGATCCTCTATTTAAGGTCTCTTCACGTCAGTTCTGTATTCAATAAATTGCAGTGGTTTTCTATTCCAGAATCAAATATAATGTCCTATGAGGTTTTCTAAACTCTTCCTAACCTGGCTGCCTCCTCCTTTTGCAGTCTTTCTGCACTACTATAACACATCAACAACCTGGTGTGCTATAGCTGCCCAAAAATAACGCTCAGATTTTCTAGGTATAAAGTGAAAGATTTATTACATTCTCTGAGAAGCGGGCGTCTGCTTAGTTAGCAGTCTGAGGGAAGGGAGGCAAGGCACAAAGGCCAGGACAAAGGTTATATACCCCTAACATAGAGATACCAACCCACCACTGGCTTTGAATTTGCATTGGACAGGAATTTCAGCCTTACAATCTAAAATGGGAAAAATCTACCCCAGAAACAAGAAACCACATTATAATACCACTAATCCTAGCTATTTATCCTTATTTATTAATTACCCATTACCTAATGCTGATGTAACAATACAAATCATGTGATTTCTAGGAACCTGAAACTTAGGCCTATTCAGGGTAGTGTAACCAACCTTGAGTTTGTAACAGTCTAAGAAATTGCTACACTCAGTCCATCTGAGAGATCTCACATTGTTTACATTGTTTCACTCAGTTAAAAACCAGAGTCTTGACAAAAATTTGCAAAAAGGAGAGATCTCTTTATTGACTTTCTCGAAAAAGTGCACCCCCATGCTGCCTCAGCTGCTCCGAGAGTTTGAGTGCTCTTTGTTTAAGGCAAGATTATATAGACCCTAATGTAGCAGACCACCCTAACCCTCTTCCCGTGGGCTCATTGACTGAGTCTCAGGTATACAATCTATTTGTGTAAAAACTACCCCAGTAACAGAGAGAACAAAGAGATGTTGAAATTATGTTAGCACGTTCCCCTTTTCAAGGCCTCACATTTTCAGCAGTCTTTTACCCAAGATCATATAACTAACTAGAGGATGAGATAGGCAGGATGCTCTTGTGGCTCAGGAATTTCTGCTAACACTACCTAAGAGCAGGGGAGGGAGAAGGCTAGGGGAGGGGGTCTTGCATTCTGAGGGGTCTTCACTTAGTGTTGGTAAAAATGTACCACTCAAAAGCAACAATACCAGAACCATTAACAAGAACTAATGACCCTTTGAGGAGGCTTCACTTCTGAGAAATCATCTCTCAGAACCGATTTCTTGACTGAGCATTTCTACCAGCTTTGCCCCATGCCTGGAGCTCTCTCCTTCCTCCTGCTCATCTCCTGGCATCCCAGGCTTCCTTCAGGTCCCACCTAAAATCTCATGTCCATTCAGCAAGAACTTTCCCCCCATCCCCTTAATCCCAGAATGGACCTTTTACTGATTAACTCCAATTTATCCTGCCTACATACTGTTTGTACATAGCTGGGTGCCTGTTGTTGTCTCCCACTGACTGGGTCCTTGAGAGCAGAGGTTGATTTTCCCTGTCTTTGTACCTGCACCACTTAGCACAGTGCCTGGCACACAGAAGGTGCTTAAAAATGCTTGATGACTTACCCTGAATGACTGTGAATGAATGCAGACGTGGATGTAAGGTCGGTTGTTGTTCAGTCATTTCAGTCGTGTCTGACCCTTTTGTGACCCCATTTAGGGTATTCTTGGCCGGGATACTGGAGTGGTTTGCTATTTCTTCCTCCATCTCATTTCATGGATAAAGAAACTGAAGCAGACCAAGTTCTGTGACTTGCTCAGGGTCACACAGCCAATAAGTGTCAGAGGCCAGATTTGAACTCAAGAAAAGGATTCTTCCTGAATTCAGGCAGTGCCATCTAGCTGCCTGATTTACCTGAAGGGTGTGAGGCTTGGATCAAAATGAGCCAGCATTTGTCATTCTTAGTAAAACCCACAGTTTTGCTTCTCTAATGTGAACATGAAGGATAGAATGATGTATTTTGGATGTATCTGCAATATTAATATTAATTATCCAACTTATGTCCCTCCCACATTCCCCCAAATCCCTGTCAGGATTATTCTCAGCTCTCTGCCCTGCCTTTGTTGGGAAAATCTAATGTGTGAATAATGTGGAGCCCCAGATGAGTTAGGAAGTGGGGGTCGAGATGGGGGCAACAGAGCTCAGTCCTGACAAGACAGCAGTCACTGCTGTGACCCTATGCTAAAGCAACCAAATTTCACCAGGAGGTTTTTGTTCAGGGCTGGATCACTGTGACAGGCCAGCTGTAATGATGGTGATAGTAATGCAGTCCAGCATCTTCAGTCTCTACAGTGATGAGTGTGAGAGTATGTCTGTCCCAGACCCACTGCCACTGAACCGGGCAGGAACTCCAGAATGCAGGATGGTAGCAGCAAAGATCAGGAGCTTGGGAGACTGTCTTGGTGGCTGATGGTACCAGGCTAAATTATTGCTTGTCAATATTCACTTGTCAGGTTATTCAGAAATACCTTGTTTTCCAGGGCTAAGGCCAAGTAAGCAAGCTGTGTCCTGAGCTTGGCATAGCAGTGATCTTCTGTCCTCACCATCTGGGTGATATCACCCTCTGGCAAAATCATATAATTGTGATATTGCTCTGACCAGGTAGTCTTTGAACTCAGAAAAGCACCAATTACCCATGTTCCGGTGATGAAGTCCTGTTATGAATCAAACTTGTCCCATTGTTGCTGTTACCTCTCTCAGACCTGAGCTCAAATCCAAGTTCAGGCACTTGCTAGCTGTGGGACCCTAGGCAAGTCATTTTACCCCAGTTTCCACGTCTATAAAATAGGGTCTTTAAGAGCACCTACTTCCCAAGGTTGGTGTGAGGACTAGACGAGGTAGTCCTTGTAAGTTACTTAGCCTTGCCTGGAATACAGTGAGCTGCACGTAAACGTTAGCTCTGAGTTTTATTGAGCCCATCTACCAGAAGACTGGCATTCCCCAGGCCCAGCCAAACGTTCTCAGCGTCTCCTGGTTTCCCTCAGGTCAGTCTCCTTGGCAGAGGAAACAGAGATAAAGCGAGCACGGCCTGGCTCTGGCTGGCGGCCCCTTGACCTCGTCTGCTACCCAGGGCTCACTCCTGTCCTGCTCCTGTTGGAAGCCCCAGGGGGCTGAGCGAGTGCTCCCGGCATCCTGCCCCAGCTCATGGTCTCCCTCCTCAGACCGTGTCTTCCCTGCGTGTTTGCGTCGCTTCCTGCGGTAAGATGCTGGTGCAGGGGAAGCATTTCATTACAGTCGCGACCTGTTGTGACTGGCTGCCAGCGGAATAGACTATGGCCTTAAGTACTCTAGGAGGACCCCTCAAGGTCTGTGACCCCAGACCTGCTGACTCCCACCAGGGGAGGACTGGAGGGGGCGGGGATCCTGGCAGGAAAGTCGTGGAGGGGCGGGGCAAGCAGGGAGGTAGGACACCATTTAGGATCCTGGAGAGGCCGAGCCCCAGGCATGCACCCAACGCACCGCACCCTTCAGAAGGCCGTGGTCGCCTCAGGGGCAATTTCTCAACCTCAAGGAAGGGAGGATTGGACTTCCTTCTTACTATGACACTTCCGCTTCCTGTTCTGTCCACCTCTTCCAACCTTGCTGGTTCCTGCTTCCCCTTCTCTGTCCTGAGCCGAAGTGTGACAGGGTGAGCGGGGCCAGGCCCAGGCGGAGCTGGCTGCTGGGGTGCGGTGGGGTCGTAGCACCGGGGATTGGCTGGGAAGCTCAAGGAGAATGGGAGGAGGGTCTCCTAGAGGAGGAAGAAAGCCCTCAAGGGGCTCCCAGGGGTCTGTGGCCGGCCCCTGCCTGGGGGCAGGCCGGGTTTCGAGGCCTAGAAGGCAGAGGCGGAACCTGGGGGTGGGTTCTAATTCTTCAGTCACGCCCCCAGCTCCCTGCCTCCTCCGCGATCTCCCAGCAGTGGAGAAGTGGCAATATCTGGTCTGAGCATGGCGGACCTCCGGTGTGACCCCTCGTTTCCTGGTTCTCATTTCCTCCCCAGCTCTACCTTCTGTGGCCTCTGCTCTGCCCCAGGAGGACAGCCTGAAGGAAGAGGGAATGGCTGCTGCCCTGACAGCCAGGCCCAGGAAGGTGAGTGCCGTTTGCAGCTTCTTTGTCCTGTGCTGTAACAGTAGGAATTGTGGCCATCAGAGAATCATATAACCACAGACAACACTGCATCCTCTCCGCACTGAAAAAAAAAGAACTTATAATTACTTTGTGTTTTTTTCAAATTTTGAATTCTAAATCCTTTCCCAACTTCCAATCCTTCCCTCGCCCTTTGAGAAGGAAAAAATAGGATAACTATTATGCATGTAAGGTAATGCAGAACAGTTCCATATTAGCCCTGGTTCAAAAAAAAAAAGTAAGAAAAATGAAAGTGAAAAAGAATGTGCTTCAGTCCTTACTCAAAGTTCATCAGTTCTCTCCGTTTTTTATAATGTGTCCTTTAAACTTTTCCTGGGTCATTGTATTCATCAGAGTGGCTGAGTCTTTCACAGCTGGTCATTACTGCTGCTGCTGTGCTCAGTCTTCCTATTTCTTCTCACTTTTCACATTTATTGATGTCATTTGTAATTCATGGGATAAAACGCATTTTCATAACATAAATTAAAAAACGAATTACATATGAAATTGCAAATCTGTTATGTTCAACTTGTTATTCTTTTTAAATGTATTACAAAGTTACCGTGTGAATTTTTTTTTCTCCCTCCTCCCCACTATGGCTACCATTAGACACAAGTAGGAGCGTGTGTGTGTTTGTGTGTATCCCTGTATGTATATATATGTATGTAAAATTCTTCTATACATCCTTTAATTTTCAGTTCTTTCCCTGGATGCAGATAATGTCTTCATATGTCCTTCATAGTTGATTTAGGTATTTACAGTAATCAAAATAACATATTCGTTCAAATTCGTTCTTAAAACAACATTGCTATTAGTATATACAATGTTCCCTTGGCTGTCTGTAAGTCTTTCTAAGATCATTGCACTCATCATTTCTTATATTACAGTAATAATCCATAATAATCGTATACCACGACTTGTTCAGCCATTCCCCACTTGTTGGGCATCCCTGCAATTTCCAGTTCTTTGCCACCAGAAAGAGAGCTGCTATAAACATTTGAGAACATATGGGTTCTTTTCTTTTTTCCCTAATCATCTTTGGAAATGGATCTAGTATCGGTATTGCTGGATCAGTGAGTATAGATAGTTTAGTAGCTTTTTGGGCAAAATTCCAAGTTGCTGTCCAAAATAGTTAGTTAGATCAGTTGACAATTCCACCAAGAATGAATTAGTGTCCCAGTTTTTCCACATCCCCTCCCAATATTTGTTGCTTTCCCTATCTATCATTTCAGCCACACTGATAGGTATAAAATGATATCTCTAGGTTGTTTGAATTTTCATTTCTCTAATCAATTATGATTTAGAGCATTTTTTCATATCAGTATAAATTGTTTTGATTTCTTTGTTACAAAACTGCCTGTTCATATGCTTTGGCCACTTATCAATCAAGGAATGATTTGTATTACACATTTCACAAAATTCTTTATATATTTTAGATATAAGACCTTTATCTGAGAACAGTCTAGAGAATATTTTTTGCAATTTCTTGCTTTCCCTCTGATCTTGGCAACATTTGTTTCATTTATACAAAACCTTTTAAAGTTAATTTAATGTAAGCTGGAGCCAAGATGGCGGTGTAAAAAAGGCAGGGACTCCCCTGAGGCCCCCTCCCCACACCCTCCAAATACCTTTAATAATTATTCTAAACAAATTCTAGAGCAGTGGAACCTACAAAAAGTCAGAATGAAACAAGAAAACTTAGAAGGTTTTCAGGAAATGTGTATTGCACCAAGGTGAGAGAGTAGTGCAGTTCTGCACAGGTTGTGCCAGTGCAATCAGGGCCCAGCAAACTGGAAGCAGGCCTTGGGGTGACTGAATTACTGGCAGCAGTGGTGGTTTCCAGATCTCTCAGCCTACAGATGCCAAAAACAACTTAGAAGGTCAGCAGGAAAGGTCTGTTGCACCTTGGTGGGAGTGGGTCACAGGAGTGAGTACAGCCCTATTGTGACCATAGAAAATTACTATGGTGAGAAGGAAGATCAGAACACACACTCAGAAGAAAACAAAGTCAAAGCTCCTACATCCAAAATCTACAAGAAGAATATTAATTGGTGTCAGGCAATGAAAGAGCTTAAAGAACATTTTGAAAATCAAGTAAGCAGAGGAGAAAGGAGAGTGATGCAAGAAAGTCATGAAAAATAAGTCAGCAGCTTGGTAAATGAGACACAAAAAAATGTTGAAGAAAATAACTCCATAAAAAACAGAGTAGGCCAAATGGAAAAAGACAGGAAAATTCATAGAAAAGAAAATGCTCTCCATATTTCCTCCAAACAGATGGAAAATTGCCATTAAATGAATGGAGAGCAGCAGAAATAAAGGGGTAAAGCAGTTGTTCTCCTAAGAAAACTTGAGATGATCTTAGAAAAGAGAGGTCCCTCCAAGGTCTGAGTCTTGGGGTAAGTGAAGTGTAGTCACTTCCAGGCTGACTTTACTGAATCAACAAAGAACAAACCCTGGATCAGCTCTGTCACGAAGCAAGCTAGGCCTCAAGAAATTTTACCTCACAAACTTGCACCTCAAACTTTTGCCTAAGGACCAGCAGATGGGTGAGTGTAGGAAGATTGAAAAACCCTCCAGCCCCCTCCCTCTGTTTCCCAAAGCTACATCTAGCAGAGCTAACCAGAAGTTATCTGGGGTTGTAGCTGTTAGTGAAAAGTGAGCCCATACCTGGTGAGCGCAGTACCACAGGGAGGAAGAACATTTTGGGGACAGAATGGCTAGAGGCCTGAACTGTGATTTAAGGGAGGAGAGGAGTCCCTGAGGTTGAGCCCTTGGACAGAATTCAGAAAATAACAGTAAACAGGACTTGAGGCCTAGGGCAACTTTACCCAGAGCTTGGGGATTAAAACTTGATTATAATAAACTGCTGAAAATAAAAATAAGCAAGCAAAGGAAAAAGAACCTAATCATAGATAGATACTTTGGTGATAAAGAGTATCTGGGTTTATATTCAGAGGAAAATAGTGAGGTTAAAAAAAAGTCCCTCCTGTCCCAGAAAGTAATGTGAAATGTTCACTAGCCCAAAAAGAACTCTTAATTGAACTTAAAATGGAGCTGAAAAATTAGAAGAGAGAGATTGAGGAAAAATTAGAAAAAAAAAGCAATTGAAAAAATTATGAAAAGAAAGCCAATTGGAGAAAGAGGTATAAATTCTTTGAAAATATATATATTTTTTCTAGTTACATGTAAAGATAGTTCTCAACATTCACTTTTGATTTTGAGTTCCAAAATTTTTTTTCCCTCCCAGCCTTTTTTTCCCTTTTTCCTAGATGGCAAGCAGTCAGATATAGGTTACACATATACACTCATATTAACATAATTGTTGCGAAAAAAGAATCAGAATAGGGTGGAAAAAGCCACGAGAAAGAACAATATAAAAAGCAAAAAAAGTGGAAATAGTATGCTTGCTCTGAATTCAGTCTCCATAGTTCTTTGTTTGGATGTAGATAGCATTTCCCCTCATGAGTCTTTTGGAATTGTCTTACATCATTGTGTTGCTGAGAAGAGCCAAGTCTGTCAAACTTGATCATTACACAATTTTTCTGTTACTGTGTATAATGTTCTCCTGGTTCTGCTCACTTTACTCAGCATCAGTTCATATAAGTCTTCCCCTGTTTTTCTGAAATCTGCCTGCTCATTATTTCTTATAGCACAATTGTATTCTATCACATTCACGTACCACGACTTGTTCAGCCATTCCCTAATTGATAGGCATCCTTTCAATTTACAATTCTTTGCCACCAGAAAAAGAGCTGCTATAAATATTTTTGTACATGTGGGTCCCTTTCCCTTCTTATAATCTCTTTGGGATACAGACCTAGTAATGGTATTGCTGGATTAAAAAATGTGCAGTTTTATAGCCCTTTGGCATAGTTCCAAATTGCTCTCCAGAACGGTCAGATCAGTTCACAACTCCATCAGTTCTTGTTGGGCTTTTGTCTAAACTGCATGTTTCTTTGAGGCTTCAGTATAGATTTTTTTGGTTGTTCTCTTCTAATAAATTCAACAGGTGACTTTTAAAACTGTCCTCTTTTTCTTTTTCAACTTCCTTCTCTTCTCTTCTGTGCATCTTTTTCTTTTTTTCTGACAACAGTATCTCTAGCTTCTTCCTTTTGAATCCTACCCTCTCCTTGCACCTCGAGTAAAAAAAGGAAACCACGATGCACTTATAGCCAGTAAGCATAGGCATGTAAAATAAATAAACAAGTTTGTCACCACATTTCTGTCAGATTTTAGGTAGCATGTTTATTCTCATTTGTAAATTGTTTTCTTAGTTCTGCTATTTTCTCCCTTCATTGCTTTATACAAGTCTTCCTATTTTCTTTGAAAGTATCGTTTTCAAGATTTCATAGGGCACAATAATATTCCACTTCATGAAATCATCAGGTATTTACCAGTTGATGGGTATCCCCTTGTTCCTGATACTTTGGTGTAACAGGAAGGATTCTCAAGGTCTCTTTTAAGAACTTTGGAATGGGATGTGTGACTTGAGAGACACTGGTACAGGACTGCCCATCATGGCTTGCCCTCATAAGAGAAGGTGCTGTGCTCTTTCAGCAAAGCAGAATGGAAGTAGCTCAAAAGAAATATGAGATGATTAAATTTAGATAATCCACCCCAAATGTTTCTTGGACTATTTTTTTTCATAATTCAGAATCTTTTTTAAATTATTTATATTTTTGAAGTTTTTGTGTATTATATCTTGTTAGGTCTGCTTATTTTGCAGTAGCAGTTAATGCATATCTTCAAATGCTTCTCAGAATTGCTTATATTTATCATTTTTAATTATATAAATGACTGTTATTCATATGCCATTTTTTCACCTATTTTTTAGTGTGAGAATTCAGTTTGTTTCCAGTTCTTTGCTGCCTCAAAGAGTGTTCTTATGAATGTTTTTGTCCAAAAACAGAATTGTGGCCTTGGACTGGTTATACTGAAAGGGAATGGCAACATTATACATTAAGAATAGCCCTGGATTTGAAGCCAGGAGGGCCTGCGCTCAAAGTGTAGATCCACCATTTCCTCCCCTTTTGACCTGAAGCAAGTCAACTTTCCATCTGAAGGCCTCACTTCCCTAATTTGTAACATGAGAAAATTGAATTCTTAAGTTTCTTCCCTCTCTAAATACATGAATTGGAAAGTAATGGTCCTTTAACACCTTTTTCAATAGTAAAAAATTGTTCACATGCTGTTACAGACAGGAGATTGTAGTCCCTCATGCTGCCTTTGCTCTTGTGGTTCCAGGAGCATGGAAAGCAATGGTGTTCATTTCAGAGCAGCACATTTTAAGAAGCACAGTGATTGGATGAAAAGGAGGAAGGTAACTGTCTTATTTGTGAAGAGACCAGGCTGATTGGTCAAAGAAACTGGGGTTGTTTAGATTGGAAGTGAAGACTTAGGACTACATGATAGCTATCTTTAGCTATTTCATTTTCGTTGCTTATTTCAGTGAGTACAAAAGAAATTAGCCATATTACTCCTTCAGCTCAGAGGGTAGAAGTAGGAGCCATGGGTGTTCAGTGTAAAAAAAAAATGAAGGACAAGTTTAAAATTGATGTCATTGGAACCATTTATAACAATAAGCATTTTTTAAATACCTACCTAGTGCCAGGCACTGTGCTAAGGTGCCGAGGATACCAAGGATGACAATAATAGCTCCTTCCCTTAAGGAATTTACAGACTGATCAGAGAGGAATTCTTTTTGTTTAAAGTTTTGTTTGTTTAATTTTTAATTTATGGAATAAAACAAGCACTTCCAATACATATGTAATAAAAAAAGATGATTGTATAGGAAACTAAAAATCTGTTATCTACAACTTGCTATTCCTTTTAATATGTAATAAAATTTCATATAAATTTTTTCCCTCCCCCCCAAACTGTAGAGATGGCTGCAATGAGATACAAATGTCTATGTCTGTGTGTATGTGTGTATGTATGTATGTATATATGTATATGTGAATGTAAAACCATTCTATACACACTTATATTAGTTCTTTTTGGGAGAGGAATTCTTAAGTGCCTGCTATATACCAGACACTGTACTGGTATGCAAATAAATAAATGAAATAATTCCTTATGGCAAGTGAAAGATGAAATGGCTGTAGAAACAAAGATTAAATTTTTTCGGCATATCAGTATATTAACCAATGCATGGTTGTTTCACAAAAAACTGGGACCAGGCCCCTTCCTCATGTTAGGGCTGGACCCTGAATAGGGGAAGGCATACTTTTATAAATTTAAAACAATCAAAGAAGACCAATTAATTAAAAGCAAATAATAAAATGTTAGGTAATCTGATTTCTAATTGGAGAAACGACTGGGGACTTTTCATGTCAGGAGGGGTAAAGGCAACAGGTTCAGTTCCCTAAATTCAGAATGAGGTGTCCCACTACCTGAAAGTAGAATACGATGAAATAATGTGGGAACAGTAAGTAATTGTTCAGTAGGGGGCAGCTTTGAGATAAGACTTATGGTTTGCTTCAGATGTACAATTGTGAGAAAACTCCTTACATCAGTGTTTTTGCCATTGACTGGGTTTCTGATCAGCATGACCTAGGTCCTTAAGGACTGAACAGCACTTAGAGTAGCTCTCATTTCTGACATGCACTAAGTTCAAACAATGCAATTAGGTTTCTCCCAATTCCTACAATTGAATAAATTTTTCTCATAATACCGAAGTTGGACTAGACCTATAATTGAGCAGAAATAGAACTGAGCTACTCCCAGAATTGAGTCACAAAATAGAGTCAGTGTGGTTGACTCAATTGCCTGTACCACTTGCTGTCCTAAAACCCTCAATTCCCTCACCTTAATGGCAAGTAGTTTATATTTGAACTTCATAACAGTCAAGAGCTATGGCTGGGTAAGTACAAATGGTTTTGGTATTTCAGGAATCAGTGACGTTCAAGGATGTGGCTGTGGAGTTCACCCAGGAAGAGTGGGTACAATTGAACCCATCTCAGAAAAAATTGTACAGGGATGTGATGCTGGAGAACTATAGGAACCTGGTGTCTTTGGGTAAGAACAGCTACCCCTTTGGAGTCTTGATATATACTATGAGAGCAAGATTTTAACAGTTATTCTTTGGCATCCAAAAGGAAACTCTTCCTAATCCTTTTGTAGCCAAGAGACAGATTACTTGTGCTGCCTGTTTCCAGGAAAAAGGTCTAAGCTTAGTATGCCTGGAAATTGATTTCTTGATTTTTTGTTATCCTTGAGAATGTATCTTTCCCTGTCTCTTACCTCAAATCCAAGATATTCTCTTTAATCCCAATGTAGGGTTCATCATGCAGTGTTCCCACTGCTTAAGCAGTCAGTAAGTCAACTGAAGTGTTTCTTCCCCCTCGAGTCCTACTCAGTAATCTATTTTACCATAATACAGAGTATCCTTCCAGTGGTCTTTTGTACTATCCTTTAAGTCTTCCTAGCATGCCTCCTTTTTTTCCAAAGAGAGTTTGAACTCGTTTTGAAATCTTTTATTAAGTTTTGTGGATACTTGGTGAAAAAAATTTAATTTCTCCTTCCCCTGCCATTTAAAAAAAAAAAAGGAAAATTCCTACTTCTCCCTCCAACCAACCGATTGAGCCCCCATGATTGAAGAAAAACAAAAAACTGAGACAAAATCAGCTAACATAATGCACTTGGTGGTATAAGATATATCCAGCACCCTTATTCCCCCACCTTTGTGGTAAAGTTGGAGGGAGCATTTCATACCTGTTCAGTGATGGAACTCGATATGAGATGACTGCCTTGCACTTTTTCATTTTCAATGAACAGGATTTGCAGTTTCCAAACCAAATGTGATTGACCAGTTGGAAAGAAAGGAAGCATCTTCCTTGCCAGAGGCAGATATTCCAAGAAACAGCAGTCCAGGTGACTACATAAAGCCAAACAGATGGGTCATTGCAAAGTAGTAATCTGTTGGTCATTTTAGGTCAAAGCTCTTGAAAAACATTGAACAAAGTGGTCTATGAAAGCTTGCCTGAGAGGAGTTGAGAGGAGTTGAGACTTTTAACTTCATTTTTTACCTCAAGAAGTTATTTTTTTTAATGTATCTCTTTACTCAAATGTACCCCCACTCTCCAAGAAAGTTATTGCCTCAGTACAGGGCAGTTATTTCTCTTCTGTTTATTGAAGATCATCTTAGTTCTCCTGCCTCACTTGCAAGAATTCATTCTTTTAAAATAAGCACATTATTCAAGGTATTAGTGTGCTCTTTTTGCTTGTGAATTGTTTCCTGATATTTTCTTCTGTTTTGGGTTTATGATTGTATTGCTTTGCTGTTACTTTTAAAAATAATCCTAACCTAATTACCATTTCTTCAGCCTATCATGTTATGTGTCATCCTGTTTTTTCTTTATGCTTTGAAATTATGTTTATAAAGACACATTAATATGTCCATATTGCAGGAGTTGTATAGTTATAACCACATCATTGGATCTACAGATTTTCATTATTTTGCTGTTCGTTTTTAAAGAATACTTTTTTTTTTTTAACGCAGTGGGGGTAAGGGACTTTCCCTGGGTCACACAGTTATTGCATGTCAATTGTTTGGTCTGAGGTCATATTTGAACTCTGGTCTTCCTTACTTCCAGGCCAGAGCTCTATCCACTGTGACACCTAGCTGCCCTCTATTATTTTGCTTTTTTGCAAAAGGCTGTTGTGAAAATTTACTGAGAATGCTTTGTTTGCTTTCAATAACATATTGAGGATGTACACCTACTACTGGGGGCATTGGTTGAAAGGGTATGAACAGTTTTGTAGCTCTAGCTGAAATTCCTATCTTTTAAGAAAATGGTAGCAGCAGCAGCTTATTAAGTAGCTGTTTTAACATAATTCCCAAAATTTATCATTTTCAAGTGTCTTGCTAATCTGAAGGCTATTTATTGCTACCTCCAAATTGTTTTCATTTTGCTTCTTTGATTACAGAGTTTGAGTAATGTTTCAGGTAATTATTAGTAATTTCTCTTGAAAAACACCATAAGTCTACATCTCCCAAATTTCATTCATTTCCTTACAAAGTAGATATGTTAGATTTTTAGAGGAAATTTATAGCAACTGTTGTCATGTTTTCACCCTCATATTTCTTCTTTATTCTGTTGACTTCTTGTATCTATTTCTTTTCCTCACTCTAAACTTCATTATCTATTTTCTTTCTGCTCAGTCTTTTCCCTTCCTATTCTCATCTCAGAGAGTAAGGATACATCAAAATCATGTTTTTGTTTTTTCTTCTGCATAGTATTTTCCATGCAAATGTCAGCCAATGAAAGTGGAGTAAGGGTTCATTCATCCCCCTTGGTAATTTCATCTTATGTCGGTTTATTTACATGTTACCTTTGACTCATCATACTTTCACATAAGATAAACCAATCTCTAGTGGAAAGCTAGTGAGACTGGCCTTCTCACTTGAGAAGGCAAGAGAATAGCTGTAAAACCTTTGAGCAACTAAGTACCTTGGAAAAGGGTGAAAAAGTTAGGGTTAATCAGCTCTGTATTCTTCCTTTCAGAGAGCAGAGAATTTGCTGGAGATAAACCTCTGGAATGTAA
Source organism: Phascolarctos cinereus (assembly GCF_003287225.1). Classification (NCBI taxonomy): domain Eukaryota; kingdom Metazoa; phylum Chordata; class Mammalia; order Diprotodontia; family Phascolarctidae; genus Phascolarctos; species Phascolarctos cinereus. Next base: position 36,730,981 of record NW_027555625.1, on the reverse strand, counting down.
TGGATATGGGAAAGCCTTCTGGAGCAAGGAGCATCTTGCTATGTGTCAGACAATTCCTAGTGGTCAAGATAATCCTTATGAATGTAGTGAATGTAGGAAGGCTTCAGGATAACATACTTAAACTGCATCAGAGACTTCATACTGGAGAAAAACCTTATGAATGTAGTAAATGTGGGAAAGCCTTCAGGATTAAGTTAGAGCTTACTGTGCATCAGAGAATTCATACTGGAAAGATGCTTTATGAATGTAAGGAGTGTGGGAAGGCTTTCCCCTACAATTCATATCTTACTCGACATCAAAAAGTTCATACTAGAGAGAAACCTTATGAATGTAGTGAATGTGGGAGGACCTTCAGGATTAAGTCAGAGCTTACTGTGCATCAGAGAATTCACACTGGAGCGAAACTTTATGAGTGTAAGGAGTGTGGGAAGGCTTTCCCCTATAACTCATATCTTACTCAACATCAAAAAATTCATACTAGAGAAAAACCTAAAACGTATGAATGCAGTGAATGTGGAAAGGCCTTCAGGATTCAGAAACAACTTACAATACATCAGAGAGTTCACACTGGAGAGAAATCTTACGAATGTAGTGAATGTGGGAAGGCCTTCACATGTAACTCAAAACTTACAGTGCATGAGAGAATTCATACTGGAGAGAAACCTTATGCATGTAGTGAATGTGGAAAGGCCTTCAGAAGAAAGGCACATCTTAATGTGCATCAGCAAATTCATGTTGGTAACTTTCTTTTTGAATGTAAGGAGTGTGGGAAGGCCTTCAGGACGAAAGCTCGTCATACTGAGCATCAGAGAATTCATACTGGAGAGAAACCTTATGAATGTAATGAATGTGGAAAGGCTTTTAGGACTAAAGCAGGTCATACTGATCATCAGAAAATTCATGCTGGAGATCCACCTTGCAAATGTAGTGAATGTGGGAAGGCCTTCACATGTAACTCAAAACTTACAGTGCATGAAAGAATTCATACTGGAGAGAAACCTTATGCATGTAGTGAATGTGGAAAGGCCTTCAAGAGTAAAACACAATTTATTGTGCATCAGAAAATTCACATTGGTGACATTCTTTTTGAATGTAAGGAGTGTGGGAAGGCTTTCCTGTATAACTCAGAACTTATTCGACATCAAAGAATTCATACTGGAGAGAAACCTTATGAATGTGGTCAGTGTCAGAAGGCTTTCCAGAGAAAGGCGTCTCTTACTGTGCATCAGAAAATTCATTCTTGAGACATTCTTTATGAATGTAAAGAGTGTGGGAAGACTTTCCTCTACAGCTCAGATGTTACTTGACCAAAAAAATTCATACTGGAGAGAAACCTTATCAATGCACTGTATGTGGGAACATTTTCAGAGTGAACATAGAGCTTACTCAACACCAAAAAATTCATTCAGGAGAGAAACCTTAAATGTTTAATGCATGTAGGAAGGCCTTTAGACTGAGGATACTACTTTATGTCCATCAGAGAATTTATGATTCCTCATGAATGTAAGGAGTGTGGGAAGGCCTTCCATTGCAACTCACATCTTATTAAACATCAAAAATTGATGCTGGAAAAAAAACCCTATGTATATAGTGAATGTGAGAAGGCTTTCAGAAAGAAGTTACACCTTACTGTGCATTAGAGAATTCACATTGGAGAAATTCTCTATGAATACGAGTAGTGTAGGAAGACCTTCTTTCACAAATCAGATGTTACTCAACTTCAGATCATACCTTATGAATGTAATGTACATGGAAAGGGCTTTCACTTGAGTGTAGATCTTACTCAGTATTAGAGCATTCATACTGAAGAAAGATGTTATGAATGCAGTGAATGTGAGAAGACCTTCAGGCTGAAACACAACTTGCTCAACATCAAAGAATTAATTCTGGAGGGAAACCTTTTGAATTTGGGAAAGCCTTTAGACAAAGGACCTACTTCATGTCCATCAGAGAATTCATGCTAGAGTGATTCTTCATGAATATAAGGAGTGTGTGAAGATCCCACCGGCTGATTACACTGTGATTCTGCGTCCCTAGATGTAGTTCAGAGAATCTTAAGACTGCATGGGAGAAGATATCTCCCCCCCCCACCCTACCCCACCCCACCCCACCCCACCCCTGCACAGATCTCTAAAGGGGTAAAGAGTTAGTGTTATCCTCTCATGGGCCTTCAGGGAGAGAGCTTATGCTGGTTGAGTCAGAGATTACTGAGTGGAGAGCCTTAGTACTAACTTTGATCCATGGGAATATGGTGTGCAAGATGCTTGGGGTTTAGCTCTTGGCCATCAGATGAGCCTGAGTCTAATGAGTGATGAATTATTGTTGACAGTGCTTGAGGAATAAAGCATAATCTGATAAATCATTATGAGCTTTGTTCCTGATTTTGCTGGTGCTACTTCTGCTCATGTTCATTTGGGTAGCCAGGGTGGACCATAAAGACTTGGAATCATCTTAATTAAAACAAAACATCACGAAGGCCTGTGGCAGATTTTGAAGCAGGGCTCTGAATGTGAAAGAGAAGAAATCATTGAAATGCAGGTAAACAGCAGGATTGACTATGTACTCCTTATGGTAGCCAAATGCCTTGTCATCCACTTAGTGATACACATGAAAAGATAAACAAGATTCCTATTATTGTTAGGGAATATAAACAGGGAGTTTTCAATGAAGAAATCAAAGCTATCAATAATAATGAAAAAGTACTCTAAATTACTAAATGTATTAGAGAAATGCACATGAAAACAACTTTGAGGTAATACCTCACACTACCTCAGATTGGCCAACATGACAGAAAAGGAAAATGACAAATTCTGGAGGAGATATGGAAAAATAGGTACACTATGCACAAGTCAGAACTGGTCCAAGCATAGTGGAGAACAATTTGGAACTGCCCAAAGTACTGTAAAGCTGTACATACCCTTTGACACAGCAATACCATGGCTAGGTCTGTATTCCACACAGATGAAAGGAAAACGACCTATGTGTACAAAAATATTTATGGGGGGCCTTTCTGTGGGGGCAAAGGATTGGAAATTGAGGGGACGATCATCAGTTCCTGAATGGCTGAAGAGGTGGTCGTATGTGATTGTGATGGAATGTTGTGCTCTAAGAAACAAGGGAGATGGTTTTGCAAAACCTGGGAAGACCTATGTGTATAGATGCATAGTGAAGTAAGCAAAACCAGGAGCTCCTTGTATAGAGTAACAGCACATGATCAGCTCTGAATGACTTAATTACTGTGATCAAGAAAATCATCTAAGACCATTCCAGAGGATTCATGATAAAAAAAATTGCTGCCTACCTCCAGAGATGCCATGAGTGCCTACCTCCGTGGCTATGATTAGATGCTGGTTGAGTATGAAGAGAGAGAAATGTGCAGGTCAGCTGGGAGAGGTTGTAAAGGACAGACTCCATTTATTAATCTGAGGGTAAGGGTTTATATACCTTTAGGAAAAGCAACAACAAGCAGTTTTCTCATGGGAACATTCACCAGGAGAATCACCCTGATCATCTCCTCTTCCCTGTTATCTTCAAGGTCCTTCTGTTCTCAAGAGATAGAACGGGGGGCAAGTTGAGGGGGGGTTTGGAGAGCCAACATTCCTGACCTACACAGCCATCGGATAGAGGAAAACAACAGGGAAAACCTGGACTGGCCTGAATCCTCTGACTCTTCAGAGCTGACCATTGCCACACTTAGTATGAATTGAAGTATATTTTTTAACTTTTTAATTTTCTTGCTTTTTTAGGACATGGCTAACACGGCTAAAACATAGAAATATGTTTTATGTGATTTCACATGTACAATTGATATATTCCTTGTCTTCTCAATGACTGAGGGAGAATTTAGAACTCAATTTAAAAAAGAATGTTTAAAATAAATAATATTTTTTTAAATGATGAGGGAAAAGGATTTGAGTGAGAAGTAGAGTCAGAAACAACTTTCTGGGAATTTGAGAAAAAGCAGGGAAAACAATAAATGCAAGAGACAAAATGTGGCTAAGAAAGGAAACAGGCATTTATTAAGGGCTTACTAGGTACCAGGTCCTGTTCTGTATAGAGTTTGTATCTAAAATCAGTATGTCAAAAATCACAGTCAGAATTATCCTTTAAATAGGCAGTCTAAACTGTTTGTGAAGTGTATGGGGTAGTAGCTTTAAACATAGAACTGTACCTGGAAAGAGACTAGGAAAATCCTAACTTCAGAAGCTTGATAATGAATCCTTCCTCCCACCTTATGTCAGACAACTGATGGAGCAGATGTTTAGAATAAGACACATTTTCAGACATGGTCAGTATATTGATTTTTCTTGCTTGCTTATACTTACCTTTTTCAGTGGGTCTGGGAGTGAGGTTCAAATTAGGAGGTAGTGTACATTGGTGGAAATCGGTAGGAAGAGAGACTGGACCTTTAGCTTCATTGCTATGAGGTATTTTCAGATGAACAAACACTCTATACCAGTACAGGTCAAGACTTTCTCTGCAACTTCTTATTTTTTTTTTAATTTATTTTGATTTATCAACAATCACTTCCATAAGCTTTTGAGTTTTAAACTTTTTTCCTCCTCCCTCCGCACGTCCCTCCCTAAGGCTAAGCAATGTGATATAGGTTATACATATACATTCCTATTAAACATATTTTCACATTAGTCATGTTGTAAGAATTAGAACCAATAGGAGGAATCATCAGAAAGAGGAAGCAAAACACTACAGAAGAAAAAAAAAAGAAAATAGTATGCTTCGATATGCATTCAAATTCCATAGTTCTTTCTTTGGATGTGGACAGTATTTTCCATCATGAGGCCTTTGGAGATGTCTTAGATCCTTGTATTGCTGAGAAGGGTTAATTCCATCAATATTAGTACATAATTCATTATGTTATTTCTCTTCTTGAGCCAATCTGCTGAGAATAAGGTTCAAACAAGCTCATCTCCCTCCCTTCTTTCCCTCTGCTATAATAATGAATGTAGTGAATTGTGGAGAGACCTTCAGGAGTAAAGATCATGTTATAATGCATCAGAGAGTTCATGCTGGAGAGAAACCTTATGAATGTAGTGAATGTGGAAAGTCTTTCAAAAGAAAAGGTACATCTTAACGTGCATCAGCAAATTAACATTGGTAACTTTCTTTTTGAGTGTAAGGAGTGTGGGAAGGCTTTCCCATACAACTCAGAACTTATTTGACATCAAATAATTCATACTGGAGAGAAAGCTTATCAATGCATTGTATGTGGGAAGGCCTTCTTCAGGAAGGCACATCTTACTAGGCATCAGAGAACTTATACTACAGAAAAAACAATATGATTGGGCTTACTTAAGCACAGCAGAAGGAGGTGAGAAACAAGTATAGCATCCTTATAGCTCAGAACATGTACAGGAACCACGGGTCACACTCTGTATCCTGAGTGGGGAGTCATACCTACTTCCCTCCCTCAATCCTTCCATGCCCTGCTAGATAGGAGAGGGAGAAGAACTGTTCAGGATACAAGCAAGAGAAGTTAGGAACATGTAAGAGTGCTTGTTCCCATAGGCAGATGGACAAAGAATGTGGCACAAATGATTTAGCATGAAGATGATGGGAGACAGTGCTAAGCTGACACGGTGAGGGAACAGAAGATAGTGGAAGAAGTATTTGTGCAATACAGCTCCTTTGACCCACATTGATGCACCATTCCCAATGTTCATATGGAGTATTTGTATCTAACTTGTAGTCTTCTGAGTTCATATTGGTCTGATCAGCCACTGATGGGCACACTGTACTTTGACCCTGACACAGTGATGTCATTTTGGTCCTCTTTGAGCACAAAGGACAACCACCACCACACTGATGCCATCCCAACGTTAAGAGGCTGTTATGTTGTATGTTGTATACGATGTTGTTCTTTGCTTAGTTTCCAGCACACTATTTATTTTCCAGCTTTCTCAGCAGTTGTTGTCAAATAGTGAGTTCTTATCCCAGAAGCTGGAGTCTTTGGGTTTATCATAGTAGATTTCTACAGTCAGTGACTGTGTCTTGTGTACCTAATCCATTCCACTCAATCTACCTGCCAAGACAACCCAGGAACTATATGAATACAATTACAAAACACTTTTAACACAAATAAAGTCATATCTAAAGAGTTGGCAAAATATCAGTTGCCCCTGGGGCAGGCTGAGCTAATATAAAAGAAATGACAATTTGACCTAAATTAATTTACTTATGCCATCCCAATCAAACTACCAAAAAATTACAGAGCCAGAATGTCAGGAGGATTAATGAAAAATATTGCAAAGGAAGGTGGCCTAGACTTAGCAGATTTAAAACTATATTATAGAGTGGCAATTATCAAAGATTTGGTACTGGCGAAGAAATAAGGTCGTGAAACCAGGATAGCAAGGAATAGTTTACCTATATGGAGAAGGGAAGAATTTGTGACCAAGCAGAAGGTAGAGAACATTATGAAATGGAAAAAGGATAATTTTGATTACTTAAAATTTTTGTAGAAAGCCAATGCAAGGAAGATTAGAAGGAAAGCAGAAAGTGGGAGACAAATTTTTACTGCCAGTGTTTCTGATAATGGTCTCATTTCTCTAATATATAGAGAACTAAGTCAAATTTATAAGAAACCAGTTCATTCCCCAAATGATAAATAGTCAAAGGTTATGAACAGGCACTTTTTAAATGAAGAAATTAAAGCTATCTATAGTGATATGAAAAAATGCTTTAAACCAGTATTGATTGGAGAAATGCATTTTAAAAAAATTCTGTGGCACCACCTCACACCTATAAGATTGGCTAATATGACAGAAAAGGAAAATGATAGGTATAGGAAAATTGAAACACTGATGCATTGTTGGTGGAGTTGTGATCTGATCTAATCATTCTGGAGAGCAATTGTAATTATGCCAAAAGGGCTATAAAAGTGCACATCCTTTGATCCAGCAATACCACTACTAGGTCTGTATCACCAAGAGACCATAAAAAAGTGTAAGGGGCCCACATGTACAAAAACATTTATAGCAGCTCTTTTTGTGATGGCCAAGAATTCGAAATTGGGGAATGGCTGAACAAGTTGTGGTATATGAATGTAATGGGGATACTGTTGTGCTATAAGAAAAGATTAGCAGACGGATTTCAGAAAAAGTAGAAATTTTCATGAACTGATGCTAAGTGAAGTGAGCAGACCCAAGGGAACATTGTACACAGTAACAGCAACATTGTGTGATGATCAACTTTGATAGAACTAGTTCTACTCAGCAATACAAGTATCAAAAGATTCATGAGGGAAAATGCTATCCACATCCACAGAAAGAATTATGAAGTCTGAATGCAGAAGGAAAGGTAGCATTTTCACCTTTTGTGTTCTTTATTTCTTTGTCATGGTTTTCCCTTTTGTTCTGATGCTTCTTTCATAACATGACTAATGTAGAAATATGTTTCATATGATTGTACATCTATTTATGGCCTATATCAGATTGTTTCCTGTCTGGGTTGGGGCAGGGGAGACAAAAAAATTGAAATTCAAAATCTTATCAAAGTGAATGTTGAAAAGTATCCATACATGTAACTGGAAAAATAAAATACTATTAAGTAAGAAAAAAAGAGGCTGTTACAGGATCTTGTTCAGGAGAATCTTCAAACCACTTCAGCTTGAGACTCTTCAGCTTAGCCAGATGATGCCTTAGCTCTTTGGGAGGAGATGGTGGGTAGGATGAAAGGTTTCATGGTAGAACCTTGACAGTGAATAATGGGTTGAAGGGATTAGCAGATCTAGTGACCTCTGTGCAATTATCCCACCCTGATCTCTGATTTCTGATTTTTTATTTCTGATCCTGCACAGATTTCTGTTTGTCCTGAGAAATTCAGAGGCAATGCCCTTTGAGTGGGAGCTTTCTACTTCCCATTTCTTTAAAAACAAACAAAAACAAATCACCACCACCACCAACAAAAAAACATTGGTCTCTCACACCTGAAGTTCCTGAGCCCTGTTCTAAGTGATTCCTGAGACTGCTTGACTCCCTGGTTTGTATCATCTCAAATGATAAGAGCTAATTTGGAGTGAAGGTCTAACCTGTTAGTCTGTGGACCACAGGACTGGTGATGACATACACTGAATTTGGGAGGGAAAGAAAATTAAAACAGATTTTGCTTAATTAAAAAAAAATCCCATTGAAGAGTGATTGTGACCAAAGTCCTTATTTTGTAGAGGAGGAAACTGAAGCATAGAGAGATGGAGTGACTTGCCCATAATCACAGGACTACTAAGTTTCTGAGGTGAGATCTGAAAATAAGCCTTCCTTATTCCAAGTCCACTACTGTATGAATTACACTGTGCTGACTCTCAGATGCAGTAGCAAACATTCCTAGTCAATCTTCTGTCAACATGTTATCTAAGCCTGACCCTTCTTAGCTTCTGAGATGAAGTGAGGTCAGACACTTTCAAAGAGGTATAGCCACATGTGTAGGACACATTCAGGATGATGGGAACATGGATGAAAGACATCCACAAGAAAGTGACTTGAACCCAGGAGCACAGACCACAGTGGATTAGCATCCAGTACCTTTACCTCTCTTCCATCTTGTCCCAGTTTTCCTTGTCATGTGGAACATGTAAGATGGCCTAGTTCATTCCTTCAAATATTCCCTTCACTCAAGATCAGAGGATTTAGAATGGCCCACAATGATGATGTCCTCCAAGCATTCGTTTTTACAAATGAAGAAAATGAAGCCAGAGATATGTATTGAGAGGGCCAAGATCACATACGCAATCCCTCTTTCTTATGGTTTACAGGTTTCTGCTTATATTCAAAAGAAGGTCCTTTCCCCATATAGGCTCCCTGTGACCAAATATGGAGGGGGTTGTAGGCCACGATTCTGTGACCCAGACCTAGCCCAGCTGTAGTTAATTCCACCACCATCCACCAAATTACCTGAAAGTCAGAGAGGGAAGAATGGAGTGTGATGTGTGGGGTTCTTAGGAAAAAGTGGCCATATCTACTAGGCTTGCTGACACAATGAATAGAACACCGTGTCTGGAACCAGAAAGGCCCAAGTTCAAATCTAGCCTTAAACACTTGCACTAGCTATGTGACCGTAGGCAAGTCACTTAATATCTGCCCCAGTTTCCCCTTCTAAAGAATGGAAATGTGTTGGGTTTTTGTTTTTTCAGTCTAAGACAAGGTTATTAGAACATCTGTCATATTGGAGAGACTCTTAAGGAGTCTGAACATTACTAAACTATTGACTAGATTTTAAGAATCTGAGCAATGGCTAGATTTTAAATATCTAAGCATCTTAATGGAGACAAGATGGGCCTTATATACAGAAAGACTATGGGAGGGATCTAGGAGTGGCCAAGTAGTCTATGAAGTAATAGAACTCCAGGGACCTGGACCACTTGGCCTAGGGAGAATGGAGCCTAAATAGGATTAAGGGTGGGAAGTGACTTGGGGCCATAGGGAGTTCTAGGCTAGGTTAAGGGTAAAGACAGAATTGGGAGATTGGGTGTAGCTAAAATGAAAGGCCAATTGATAGGATTATAGCCTCAGGCAAATTCCAATTTGCCCATGTGGGAAAGTCCAGGGTTTTTCCTTTTTGTGGTCTAGATCACATCTTCATCATTCCCTCCTTAAACAAATGGGACCCAAATTCTCGTGGGGTAAGGGGCGAAGGTCCTTATTACCTTCTTAAATGTAATACTGTAAAAAAGGAACTGCATGGAATAAGAGTTTATGGCTTTATACACCACCCTCCTTTTTGTGTTCTTTATGAATGGCAACATTTGTGCTTGTGCAGTGATTAGTTCATAATTTTTAAGATGAAAAAGGAGGAAGAGGCAGAGAAGAGGAATGCAGCAACTTGAGTCTGTAAAGGAAAGCCATCTGCCTCAGAGAAGGGATGGAACAGAGAGAGGTGGTATGGAGACTGATCAAGTACATTGTATTATGCACAGTTCCCAAGCAGGCTGTGGATAAGGAGTGGGTGAAGTATATTCATGTATGAGTGCACTAGGCCTGGATTCAGGAAGACCTGAGTTCAAACCTGGCCTCAGACACTTGACACAGCATTATGTAAGGGGCAGCTAGGTGGTGCAGTGCACAGTGTGCTGGGCTTGGAGTCTGGAATGCTTATCTTGCTAATTCAATCATTGAGTCAGATGTTTAGCAGCTGTGTGACATTGGCAAGTTACTTAATTCTGTTTGTTTCTGTTTCCTCATATGTAAAATGAGTTGGAGAAAGAAATGGCAATGGGGGAAGCTGGGTGGCGCAGTGGATAGAGCACTGGCTCTGGAGTCAGGAGGACCTGAGTTCAAATCCAGCTTTGGACATACAGTACTCATGAGCTGTGTGACTCTGCGGAAGTCATTTAACCCCACTTGCAAGAAAGAAAAGAAAGACAGACAGACAGACAGACAGACAGAAAGAAAGGAAAAGAAAAGAAATAGCAAACCACACCAGTATCTCTGTCAGGAAAACTCAAATGCGGTCATAGAGTCAGACCTAACTGAAATGACAGAACAACAATATGTATGTATACGTATATGTATGTGTGCACAGATACACACATTTGAATGTAAGCTTTTTGGAAATCACGATTGTTTAATTCTTTGCCTTTGTCACCTTTGTTGAACTCTGCCTGATGCATAGTAGGTGCTTAATAACTGTTTTTGATTATTTAATTGGTTTGAAGCTACCCTATGCAAGAAGAATTAGAATTACTTATTTTGGATTAGGAATAATTGGTAAACACTGCATTGAGGCAAATTTAGGTTTGAATTTTAAAAACTTACCAATTATACCTATTTGAAAGAGAAGAGTGGGCTTCCTGAAGAGGCTCTGCCCTCACTGCAGGCTGGATGGGTACATTTAATGCTGTATCACGGAGGAATTCATTTTCAAATATGATTTGGAGTACATAGCCCACAAGTTTCTTTCTTACACTCAAATTATGTGATTCTGTGCAGTCAGTTTCAGGTCAGTCACAATTAAATAAAAATTAGTTTGTTTCTTAACCCAGCCCTTCTCCCATTACCCTTTCTCCATCTGGCCCTAGGGACATTTCATATGGCTTCCTTCGAATATCGGAAAACTGATTTCTATACCTAGGGCATACGTAAGCACAGCAGTAGAAGGTGAGAAACAAGGACAGCATCCTTATAGCTCAGAACTGTTCAGTAACCATGAGTCACACTGTGTGTCATGAGTAGGTAGTCATAACCTCCTGCCTTCCCTCAATCCTTCCATGCCTTAGTAGATAGAAGAGGGAGAAGAGATTGTACAGGATAGCAGCAAGTGGACTTAGGAACATGTATGAGGCCTTGTTCCCACAGGCAGAGTATGTGGCAGAAATGATTTCTCATGAAAACAATGGGAGACAATGCTAAGCTGACGTTGTAGGGGAAATGGAGTTGGTGAGAGAAATGTTGTGCAATACAGCTCCTTTGATGTAGGCCTACATGGATGCATGACTTCAAATGTTCATATGGACTATTTGTGCACATTCTGTGGTAGAGCCTTCTGAGATGGTATTGTTCTGATCAGTTACTTGTCAGGCACACTGTATTTTGACCCCAACATAGTGATGTGATTTTGGTCCTCTTTGTGCACAAAGCACAACACTCACCTCACTGATGCCATCTGTAAGTTAAGAGGCTATAGTGGTATGTTGGTCAGGAGAATCTTCAAACCAGGTCAGACTCAAGCCTCTTCAACTTAGCCAGATGGTGCCTTAGCTCTTTGGGAAGAGGCAGTGGGTGGGATGAAAGATTTTATGGTAGAACCTTGATAGTGACTCATGGGTTGGAGGGATTAGGAGATCTAGTGACCTCTGTACAGTTTTGGGGTTTTTTTTGTAAGTATCATACTGAGCATATTAAAGCCAGGAATCTGAAAGGTCCACAAATAACTTGAGCCTGTCCCAGTTTCTCACCTTCTACTCCAAGACAACTGGTTGAATTCACATGTTAGTACTGTAGGGAAGCCAAGATTAAGTTTCCAGATGACTCAGAGGCTTTAAACATTCAGATAAGAAGGATATATAAAACTTGGTACTGGTCTCTGATCTTCTTCCTTTGTTATTACTTGATTTTCCTTGGACTAGTTTCATTGTTAGTATATGGGAAGAATCCAACTTCACTCTTGATTTTGTGGTGAAAGTCTTTCAGTCTTTACTCAGAATACAAACAATTTCTGGGAGAGGCAACATTTGACTCACAGAACCTTCTGTCATTTCTTTGAGATCTAATTACAAAAAATTGCATCTCATATTTGTAGCATGTGATGAAAAGGGAAAACTGAGCACAGGCAGTTTTATAAGCTGTTCCTTATAACATAAAAGTAAAATTGTTTACAAGTAGAGAGATGGACAGAGGGTACTTCTTAGCTATGATGTTGTATCAACTATAACATTGTGAAAAAATTGACAAGCAGTTTGGAAAAATTGGGGCCCAATATATATTTCTTCAAATTTTATCATTATGATGGTAACCTTTAGCCTCATTCATTCAGTTTGGGAGCTACTGGGTCTTTAGACTTGCATCTTTGATGTTTTCCAGAATATTTGTATTTCTTAATTTGGGGATTTTACCCTGATCCTTGGAGTCATTGTTACGTTCCTTAGGTATTCATAGACTGATTATTAAGAATCATTTTAACTGGCTTTGCATAGTGTGCAATTATTTGTGTTTAAGCTCTGATATAATGGATGAAATATAAGAGGAAGGAAAAAAAACCATAGAGTGACAACCATATATACTAAGTGGTGTGAGTGATCTGAGGCATTGCAAGCATTATCATAAAAACAAAGCATGTTATATCTATGGTGGTATAGAAAGAGGTTTCTTGGGAAACTGCTGTAGGCCATAGCTATGCTGGAACCTGGGTCTGAATTTCTAATTATTAATTGAATCGTATGTAGGAGATGATGATTAAGAAAATAGTCTGTGACTATATCAATAAGAAAAATCATAAGATTATCTCAAAAGATGCAGAAAAGGCTTTTGACAAAATACAACCCTCATTCCTATTAATAACAATACAAAGCATAGGAATAAGTAGGGACTTTCTTAAACTGCTAAGTATTGAGCACTAGCATAAGTAAAATGGAAAATATTCATCTAAAACCAAAAGCAAGCATTATCTGAAATGAGGATAAAGTTGAAGTCTTTCCAGTAAGATCAGGGGTGAAGCAAGTATGGTCATTCATACGACTACTATTTGAGTCTTATGCTCAATATCTATTATAATAAAATTAAAAAGAAACTGGAGGAATAAAAATAAGCAAAGAGGAAACAGCTATCACTCCTTGCAGATGACATGATGGTAACTTTAGAGAACCCCAAAAACCTAAAAATGTAGTTGAAACAGTGAAGAACAGCAGCATTGAAGTTTATAGAATACACCCACATAAATCATCAGTATTTTTCTACATTTCCAACAAAACCCAGCAGGAGGAGATAGAGAAATTCCATTTAAAATAACATCAAATACTTGGAAGTTATTTCTAAGTACAGCCAAGAGAAACCCAGGGATAATATGAATATAACTGCAAAACAGTGTTGGAGAAATAGTAATAGCTTATGGGTAGGCCAAGCCAATATGCCAAAAATGACAATTCTACCTAAATTCATTTACTCATTCAGTGCCACAACAATCAAACTACAAAAGAATGATTTTATACAGCTAGCCAAAAGAACAAAATTCACCCGGAACGACAGAAGGTCAAGAATATACGGAGAATCAATGAAAAAAATGTGATGAAAGGAAAGCTAATAGACTTTGGATCAATCGAATGGATTAGGTACACAATACACAGTAAGGAGTAAATGACCACAATAATCTAGTGTTTGATAAATGCAAAGATAACAGACTTACCATTTAACAAGAATTGTTGGGAAAACTGGCAAGCAGTTTGGTAGAAACTAGGCACAAAGCAACATCTCACATCATATATCAAGATAAGGTCAAAACTGATTTAGAATTAAAGGGTGATAACATAAGTAAATTGGAGGAACATGGGAAAATGTACCTGTCAGATCTATGGATAAGGGAAGAGTTTTATAAGCACAGTAGAGGAAGGAAAAGGAATACTTTTGATTACATGACATTAAAATGGTTTGCACAAACAAAACTAATGCAGCCCAAATGAGAAAACAGGAAACTGAGGGGGAAATTTACATTAAGTATCTCTGACTGCCTCATTTCTCCAATATGTTCTCCAGCTGAGCCTCACTTTTAAAAACAAGCCATTGATGTGTTTGTGGGCAGAGCCAAGATGGTAGAGAAAAGTGAGGACTTGCCTGAGCTCTTTCCCAAACCCTTCTAAACAACATTAGATAATGCCTTAAAGCAAATTCTGGATTAGAAGAACCCACAGAAGGATGACATGAAACAGTTTCCCAGCTGAAGACAACTGAGAAGACCAGTAGGAAAGGTCTGTTGCACTAGGGTGATACTGAAGTGTAATTCAGAGCAGGCTGTGCCCCAGCAGAGTAGCAGTGGGCCTTGGGGGCTACTGAATTAGTGGCTGCAGTGGCTGTTTCTGGACCTCTTAGCCCACAGATGATAAGAGGGGATGAAATAACTCATCAGAAGGAGATTACAGGGATCCTTTTGCTGGCACTAGGGATTGTTGCATTGTCTTTACTTGGATCTGGGTTGCATTCATGAATTTTAGTCCCAGAGCAAGGAGGAACATTAGCACACCATAGTTTATGGCCACAGGGGATCTGGGTCTCTCGTCACAGTTCCAGGATGGAAAAGAGTGCTTATGATTGCTAATAGACCATAGCACAGAACAGGAGAGCAGTAAACACACCTCTCCTTAGATCATATCACTTTGGAAGAACCAAAAACTTACAGGTCCCCAAATCATCTCTACAAACAGCTGTACAAAAAACCTGAAGTGTGGGACAGTGCCCCTTCCACTCCAGAAGCAGAGGCCCACTTTAGCATAGAGTTAAATGTCAGGAAATGAGCTGAGTAAGTGAGTAAAAAGCAAAGGTACTGACTATAAATTTTTTTAGGGTGACAGGGAATATCAAAACACAAACTCAGAAGAAGACAACAAACTCAAAACTGCTTCATCTAAAGCATCAAAAGAAAAATATGAATTGATCTCAGACCATGGAAGAGCTCAAAAAGAATTTTTAAAAATCAAGTAAGAGAGGTATAGGAAAATTGGAAAGAGATAAGAATGATGCAAGATAGTTATGAAAAAAAGAGTCAACAGCTTGGTAAAAAAGGCACAAAAACAAAAATAATAGAATAGGCCAAATGGTAAACAAGGCACCACAATCCAATGAAGAGAAAAACACCTTGAAAAACACAACTGGCCATATTGAATAAGTTATACAATAATTCAGTGAAGGAAAAAACTCCTTAAAAAGTAGAACTGGCCAAATGGAAAAGGAAGTATAAAAGGTCTGTGAAGGAAATACTTGTTTAACAATTAGAATTGGTCAGTAGAAGCTAATGACTTTATGAGACATGAAGATACAGTCAAAATCAAAAGAATGAAAAGAAGAAAATGTGAAGTATCGCACTATAAAAACAACTGACCTGAAAAATAGATCCAAGAGAGATGATTTACAAATTATTTGACTGCCTGAAAGCCATGATTCCAGGAAGAACCTATACATTGTGTTTCAATAAATTATCAAGAAAAACTGCCCCAATATTGTAGAACCAGAGGTAAAATAGAAAAGGAAAGATTCCACCTGGTTTACCCCTTGAAGAGATTCTCAAATGAAAACTCCCATGAATATTATAACTATATTCCAGAGCTCCGAGGTCAAGGAGAATATATTGCAAGCAGCCAAAAAAAAAAATTCAAATATGGAGCTACCATTGGCATAACACAATATTCAACAGTTTCTACATTAATAGTCAGAGGGCCTGGAATATGATACTCTAGAGGCCAAAAGAGCTAGGATTACAATCAAGAATCACTTAACCAGCAAAACAAAATATAATCCATTAAGGGGGGCAGGGGATGGACATCCAGTGAAACAGAGGACTTTCTAGCATACCTGATGAAAAGACTATGGATGAATACAACATTTGACTTTCAAATAAATGACTCAAGAGAAGCAGAAAAAGGTTAACAAGAAAGAGACATCATAAGGGATATAATAAGTTTAAACTGTTTACATTCCTACATAGGAAGATGATATTTGTAACTCCTAAAAACTCTCATTGTTAGGGCAGTTAGGAGTATATATACACAGAGGTTATGGGTGTGAGATGAACATAACAGGATCATTATGTAAAATAAAATCAAGGGGTGAGAAAGGATTTCACTGGGAAAGGGTGAAAGAGAGACTATGGGCCATCTATGGGCCAAGAACTCGGGAAGCAGCCTCTACCCTGGGGCTGCACTAGGGCCAGGGCTGGACTATGCTGCTTTCTTACCCAAGTCCGACAGACCTTTCCCACAGACCTTCTAAGGTGTCTTTAGCGTTTGTGGGTTGAGAAGTCTGGAAACAGCTCCCCTTGATTCAGTCCCCTAAGGCCTATGCCAGGTTTGCCCAGTCCTAGTCTTTGCCCATGGCGCAGCCTGTGCTGAACTGAGCTCCTCTCCCAGCCCAGAACAACAGACCCTTCCCATCGACCATCTAGGTTGTCTTGTGTTGGAAATTTATTTCACTGTATTTTTGTGGGGTCTGCTGGTCCAAAATTTGATTAGAGTCATTTTTCACAAGTATTTGGAGGGGTTTGGTGGAGAGCTCAAGCAAGTTCCTGCTTTTACTTCACCATCTTGGCTCGATCTCCCCCTCCCCTCAAACATTTAAGGAACAACTTATTTTAACATTATATAACCTGTTTTTGAAAATAGAAAAAAGATCCTACCAAATTCTTTCTGTAAACAAATATAATGTTGTTACTTAAACCAGAGAAAGATTACAGCAACATATCAGGGTTATATAGTATGACCAGGTTGGATTTATATTAGGCATTTAGATTTGGTTCAATATTAGGAAAACTACATAATAGATTATATTAATAAAAAGAAAAATGAAAATCATATTGTTATATCAACAGATGCAGACAAAGCTTTTAACAAGATTTTTGTTGCTGTTGAGTGGTTCCATTGTCTCTGACCCTTCTTGACTGCTGTGGGATTTCTTTGGCAAAGATACTGACGTGGTTTGTGATTTCCTCATCCACTTGTCCCCATTTTACAGTTGAAACTGAAGCAAACAGAGGTTAAGTGACTGGCCAGATTCACACAGATAGTAAGTGTCTGAGGCTGGATTTGAACTCAGGTCTTTCTAATTTTCGGCCTATCAGTCTATCCACTTAGCCACCCAGTGCCTTTTGACAAGATGTAATACCTATTCTTGTTAAACAAAAACAAAAACATAAAGCATAGGAGTAAAGGCAAATTAAAGCTATTCCGAGGTACCACCTCACTCATCAGATTGGCAGAGTTGACAAAAAGTCAAAAATGCCAAATGCTAGAGTGGCTGTAGGGAAACACATACACTGTTGATGGAGCTACAACCTGGGCCAGCCATTCTTGAAAGAAATTTGGAACTATCCTGAGACAATTACTAAACAATGCACATATCCTTTGAGCCAAAAGTACTACTACTAGGTGCAAAGGTATCAGAGAAAGAGAAAATGACCCATGTACAAAAACATAGCAGCTCTTTTTATACTGGCAATGAATTGTAAACTGAAGAGGTTCCCATCAATTGTGGAATGGCTAAACATGTTATGATATACAAAGCTGATAGAAGGTTAAAATGGGTACATGATTTAGACATACAGGGTGACAAGCAAATTAGGAGAGGAAGGAATAGTTTACCTGTAAGATCTATGAAGAAGGGAAAAACTTATGATCAAACATCAGAAAGATATCATTATGAAATACAAAATGGATAATTTTGATTACATTAAATTAAAAAGGTTTTGCACAAAAAAAAATTAATGCAACCAAGATTAGAAGGAAAGCAGAAATCTGGGAAACAGTTTTTATAGCCAGTGTTTCTGATGAAGGCCTCATTTCTCAAATACATAGAGAACTGAGTCAAATATAAGAATACATATCATTCTGTATCTTATAAATGGTCAAATGATATGAACATGCTGTTTTCAGAGGATGAAATTAAAGCTATCTATAGTCATATGAAAAAATGCTCTAAATCACTATTGATTACAGAAATGCAAAATAAAACAACTGTGAGGTACCATGTCACACCTATCAGATTGATTAACATGGCAGAAAAGGAAAATGATAAATATTAGAGAAGATGTGGGAAAATAGGGGCAATTTGTCCTGCCTATATATTGTTTGTATATAGCTGGGTGCCTGTCTCCCACTGATTGGATCCTTGAGAGCAGAGGGATACACACAAAGTAAAGGTAAGGGCCTACAGCAGAGTCTATTATGCTTCAGCTGAAGTAAAAAAAAAAAAAGCAGGGGTAGCAATCCTGATCTCAGACAAGGCAAAAGCAAAAACTGATCTAATTAAAAGAGATAAGGAAGGAAACTACTTGCTGCTAAAAGGTACCATAGACAATATGCACCAAGTGTTATAGCATCCAGTTTCTTAGACGAGAAGTTAAAGGAGTTATAAGAAGAAATACATAGCAAAACTATACTAGTGAGGCATCTCAACCTCCCCCTCTCAGAACTACATAAATCTAACTGTAAAATTAACAAGAAAGAAGTTAAGATGAATGGAATTTTAGAAAAGTTAGATACGGTATACCTCTAGAGAAAACTGAATGGAAATAGGAAGGAACATACCTTTTTCTTTGCAATATATGGCACTTACACAATCGACCATGTACTAGGGCATAAAAACCTTGCAATCCAATGCAGAAAGGCAGAATGTTAAATGCATCCTTTTCAGATCATTATACAATAAAAATTACATGGAATAAAGGACCATGGAAAATATAGAAAAAAATTAATAGGAAACTGAATACTTAGGATTAGATTTAGAATGAGTGGGTCAAGCAACAAATCACAGAAACAGTAACTTCATCTAAGAGAATGACAATAATGACACATCATAACTAAACTTATGGGATGCTGCAGAAGTGGTTCTTAGAGGAAATTTTATATCTCTAAATGCTTATATGAATGAAATAGAGAAAAAGGACATCAATAAATTGGGCATGCAACTTACAAAGTTAGAAAAAGAAGAAATTAAAAATCCCCAAATAAATACCAAATTAAAAATTCTGAAAATCAAAAGAGAGTTTAATAAAATTGAAATTATGAAAACTATTGAGCTAACAAATAAAACTATGAGGTGGTTTTATGAAAAACCAATAAGATGGACGAACCTTTGGTTAATTTGATTTAAAAAAGAAAACCAAAGTACCAGTATCAAAAATGAAAAGTGTGAAAAATGGACAAATCAAAAAAGAACCAAACCATCAAGAGGTACTATGGTGACTATGGGAGCTCAAGATGCAGACTCAGAAAAAGGTAATAACTAAAATATAAGCAAGCCCCCAAAATACGACTGTACACAAATTCAACAAAATTCCCTAGAAGAGCCAAAGAAAAAGCAAGACAGTGCTTTCAATAATCAGAGTCTAGAGCAAAAATTAGGAAAAGAAATGAGAGTAATGCAAGAAAATTATGAATGACAATTAACCACTTTGTAAATGAGGCACACATAAAAATACTGAAGGCAATAACTCATTAAAATATCATAACTGTCCAAATGGCAAATGAAACACAAAACCTCACAGAAAAAAACAAAACAAGTTTTTAAAAACGTGAATTGGTCAGTTCAAAGCTAATGACTTTATGAGACATCAAGAAACAATAAAACAAAGTCACATAACTGAAAATATAGAAGAAAATGTCAAATATCTCATAGAAAAAAAAAACTAACCTGGAAAGTAGAGTGAGGAGAGATCATTTAGGAATTATTGAACTACCTGATCAAGAAAAGAACCTAAACATCATTTTCCCCCCCAGAAATTATAAAGGAAGATGACCCAAATATTTTAGAATTAGAGGGAAAAGTTGAAATGGAAAGAACCTACGAATCACCTACTGAAAAAGACCCCCAAATAAAAACTTCCAGGAATCTTCTAACCAAAACCCAGGTCTCTCAGGCATAGTGATTAAAATTATCCAACCTATAATAAGAGAGACTAAGGCAGAGCTCTGAGACAATGTGATTTCTTAAAAAGGTCCATGTGATGAATGTGAACTTCAGATCTTCCTTACAATCTGAGATGCCCCCTCCCTCCAGGGACATATTTTTATAGTGTTAGATATTTAAACATTCAAGAACAGCTGTACCAAATACAGAATAATTCCACTGGTTGACATTTGATGCATAGACTAAAATAAGCAAAACAACATATCAGGGTCACAGGTAACGTAGGAAATATTTTGCCGACTAGGTGGTTATAAAATACATACCTGCTCTTGCTGGAAAAGAGAGAATGGTCTGGAGGTACAAAAATAGTTGGGAGACTTTCCATGTAGTTGAGCCACCTCCATCACACTGGACTTGGTTACCATGAGAAGGAAAAACAAAGGTGGAGGGCCTCTAGCTAGCCTGCTATGATTATGCAAGTGATTATTATATTATTATTAGCTCTGGGGACAAATATATAGAATTTATAATCATAGCAAATTGATACTGATTGGAATAGAGTAGGAGTCTTCAATGAATCAACTTCCTCACAGGTCAGGATCTCACAAGATATCATATAATCAAAGGATATGTTTGGAACATGATATTTTATAAAGCAAAGTAAGTAGGATTGCAACTTAGAATAATCTACTTAGCAGAATGGGTATAATTATACAGGATGGGAAAGTGATATTTAATGAAAGAGGACTTTTAAAAATTTTTTATTTTTTTCTCAATTACATGTGAAAACAATTTTTAATATTTCTTAAAATTTTCAGTTCCAAATTCCTTCCCTTTACTCCCTACTCCTTGACAAGGCAAGCAATTTGAGGGAGATTATATCTCTGTCATCATGTGGAATATTTCCATTAGCTATGTTGCAAAAGAAAACCAAAACCAAAAAAAAAAATCTTGAATAATAAGGAATATTTTGAAAGTATGCTTTGTTCTGCATTCAGAGTCCATCAGTTATTTCTGTGGATATAGATAGGATTTTTTTTTTATCATAAGTCCTTAGGAATTGTCTTGGATTACTGTATTGCTCAGAATAGCTAAGTCATTCACAGGTGATTGGTATATGCCATTATTCTGTTTACAATGTTCCCTTTGTTCAGCTCACTTCACTTTTCATCAGTTCCTATAAATCTTTTTCTGAAACCAACCTGCTCATCATTTCTTATAGTATTCCATCACAATCTTATGCCACAATTTGTTTAGTTATTCCCCAATCATTAAATATCCTCTCAATTTCCAATTCTTTGCCATCACAAAAAGAGCTGGTATAAACATTTTTGTACTTCTAGGTCCCTTTTCTTTTCTTTGATCTCTTTGACATACATACCAATAATGGTATTGCTGGCTGGATCAAAGGGTATGCACAAATGTGATGCCCTTTTAGCAGAGTTTCAAACTGCACTCCATAATGGTTGGATCAGTTCACTACTACACCAACAGTGCATCAGTCCCCTTATTTTCCCACCTCTTCTTCAACATTTATCATTTTCCTTTTCTGCCATATTTGTGGAATATGACTTATGTTGTCTGAGGCAATAAGTGTTTGTTAGATTTCTTGAACTGCTTTCTATCTCTTTTTATTCATTGTTATAAGGGATGATTCTTTGTATAGGGAAGGGGAAAAATAAATTTGGACGTGGGAAGGCAATATAAAAATAAACATATCAATAACTTTTGAAAATACAACCTAAAATTTTGTCAGATAATAAAAGCACTCACAGAGCCTATGAGAATAGTTAGATAGCCTAGTCAATAGAGTGTCATATGAAAAAATGCTCTAAATCACTGTTGATTAGAGAAATGCAAATCAAAATGACTCTGAAGAACCACATCACACCTATCAGATTGGCTAACATGACAAAACAGGAAAATGATAAATGTTGGAGAAGATGTGGGAAAACTGGAACACTAATGCACTGTTGGTGGAGTTGTGAACTGATCCAACCATTCTGGAGAAAAATTTGGAAGTATGCCCAAAGGGCTATAAAACTGTGCATACCACCTCTAGGTCTGTATCCCAAAGAGATAAAAAAAATTGGAAAAGGACCCATGTGTACAGAAGTATTCATAGCAGCTATTTTTGTGGTAGAAAAGAAATAGAAATTAAGGGGATGCCCATCCATTGGGGAATGGCTGAACAAGTTGTGGTATATGCATGTAATAGAATACTATTGTGGTATTAGAAATGAGTAGCAAAAAAAAAAATTAAAAACACAACAAAAATTAAGAAATGATGAGTAGGTTCAGAAAAACCTGGAAAGACTTATATGAAGTGATGCTGAGTGAAGTGAGCAGAACCAGGAGACCATTGTACACAGTTACAGCTACATTGTGCTATGACTGACTTTGATAGACTTAGTTCTTCTCAGCAATGGAAGGAACTAAGATAACTCCAAAATATCCATGATGGAAAATGCTACCCACAGCCAGAGAAAGAACTATGAAGTCTGAATGCATATGGAAGCATATGGTTTGCTCTCTTTTTCTTTTGTTGTTTTGTTTTATTGCTTCATTCTCATGGTTCCTCCCATCGGTTCTAATTCTTCTTTACATCATGAGTAATGGGAAATATGCTTAATATGAATGTGTAAGTAGAGCCTATATCACATTGCATGCTGTCTTGGGGAGAGGGAAAAAGAGGGAGGGAGAGAAAATTTAAAACTGAAAATCCTTATAAAAGTGAATGCTGAAAATTAAAAATAAATTATTTTAAAAAAAAAATTTAAAAAAAAAATGACAAAAGAAACAAGTAGCTTTGTGATCCAGGGCAAGTCATTTAACCTTGTTTAACACTCAGTTTCCTCACCTGTAAAATGAGCTGGAGAAGGAAATGGCAAACAACTCCAGCATCTTTCCCAAGAACACCCCAAATGGGATCAGGAAGAATTGAACAGGACTGAACAACAACACTGCACCTACATTTTCCTGATTCTGTTCTCTTCTGGTTTTTGAAAATTGGAACAATTCTGTTTCTCCTGTTTTATTGAGCCCATCTAAGCAAACGACTGGCGTTCCCCAGGCACAGCTAAACGCTCTCCACGTCTCCTGGTTTCCCTCGGGTCAGTCTCCTTGATAGAAGAAACGGACGCAAAGGGAGCTCTGCCTGGCTCTGCCTTCTCCCCGTGTCTGTGATCCTCGTCCCACGGACCGCACACAGGGCCCGGCCCTTCTTTGATCCTCGGTTTTTCCCCGACATTGCTTTCTCAAAACAGCCCAGGGCAAAGCAAAGTCTTCCGTCGTCCCGCGGTCCCAGCTGGTGGCCTGGGCCTTCAGCCGTCCGGGGCCCACTCGTGTCCTGCTCCTCCTGGAAGCCCCAGGGGGCTGAGCGCGCGCTCCTGCCATCCACCCTCACCCCGTGGTTTCCCTCTTCAGAGCCGTGGCTTCTTGCGTATTGCGTCACTTCCTGCGGGAGGATGCCGGCGCACAGGAAGCATTTCATTAGAGCCGCGGCGTGTTGTGACTTGCTGCCGGACTGGGAGAAACTGCGGGCTGGACTAACCGCAAAACAGCCCCAGGACCCCTCCAGCTCTGAGACCCCACGCAGGACCCCCGTGGGCTCTAGGCCTCGCAGGAGTTAAAGAGAGGAGCGGAGGGGGCGAGGCTTCTGGCAGGAAGGGGCGGGGCAGGCAGGGAGGCAGGACCGCAATCCAGGCGGGGGGGGGGTTTCTATCCGCAGGCATGCGCAGAGGGCATCTTAGCCTCCAGACTACGATTCCCAGAAGGCCGTGTTCGCCTCAGGGGTATTTTCCAAGCTCAAGGGCGGGAGGGACTTCGGCCTGACTACGACACTTCCAACACCTTTCTCTCGGGGTTTTCCCTGCTTTCCGATATCGGCTTCCCCTTCTTTGTCCTGAGCTGAAGTGTGACGGGGTAAGTGGGGCCCGAAAGCGGGAACAAGCCGAGGTGGAGCGGCCTGCGGGGGCGCGGCGGTGTTCCAGCACTGGGGGCTGGCCGGGGAGTACACGGAATGGGAGTCTGGAGGGGCTGGGGTTGGGGGGCGTTGGAGGCGGAGCCGGATTCCAATCCCGCCTTAGACACGCCCTTCACGCTTGACCCTTCAGTCCTCAGTCCTTCTCCCGTGCTAAGAGTCTTAAGGGATCCCCTCCTGCTGTGTGTCTGGTCCTGGGTCCCCATTCCACTTCCGCCTCATCTCCTCCCGGCATCCTCCGGGGTACCCCCTTCTCCGGGAGGCTTCCCTGATGCTGCCGGGGGTCCATGCCCCTCCCCATGCCCCCAAAAGGTGACACCTCTGTGTCCGTGCGGGACTCCCTGGTTGTCTGTCTTATCTCCTCTTCCTCAGAAAGCCTCCAGGGTACCACTTCTTCCAGGAAGCCTTCTGTGCTGCTGGATCAGTGCTCTCTATCTGTTGTTCTGCTTTATCTCTGAAGAGATATTGTCCCAAAGACTCTCCTCCCTGATCTGCACCTCAGGGGAGAAGTGGGACTTTCTAGCCTCTGAGGCGGGGACGCATCCAGCTGACCTGTGTTTCTCCTAATTGTCATTTCCTGTCTAGAGCCTTTGCCTCTGGGGCCTCTGCTCTTCCCAGGAGGCGGTTTCACAGGGTGCAAAAGGGATGGTTCCTGTACTCCTGACAGCCAGGCCTGGAAGGGTGAGTGGGAATTGCTTCTTTCCTGAAATACCTTGTCAGTTTGAAGACCATGGGATACTTTTCTTTCTCATGTAACCCTAGAAATTGTGGGGATCAGAGCATCATACATTCAGAGCTAAAAGTTAACACAGAAATCATCTATTTGTCCTCTCCTTGCAAAGAAATTGTTACATTTACTTTGATTTTTTGTAAGCGTTTTAACATTTTGCGTTCTTCATTCTTTCCCTTCCTCCTGCCCCTCCACCACCCATTGAGAATGGAAGCAATAGGATACATGTTATGTATGGGAAGTCAGGCAGAATATTTGCATATTAGCCATGTTACAAAGAAAAAAGAAGGTAAAAATAAAAGCAAGTGCTTTATATGCTTTAGTCTACAGCAGAGTTCATCAGTTCTCGTAATTGTTTGTCATGAATCCTTTGTAGTTTTCATGTATCTTCTATGGTTCAGACAAGTCTTTTACAGCTAATTATTGGTACAGTATTGCTGTTCCTTTATAGAGTGTTATTTTGATTCTGCTTTGTTTGCCTCAGTTCATGCAAGTTTTTCCAGGTTTTTCTGACCCCCACCTCTGTTTTGGCTAATCTGAGAGGTGTGAAGTGGTACTCTCAGTTGTAGTTTGCATTTCTGTATTATTGATTTAGAACACTTTTTCATTGCATTATTCATAGTTTTAATTTCTTCTTTTGAAAATTGCTTGTTAATATCCTTTGACCTTGTTTTTCTAGTTGAGGAATGGCTTTTATAAGTTTGGCCCAGTTCCCTATATATTTCAGAAATGAGGCCTTTATTTAGAGAATTTTACTGCGTAAATTTTCTTTTTCCATTTTCCTGCTTGCCTTTTTATTTTGGCTGCATTGGTTTTGTTTTTGCAAAGACTTAAATTTCATGTCATTAGAATTATGCATATTACCTCCTGTGATCTTCTGTGTCTTTTGTTGAGTCATAAATTCTTCCCTTGTACATAAATATGACAGGTAAATTCTTTCTACTTTGCTCATGATATCATCTTTTGTGTTTAAATCATATACCCAGTTTGACGTTATCTTGGTATACCCTGTGAGATGTTGGTCTATGTCTGGTTTTTGCCAGACTGCTTTTACAGTTTTCTCAGCAGTTTTTATCAAATAGTAAGTTCTTGCCTCCAAAGCTTGGATCCTTGTTTGTGTTTTTGAATTTGGATCCTTGGGTTTTTGAACCACTGGATTATTATGGTCATTTACCTGTGTATTTTATGTACTGAATCTGCTTCACTGATCAACTACTGTGTTTCTTTGCCTTCACCAGATTGTTTTGACAATTACTGCCTTTTAATATTGTTTGAAATCTGGTCCTGCTAGATTGCTTTTCTGCATTTAAAAAAAATTGATTCCCTTGATATTATTGACCTTTTCTTCTTCCTGATAAATTTTATTATTTTTCCTAGGTGTATAGAAAAAATTCTTTGGTGGTTTGATTGGTGTGGCGCTGAAAAAGTAAATTAATGTAGTTCGAATTGTCCACTTGCCCATGAGCAATTAATATTTCTCCAGTTCTTTAGATCTATCTTTATTTGGGTGAAAAGTGTTTGGTAAATATGTTCATCTAATTCCTGAGTGTGTGAGCAGAACAACTGCCAGGTATTTTAAGCTGTCTGCAGTTATTTTAAATGAAATTTCTCATTCTGTCTCTTTTTTTTTCTTCTTTTTTGGCTAAGCAGTGGGGTTAAGTGACTTGCCCAGGGTCACACAGCTGGCAAGTGTCAAGTGTCTGAGGGCGAATTTGAACTCCGGTCCTCCAGGGCCGGTGTTCTATCCACTGCACCAGCTAGCTGTCCACATTCTATCTCTTGATGCTGGGTTTTATTGGTAACATATAGACATGCTGATCATTTATGTTATATTCTGCAATTTTGCTAAAGTTTTTCATTGTTTCAACCTGGTGTTTTAGTTGCTTCTTTAGAGTTCTCTTAAGTATGCCAACATTTCACCTGCAAAGTATGATGATTTTTTTCCTTGTTGCCTAATTCCTTCAGTTTCTTTTTCTTGTTTAATTAGTGTAGTTAGAATTTCTAGTATAATATTGAATAAAATTGTTGACAATGGCCATCCTTGCTTTCACCCCTGATTTTTTTTGGGAAGGCTTCTAATTTGTCTCCATTCCAGATAATGCTTACTCTTGGTTTTTAATAGATACTACTTATCATATTAAGAAAAGCTCCAGTTATTCCAGTGCTTTCTTATGGCTTTTTTTTTAAAGTAGGAATGGGTGTTATATTTTCTCAAAAGCTTTTTCTCCATCTATTTATGTGATTTTTGTTGGTTTTGTTATTGACATGGTCAGTTATGCTTGTAGTTTTTCTAATGGGTGCGTTCCTGGTATAAATACAGCCTGGCATAATGTATGGTCTTTGTGATACATTTGTTGGAATCTTCTGGTAATATATTCTTTAAAATTTTACCTTGATATTCATTAGGGAAATTGGTTTTGTTTCTTTTTTTTTTTGTCTCCCTGGTTTTGTTACTAAAAAACCATATTTTTGTCAAAGAGTGTCATGCTCCCTCCTCCTTCTGAGGTGAGAGTACAGGCTGTAGCCCAGAAAATTAAGGAAGTTAAATTCTCTAAACTAAGGCTTGCACTGTGAACTCTAAATTCTAATCTATAATTTCTGATTGTTTGAATTAGTATAATTCTACTTGTTAGAACTTCCTTTTCTTTTTCTATATCTCCAATGGCCTTTGATTAAAGCCCTTTAAAAGTACCTCTTCCATATTCTAATCTTATCCTTCTCTTACTTTCTTCTACTTGCTTAATCCTTTAGTCTTTATTTCCCAATCATATCCAAGACTCTACAGACAATCTTCATTTCAGTGAATTTTCCTTTATACTTTAGTACATTTTTATTAGACAAAACCCGTTAATGGTAATACTATCACATGTAGGGGTTCTTAAGAGCTTATAAATGTGTAGTTCATTCCACTTTTTTTGAGGCCTTTTGGACAATTGGCATTGGTTACAGTCACATGGTTTTTATATGTGATAGTCAAATAGACTCCCCCAGCACAACTATAGAGTTTAAGGTCCTGCCTGCTTCCTCCCTGTAGTGTCACTAGTTTCAATTAGTAAGATGACTTTGGAGAAGAAATTGTCTATGTCCCTCTCAAAGTTAACCTCTCCTGTGCTAGAGAAGCATTTATCCACCCATTTCATAGAGGAGTTTACTTGGTAATGACTAGGTAGATCAACCAGAGACCAATGATGGTTTCTCAATTTATAGTCAGTTGTGTAAAATCAACTTTAATTTTAGTGCTGATACTTAAATGTGTAAAGAAACTCATAAGCATCTTTTCTTTGTCTGTGAATGATTATAGTCCCTAATTGCCTCTTCCTTTCACAGAGTTCATGATATTTTCCAGTATTCTACATTATGAAGTTACTGTATCTAATTAAGCAGTTAAGAATTTAATTTTTGTCTTTCATCAAAGAGGACTTAATTTTCTGATGACTTTAAATTGATATAATCTTTATTACATTAATTTTTTGATTAAATTAAATCAGTTAATAGTTGTATAATCACTAATGCTAACAGTTTTAAATTTCAATTTTCACAAGGGCCATTAACTGCCAAGATTTCAAATTTCAGGCCTCATTTTTATCAATTAACTTATGCTTTAATTTTTTTCAAATATTAATTTATTTTTAGTTTTCAGCATTCACTTTCATTTGATTGTGAGTTCCAAATTTTTTCTCCTTCCCTTCCCTCCCCCTACCACAAGATGGCTTGCCATCTGATATAGGCTGTACCTATTTTCACATTAGTCATGTTGTAAAGAAGAATTAGAACCAAAGAGAAGAACCACAAGAAAGAAGAAACAAAAACAAAAAAAAGATTGCAAATAGTATGCTTTGATCTCCTTTCACACTCCATAGTTCTTTTCTGGATGTGGATAGCATTTTCCATCATGAGTCTTTAGGAGCTATCTTAGATCCTTGCATTGCTAAGAAGAAGGAAATTTGTCAAAGTTAATCATCACACAGTGTTTCTGATGCTGTGTACAATGTTCTAGTTTTTCTCACTTCATTCAGCATCATTTCATGTAAATCTTTCCAGGTTTTTCTGAAGTCTGCCTGCTCATTACTTTTTATGGAACATTAGTATTCCATTGCATTCATATACCACAACTTGTTCAGCCATTCCCCAATTGATGGGCATCCTCTCAATTTCCAATTCTTGGCCACCACAAAAAGAGCTGCTATAAATATTTTTGTGCATGTGGGTCCTTTTCCCATTTTTATGATCTCTTTGAGATACAGATCTAGAAGTGCTATTGCTGGATCAAAGGGTATGCACATTTTTATAGCCCTTTGGGCACAGTTCCAAATTGTTCTCCAAAATGGTTGGATCAGTTCACAACTTCACCAGCAATGCATTAGTGTTCCAATTTTCCCACATCTTCTCCAGCATTTATTATTTTCCTGTTTTGTCATGTTAGCCAATATGATAGGTGTGATGTGGTACCTCAGCATTGTTTTGATTTGCATTTCTCTAATCAATAATGATTTAGAGCGTTTTTTTCATATGACTATAGATAGGTTTAATTTCTTCATCTGAAAATGACCTGTTCATATCCTTTGACCATTTATCAATTAGGGAATCACTTGTATTCTTCTAAATTTGATTCAGTTTTCTATATATTTTAGAAATGAGGCCTTTATTAGAGACATTGGTTATAAAAATTCTTTCCTGGCTTTCTGCTTCCCTTCTAATCTTGGTTGCATTGGCTTTCTGCAAAAACTTTTCAATTTCATGTAATCAAAATTATTCATTTTGCATTTCATAATGTTTTCTATCTCTTGTTTGGTCATAAATTCTTCCATTCTCCGTAACTCTGACGGGTAAACTGTTCCTTGCTCTTCAGGTTTGCTTATAGTATCATTATGCTTTAATTAAAAAAAAAATTAACTCAGTTTATAAAGTAACAGTGAGATTACAAGTATAGGAATGTACTTGTGAGCATCAAGGTTCAATTAAATGTAAATTAAACAACAATACCTTTGGACAGTACACTCATACAAATCTTTTGACTTTTTTTTATAGCCTTCCCTAATGAAAAGATACCACTTTCCATAATTCTTTGATAGTAAAGTAGATGATCCTTTTTTATCTCTAAGTTTTGTCTCTAAGTTTTATCTCAAGTGATTTGCATTTAAAAGATACTTTGTTTTGTAGCCTAATAATTGCTTGATTTAAATATCTGCTTTTATGAAAAATGCAACTTTGACTTCATATATTAATTAGAACTAACTAGAGTATTAATTAGAACTAATAAGAATTATACTTCTGAAAAAAGCAGTGTCTGATGGAGTCTGTAATTTTCTGAAGGGCTGTAGATGTAATTTTTTTTCTTTTTCCTTTCAGGTTGCTCGAAGGCTAAGTCCGTTTCTTCTGTTTTCTTATCCTAACTTATTATAGCCTTCACAGAAAAAGACATTAAATTTTACTTTCTTTTCAGTTGCTTCCTGATTTTAAAACAAGTTTTTTCCCTCTCTGGGAGCACTTTGGGATTTACCTAAATCTGGGAGTCTCCTTGTAGGAGTTGATAGCAGGGCTTGCTTGGTGTCTTCAGGTTGGTTGTTTAAAAGCAGTAAGCAAAAGAGAGGTAAATCAATGCTAGTTTTACTTCTTTTGAGAGAGAAAACTGAAGGTGGTCTGATGAGCTTTCTTGTTCTGCCTTTTTTATCACATTTTCATACTGCGATAAATTTGTCAGTCCCTTTAAGTGTAGTTTTTAAGTGTATGTTTTCAAAAATTTGTAAAACCAGTTCCACAGGAGTGGCACCTACAAACTTCACACTTGGAGACTTGACAAAGTGAAATTGCTTTGAAAGATTTTGTTGATCAAAAAATGGATCTGACTGCTTTTGCTGCATAAGTGAGCCTTGAGCAGTTAGAGATCTAATCTCAATCTTTAATTCTCCTGCATATTACTTTAATGAGAAATAGCAAAGTTATTTCATTTTAAATTCTGAGTTGTGGAATTATTTAAACTCATAGGAGTTTTACTCTAGTTTCCCTTGTACTATTTTCCTAAGTTCTTCTTAACTTAATTAACACTTCTCAAATTTCACTGAATCTCTCTTGAACAGATTTCAAGATTAAATAAAATTGTTCTTAAAATGCAAACTGCAACTTTAAAAGCAGTCTCAGGTCATCCTAAACTTCCTCCTTTTTGTGAAGCTGACCCGCCAATCTTTGTTTTCATCAAACTTTACAAATTTTACTGGTTCCCCAAAAACCACAAAAACATTCAGATCATAATTTGGAAATTTTCTGTACAGAAATTTAGCCTCTAATTAGTTTCTATATCTGTCTTTCATCTCTGCAATTTCCAATTTGGCCAGTGTTGGACATGTAGAGAGAAAAGAGAGCTTTGTCTTTCCTGAAGACGTTTGAAAGTTTTATTCTTTATGGTTTTTTCTCCTTGACTGATTAGACCAAAGGGAATAAACTAGGTTGAATTATTAGGACATAGAATAAAATAGATGCTTGGAAACGCCTGCTGGCATAGATGAACACAGGTAAGACAGACACTTACCCCTGTACTCTCATGCTGTAATTTCTGTTTAGATTGTCCCAGCATCCCATTATTATTTTTTGAATCCCTCTTTTTCCTTCTGCAATCACTAGTAAAAGAGCCCTTTTGCAGCAATAAAAGCATATCTGTAACCTGAGGTTTTGTGGCAAGGTTCAAAAAGGAACCATAGGTGTTTGGAGAGTGGCTAAGATTTCCTGAGTTTTTTGCCTAGCTTTCCTCTTTTCTTTATCTTTGACTTTATATTGGACAATTTCTGCATTAACAAGATAGATTCTTAAGGGTATCATATTTCTGGGCTGGGTGACAGCAGGTATAAATCTCTTTTGGAGAGAAAATCCATCAGCAGCCAGTCTTACTATGGTGGAAAAGGAATGGAATGGAGGAGCAAAAGAGTACAGTACAGTGGAAACAGAATACTCGGTAGCAGGGCCCTTAAAGGAGCAGTGAGCATATCCTATCAGACAAATAAACTCTATAGTTAATTTGTTTTAGGGTGAGATTGTTAGGGTTTGAGTGGCCATTCTAAAATAGTTCATCCACTGAATCTCTAGTGGTCTTAGACCAAAGGTCACTTAATTTAACAGAATGGCATGCACTTTTGTCAGTCTTGGCTGACTCGGCAGATTGCCTTGACTTTAGGATTTAAACAGGTTTCCTGGGGTAGGGCTCTGGAGATAGAGGAATACTGTCACCTGACCCCATTGTCAAGGGATATTAAATGGGAAACCAGCAGCAGCAGTCACAAGTGGCTCACGGGAGGGTAATTAGGAAGTTGCCACAAGTGACCCTGCAGTAGTGCCTGAGTAGAAGAGGGCAATGGCTAGTAGGGCATCCTCTGCTTTTCCCAGTGTAAGCGCAGAATTCCAGGATTTCCCCTTTCAGATTGCTGTAGGTTGTTTATGATCATTTGTAGTTTGTCAGTTGTAAAGGAGCCAAATAACTAGTAAGAATTTAAGGGATGCCAGCTGAATGTTATTTTTCTTTGGCCCACTACCACTTAAAAGAAAAGGAGAACTTCAAGCAGAGCTCTCTTGCTTTGGCCAGCTGCTGCTACAAAGAGGAAACTGCAAAGTTTTCTTCAGTCTCCATCCCTCTTCTTTATGAATTTTGTTTTTTCTTTGAAATTTGTGCTAAAAATCTAGCGCACTGTTTTAAGATTGTTATCAATTTTAATTCTACTTATACAGTAACTGTCTAGGATTTGGGTAGGGAACCTTCAGCCTTGAGGCCTCATAAGGCCCTCTAGGTCCTCAAATGTGGCTCTTTCACTGAATCCAAACTTTATAGAATAAAGCCTTTTATTAAGGGGATTTGTTCTGTGAAGCTTCAAGGCCACAGATTCCCCACCCCTCTATCTAAGAGCTTTAGAAATTTTCCTAATTGGTTTCTTACTAAGGTTTTCTCATTCAAGAGCTTACCTTTGCTTTGAGAAAATTTGGCTCAGAAATGAGAGCTTCCAGATCTCCTCCACAATGGAGAGATTCTTAGGGTATGCTAAGATGGAGGTCTTGGTTGCTAATTGTTGTGATAAAAACTGAGACACAAGGTACCAAGCGTAATCAGTTTATTAGTGAGGCTAGCAATTGCCAACAATGGATATCTGTGTCTCTTGAGTTTATTTTTCATCCCAAAACCCAACAGTTTGGTAAAGGAGACACTAGAAAATACTGAGGAAAATAACCCTTAAAAAACAGTCTAGGCTAAATGGCAAAAGAGGCACAAAAATCCACTGAAGGGAAAAATGCCTTAAGTTAGCAGAATTGGCCAAATGGAAAAGTGGGTATAAAAATTCACTGAAGAAAGGATCTCATTATAAAGTAGAAATGACCAAGTGGAAAAGGAGGTATGAAAGCTCACTGAAGAAAACAATTCCTAAAAAATTTAAAATTGGGCAGATGAAGACTAATGACTTCATGAGATATCAAGAAACAAGGAAGCAAAATCAAAAGAACGAAAAAATAGAAGAAATGTGAAATGTGTCATTGGAAAAACAACTGACCTGGAATATAGATCCAAGAAAGATAATTGAAGAATTATTGTACTATCTAAAAGCCATGTCAAAAAGAGCCTAGACATCATCTTTCAAGAAATTATCAAGGAAAACTGCCCTGATATTCTAGAACCAGAGAGTGAAATAGAAAGTGAAAGAATCTACTGATCTACTCCTGAAAGAGATCACAAAATGAAAAGTCGTAGGAATATGATAGCCAAATTGCAGAGCTCCTATTTCAAGGAGAAAATACTGCAAGCAGCCAAAAAGAAACAATTCAGATATCATGGAGCCACAGTCAGGATAACACAAGATTTAGGATTAGAGGGTTTGGAATATGATATTCTGCAGTACAAAGAGCTGGGATTACAACCAAGAGTCACCTACTGAGCAAAAAAACTGAACATAATCCTTCAGTGGGGAAAATGGATATCCAGTGAAGTAAAGGACTTTAAAGCTTTCCTGATGAAAAGACCAATGCTGAATACAATAAAATGGCCTTTCCAATACAAGACTTAAGAGAAGCATAAAAAGGTTAACATGGAAGAGAAAACATAAGGGATTCAGTTAGGTTAAACTCTTCACATTCCTCATGGGAAGATGAACTTGTAACTCCTAAGAACTTTCTCATTATTAAGGTAGTGGAAAGGAATATACATGGACAGAAGACACAGCTGTGAGTTGAACATGATGGGATGATAACCTGTATTTGTCTTGGCAGGTTGACTGCCAAGTATTTTGTATTGTCTACAGTTATTTTAAATGGGATTTCTCTTTCTACTCCTTGCTGTGGACTCTATTGTTAGTATATAGACATAGTGGATTTATGTGGGTTTATTTTATTTCCTGCAACTTTTCTAAAGTTGTTAATTACTTCAACTAGTTTTTTTTCATTGATTTCCTAGGATTCTCTATGTGTATCATATTGTCTGCAAATAGTGATAATTTTGTTTACGCATTTCCTATTCTAATTCCTTCAATTTCTTTTTTTCTCATTGCTAGAGCTAGTATTTCTAGTACAATATTGAATAATCACTCCTGATTTTATGGAGAAGGCTTCTACCTTATCCCAATTACAGATAATGCTTCCTGATGGTTTGAGATAGATATTACTTATCGTCTTAAGGTAAACTCCATTCCTATGGCTCTCCAAGAATAGATGCTGTATTTTGTCAAAAGCTTTTTCGTTATCTATTGATGTTGATTTTCTTACTGCCATGGTCAATTATGCTAATAGTTTTCCTAATATTGAACCAGCCCTGAATTCTTGGTACAAGTCTTACCTGGTCATAGTGTATGATCCTTGTGATATATTGCTATAAACTGCTTGCTAGTGTTTTATTTAAAATTCTTGCATCAATATTCATTAGGGAAATTGGTCTATAGTTTTCTTTCTCTGTTTTGACTCTTCCTGGTTTAGGTAGCAGCACCATATGTGATTTGTAAAAGGGAATTTGGTAGGACTCCTTTGCCTGTTTTCCCAAATAGTTTATATAGTATTGGAATTATTTGTTCTTTAAATATTTGGTAGAATTCACTTGTGAATCCTTCTGGTCCTAAGGATTTTTTCTTAAGGAGTTCATTGGTGGCTTGTTTAGTTTCTTTTTCTAAGATAAGGTTATTTATTCTATTTCCTCTTCTCTTAATCAAGACTATTTATATTTTTGTAAATATTCATCTGTTTCATTTAGATTTTCAGATTTATTGGCCTATAATTGGGCAAAATAACTCCTAATAATTTTTTAAATTTCTTCTTTATTGGTGGTGAATTCACCCCTTTCAATTTTTATACTGGCAACTTAGTTTTCTTTTTTCCTTTTTAAAATCAAATTAACCAGATGCTGAGTGAAGTGAGTAGAACCAGGAGAACGTTGTACATGGTAACAACCACCTTGTGCCATGACTAACTTTGATAGACTTGGCTCCTCTCAGCAATGCAAGGATCTAAGACATCTCCAAAAGTCTCATGATGGAAAATGCTGTCCACATCCAGAGAAAGAATTATGGAGTTTGAATATAGATCGAAGTATACTATTTGTTCTTTTTTTTCTTCTGTTTTGTTTCTTCTTTCTTGTGGTTCCTTCTATTGGTTCTTATTCTTCTTTACAACATGATTAATGTGAGAATTAAAAAACATAAATAAAATCAAATTAACTAATGGTTTATTTTACTGGCTTTTTTGTAAAACCAACTTCTAGTTTTATTAATTCAATGGTTTTCTTCCTTTGAATTTTATTTACCTCCTTTTATTTTCAAGATTTCCAAGTTAGTGTTTAATTAGGGATTTTTACTTTTTTTCTAGTGGTTTTTAAAGTTACATTTCCAATTTGTTAATCTGCTCTTCCTCTGTTTTGTTGATTAAGCCTTTAAAGCTATAAATTTCCCCCCAAGTACTACTTTCTTCACTGAGCTTTGGTACCTTCTTTTCCATTTCACCAATTCTATTTTTAAGGAGCTATTTTCTTTGCGTTTTTGTGTATCTTTTTCCATTTGTGTGTTTCTTTTACCTAGCTGTTGGCTCTTTTTTCATAATTCTCTTGCATTACTATCATTTCTTTTCACAACTTTTCTTCTATTTCTCGTGTGTTTGTTTTTTTAGCCCTTCATTGCTCTTTCAGGAGTTCTTTTTGGGCTTTGGACCTATTTACATTTTTCTTTAAGGCTTCCTGTGTTGCTGTTTTGACACTGCTTGTCCTCTGCTAAATTTGTGCCTTGATCCTCCCTGTCACCATAATAATTTTCTGTAGTCACCTTCTTTTTTTGCTAATTTTTCTATTTTATGACTTTGTACTTTTGTGTCATAGTTTGGCTCTAGTCCTGCAGTGTCCCAAGCTTCTTGTACTGGGGCTGAGGGCCTTATTGGTGTCTTTAACTGGGCCTCAAGGCCTACTTTCCCACCCCAGTGAGACAGTCCTTTTGTGCTGTGTTATTAAGGTTTTAATAAGGTAAATTACCTTTAATAAGGTAAACTTCACTGCTCCTAAATTGGTTCTGAGGGTTTTTTAACATTGTTTTTAGGGGAATTCAGGAAAGCTTTAGGGAGTTCCTTCACTGTGCCATCATGGCACTGGAATTCCCTTAATAGTTCTTTTTACTTGCAGATGGGGGAAAATAAAATATTAAATGCTATGTTTTGTTTTGTTTTAAAGAGAAGAAAGTGACTACTTTAGTGGTGAAGAGATTATGCTGATTGCTCAAAGGATCTGAGAATGTTCAGCCTGCAAGGAAAGACTTAGGACCACATGATAGCTGTGTTTCACTATTTCATTTTCATTGTTTTATTTCAGCAAGTAGAAAAGGCTTAAGCATACTATTACCTGAGCTCAGAGGGTAGAAATAGGTGCCACAGGTACAGGTTGTAAAATTGATATAGTTGGAACCACTAAAAACAGTAAGCATTAATTAAACACTTACTATGTGCCAGGCACTATGTTGAGTGCTGAGGATAAAAAGAAAGGCAAAAATAGCCCATGCCCTCAGGGAGCTTACAATCTAACAGGAATTCTTAAGTGCCTGCTCTGTACCAGGCACTGTACTGCGTTCCACATAAATGAATGAAACAATCCATAACGGCAAAGACTTTACATTCAGACATCATAACAGTCAGAGTTATACTCGGGTAATCCAAATATTTTTGGTGTTTCAGGAATCAGTGACATTCAAAGATGTGGCTGTGGAATTCTCTCTGGAGGAGTGGGTATATTTGAATCCATCTCAGAAAAAGTTGTACGGGGATGTGATGCTGGAGAACTATAGGAACTTGGTCTCTTTGGGTAAGGACAGCTACTCCTTTGGAGTCTTAATATATACTATGGAGACTTTCAAGATTTTAATGGTTATTCTTTGGCATACAAAAGGAAGATATTTGTATTCCTTTTGTAGCCAAGAGATAGGGTATTTGTGGTATCTGTTTTGAGGGAAAACATCTTTGCAAAGTATGAATGCAAACTGAGTTCTTGGTTTGCTGTCGTCCTAGATCCTCTGTGTTGTTTCAAATCCAAGATTTTCTGTATAATCCTAGTGGAGATATCATCATATACAAGGTGTTCCCATTGTCTAAGCAGAGAGTGTGTCAAATGAACTATTTTCCCAAAGTTCTACCCTGTAACCTATTCCGACACAATATAGACTATCCATAAGTGGTCATTTGTACCGTCCTTGAGGTCTTGCTAGCATGTCTACTTCCCCCTCCTTCCCCCTCCCCCAAAACAGAGCTTAAGCTAGTTTAGGATTCTTTTATTAAATTTTATGCATGTTTTACTTGATGTCCCCTCCACCTAAAAAAAACACCCTATTTCTCTCCTTCACCAGCCTGTTGGTTAAAAAACAAAAAAAAACAGTTTCAGACAAAATCAGCTAACGTAACTAGTGCCCTTGATGATATTAGATACATTCCGCACCTCATTCTCACACCTCTCTACTGAGACTAAGGTGAAGTATTTAAATCTTTTTTTTGACAGAATTCTTAAATTACCATCCCTAGCATTTTTCCCTTTTCAATGAACAGGATTTGCAGTTTCCAAGCCAGATGTGATATACCAGATGGAAAGAAAGGAAGCATCTTGGATGCCAGAGACAGATATCCCAAGAAACAGCTGTCCAGGTGACTACATAAAAACCAAGCAAATGAATGATTGTAAAGTACAGATGTGTTGATCATTTTAGGTTAGAGTTCTTAGAAAATGTTAAACACGGTGATCTTATTATAGCTTCTTTTCCTGTGGAAAAGAGCTGAGGGTTGTTTTTTTTTAAAAGAATTTACTTTTTTATGCATCTTTATGTACTGTCTGTCTCAGAGCAAGTTATTTCCTAAATATAGGGGAGGTATTTTCTCTTCTGTTCTTTGTTTTTTTGTTTTTGTCTTTGTTTTGTTTTGTTTTGCTTTTTGGTGAGGCGATTGGGGTTAAGTGACTTGCCCAGGGTCACACAGCTAGGAAGTGTTAAATGTCTGAGGCTGGATTTGAACTCCAGTCTTCCTGACTCCAAGGCCAGAGCTGTATTCACTGCACCACCTAGCTGCCCCCTTTCCTGTTCTTTGAAGATTATGTTAACTTATGGAGGCATTCTTCGTCTTCATTTCCATCAATTCATTCTTCCTTTTAAAATAAGCACATCACTTAAAATATTAATATGGACTTTTTTTTTCTGAGTCTCCTGATAATCTTTTTTTTATGATTATGTTGCTCTGTTGCTGTTCCTTTTTAAAATATTTAATCATAAGCTAATTCCCCTTCAGTCTGTAATTTTATATATCATCCTGTTTTTTTTTTTGTGGTTTGAAATTTATGTTTGTAATGGCACAATGATACATTCATATGACACAATTTGTTTAGCCATAACTCTGTCATTGAACCTGTAGGTTTTTAGGATTGTGCTGTCTCAAAAACAGCTGCTGTAAATATTTTTGAGAGAATTCTGTTTCTTTTCAGTAAAATTTTGAGGATGTAGAGCTAGTAGTGGGATCATTGGATCAATGTATATGAACAGGTGTAGCATTAGCTTAAATTGCTCTGTTATTTTTCAGAGAAATGATAGCAGCAGCTGAACAAATACTTATTTCAGCATGACTGCCAAGATTTATTATCATTTTAAGCTATCTTTGCTAATCTGATGACTATTTGTTGATATATCCAGCTTGTTTCAAATTGACTTCTTTGATTACCTGAGTTTGAATAATGTTTCAGGTAACTATTAATTTCTCTAATGAGAACTACCTGTATGTCTTGATCATTTTCATTTTTGGAATTGGATCTTACTCTTATAAATTTGAATCAGTCCCTTACAAAGTAGATGTATTGGACTTTTAGCAGAAATTTATGACAGCAGTTATCTGATGTGATCCCCTTTTTCCTCATATTTCTTTATTCTAATAACTTGATGTCTTTTCCTATCTCTCCTCACTCTAAATTGGTTGATTCTCCTTATTCTTTTTTTTTTTAATCGAGGCAATTGGGGTTAAGTGACTTGCCCAAAGTTACATAGCTAAGTAAATGTTATGTGACTGAGGCTGGATTTGAACTCAGGTCCTCCTGATTCCAGGACCGTTGCTCTATCCACTGCACCACCTAGCTGCCCCCTCCTCATTCTTTCTGTTCAGTGTTTTCCTTTCCTGTTTTCACCTCAGATGGTAAGGATCTATTTGGAAGCTTTGAAAGGTCTATAATTTTTGTGGATAATCTTTCATTTTCCTATTTCATTCAAATGTCATCTATTTACAGTAGAGTAAAGGCTTATTCATCCTTCCAGGTAATTTCATCCTAAGTCAATTCATTTGTATATATTAACTATGAGTCATTATAGTTTCACATAAGATAAAGTGTAATCCTTATTGAAAGACCACTGAGACTGGCCCTGTCAGGTAAAAGTGGTAAAGAATAGCTTTAGAGCAAGGGAAAGAAGGCAGGGTTAATCAACCCTTTATTCTTCCTTTCAGAGAGCAAAGAATTTACTAGAGAAAAACCTTATGAATGTAAGGAATGTGGAAGGGCCTTCCACTTCAACTCAGAACGTAATCGACATCAGAGAATTCATAGTGGAGAGAAACCTTATAAGTGTAATGAATGTGGGAAAGCCTTCCGCCTTACTGTACAACTTACTCTACATAAAAAAATTCATACTGGAATGAAACCTTATGAATGTAATGAATGTGGGAAGATCTTTAGTAGCAAAACATCACTTAAGGCACATAAGAAAATTCATACTGGAGAGATGCCTTATAAATGTAAGGAGTGTGGGAAGGCCTTTAGGGAGAGGATACAGTTTACTCGACATCAGAGAATTCATACTGGAGAGAAGCCTTATAAATGTGATGAATGTGGGAAGATCTTAAGTAGCAATACTTCACTTAAGGTACATAAGAAAATTCATACTGGAGAGATGCCTTATGAATGTAAGGAATGTGGGAAGGCCTTCAGACAGAGGATACAGCTTATTCAGCATCAGAGAATTCATACTGGAGAAAAGCCTTATAAATGTGATGAATGTGGGAAGATCTTAAGTAGCAATACTTCACTTAAGGCACATAAGAAAATTCATACTGGAGAGATGCCTTATGAATGTAAGGAATGTGGGAAAGCATTCTACTTCAACTCAGAATGTAATCGACATCAGAGAATTCATACTGGAGAGAAACCTTATAAATGTAATGAATGTGGGAAAGCCTTTCGCCTTACTGTACAGCTTACTCGACATAAAAGAATTCATACTGGAGAAAAACCTTATGAATGTAATGAATGTGGGAAAGCCTTCCTTCGGAATTCAGATTTTATGCGACATCAGAGTATTCATACTGGAGAGAAACCTTATGAATGTAATGAATGTTGGAAGGCCTTCTGCCATGTTGCTGAACTTACCCAACATAAAAGAATTCATACTGGAGAAAAACCTTACGAATGTAAGGAATGTGGGAGGCCCTTCAGACTGAAGACCCAGCTTACTCAGCATCAGAGAATTCATACTGGAGAGAAGCCTTATAAATGTGATGACTGTGGGAAGGCCTTCAGGCTGGGAAAACAGTTTATCCAACATCAAAGAATACATACTGGAGAGAAACCTTATGAATGTGATCATTGTGGGGAGGCATTCAGACTTAGGCCACAGCTTACTCAGCATGAGAAAATTCATCATGGAGAAAAACCATTTGTGTGTAATGAATGTGGGAAAGGCTTCTTTCGGAATTCAGATTTCATGCGACATCAGAGTATTCATACTGGAGAGAAACCTTATGAATGTAATGTGTGTGGGAAGGCCTTCAGACTGAAGACCCAGCTTACTCAGCATCAAGAATTCATACTGGAGAGAAGACTTATAAATGTAATAAATGTGAAAAGGCCTTCAGACTGAAGAAACAATGTAATCAACATCAAAGAATACATGTTGGAGAGAAGCCTTATGAATGTGATCATTCTGGGGAGGCCTTCAGACTTAGGCCACAGCTTACTCAGCATCAAAGAATTCATTATGGAGAAAAACCATTTGTATGTAATGTATGTGGGAAAGGCTTCTTCTGGAATTCAGATTTTATGCGACATCAGAGTATTCATACTGGAGAGACACTTTATGAATGAATGTGGGAAGGCCTTCAGACTGAAGAAACAACTTATTCAATGTCAGAGAATTCATACTGGAGAGAAGTCTCATAAATCTGATGAATATGGGAAGGCCTTTAGGCTAAGGAAACAATTTATTCCACATCAGAGAATACATATTAGAGAGAAGCCTTATAAATGTGGGAAGGCTTTTAGACTGAGGAACAGCTTACTCAGAACTAGAGAATCCATACTAGAGAAAAACTTGAATAGAAGGTCTTGAAACACCTTCTGCATGAATTGAAAAGTAACTGTGCATCAGAGAGTAAAATTTATGAGAGAGAAAACTTAAGAACATAATAAATACGGGAAAGCCTTCAAGAATAAGACCCAACTTAGCATGCATCAGAGAATTCCTACTGGAGAAATTCCTTATGAATGTAAGTTGTGTGGGAATACCTTCCACTACAACTCAGAACTCATTCAATGACTTATCCTTGCTAGAAAGAAAAATTACGAATGTAATATTTTTGAGAAAGCCTTCTACCTGAAATCAGAACTTAGTTGACATCTAGGAGTTCATACTACTGAGAAACAGTATGAATATACGAATGTCTGTAGTGGCATCACAGAAGTTACTTGACATCAGAGAATTCTTACTGGAGAAAAACTTTGTGAAAGCAATTAATGTGGGAACGTCTTTAGACTGTGGGTGTTTCTTACTGTGCATCAGTGAAATCATACTAGAGTGGAATGTTATGCATTTACTGAATATGGGAAGGCTTTCACACTGAAACACAGGGCAGAGCCAGGATGGTGGAATGAAGCTAGTATTTTTTGCTTAGTTTTCCCAACACACTCATTCTGCAATAACTAAAAATGTACCAAACTGAATTCCGAGGGAGAAAGTGAAAGAAAAGTTACAGTGTCTTCTAATTCTAACAGGAACCTAAGAAGTCATAGAGTTATGTAGATTGTGAGGTGGAAACTGGTCAGGAGTACAGTACAAAGAGTGTAAGCTCAGCAGTGAACAGCCTAGTGCCTAAGGGAGGTAAGGGGACTGAACATTTTGTTAAAAAGAGATTCCAGGGGATCCCGTGCTAGCTGTAGATGCAGGATCAGGGGCCATTTGGCAGCTCCATTACCACATTACCCACTTCTGAGTTGTAGGTCCAGGGTAGAGAGGAGCAGTTACAGTGGCAAGGGAGCAGATAACCTCACCTGGTTAAGGTAAGATACCAGTTTGCAGACTTGCAGGGCAGTGACCCAGCTTCTCTCTGGATCACACTACCTTAGAAGCAACAAAAACTTTCAAGTCCCTAGACTTAACCTCAGAAAGCAGTAGGACATAAAAATTTGAAGACCAGATTGGATGCCTGCCCTCACAGGTGATCAGAGCCCAGCACTAACAAAAAGTCAAACTCAAAGAAATAAGCTAGAAAAATTAGAACTACAAAAAAAGAACCTGACAGTAAAAGCTTCTGTGGGCACAGGGAACCTTGAGACAAACTGAGAGACAAACTCAAAGGCAATGATGTATGAATCTCTACATGAAAGCCTCAAAGAAAAATGCAGATTGGACACAAGCCCAAAAGGAATTCCTTGAAAAGCTTAAGAGAATTTTTTTTTAATAGAGAAATAATTTAAATCATGTAAAAGTGATAGTGCAAAGTTTGGGAGAAGAAATAAGAGCAATTATGACACAAGAATTAACAGCTTGGTAGAAGATACACAAAAAAGTTCTGAAGAAAATAACTTCTTACAAATCAGAATTGATTAAATAGTTAAAGGAGGTACAAAAATCTCACAGAAGAAAATAACTTTCAAAAATTAGAATTGGTTAAGTGGAAGCTAATCCATGAGACATCAAGTAACAAAATATTGTCCAAAGAATGAAAATATTCATGTAAATGTGAAACATCTTATCAGAAAGACAACTGACCTGGAAAAGAGACCAAGGAAAGAAACCTTAGGAATTATTGAAGTCTAAAAACCATGATTAAAAAATGGGGCTAGACATCATATTTCAACATTTAAATCACAACTATCCAGATGTATTTGAATCAGAGGGCAACATAAAAATGGAAAGAATCCACCAATTTCCTCCTGAATGGGATCCCAAAATTAAAACTCTTAGAAATATAACTGCCAAAAATCCAGAGCTTCTAGGTCAAAGAGAAAATACAAGCAGCCAGAAAGATGCTATTTAAATACCATGAAACCATAGTAAGAATCACATAAGCTGTAGGAACAGAGGGCTTGGAGTATTATATTCCAGATAGCAAAGGAGTTTGTATTATAACCAAGAATGATCTACCCAGCAATACTGAGTATTATGTTATGGGGGATAGGGGTATGGATATTTAATAAAATGGAGGATTTTCAAGCTTTCATGATGAAAAGATCATTACTGAATAGAAAATGGCTGGCACTTAAACACAAGACTCAGAAAAGTATAAAAAGGTAAGCATGAGTGAGAAATCATAAAGGAGTTAATAAGAGTAAATTATTTTTATTCCTAAATATACTCCTTAGGAACCCCTAAGAACTTTTTCACCCTTAGGGCTGTTAGGAGTCTACTTAGGAAGAGCACATGGGTATGAGTCTAGTATATTGGGATAATCTCAAAAGAGATCATTTCTACAGTAGGATATCTGCCCTGAGGCTAATGTCAGTGTGGCATCAGGGAGAGCACCTAATGCCAGATCCAATAGCTTACCCTAAGACAGATGAACGGAATGTCATAGAGGGCATTGTTGAAGTAATCAATTCCCCAGTCATACAATGAAATCTCTTCTGAGTGTGAAAAAGGGGCTGGGCTCACAGGATTAGGCAAAAAAGTTCTAGCTGATGGCAGGCAAAAGATGAGGCCTGTCATGTGAGAGAAATACTTTTGCCCCCTCTTCAGAGCTTTCTTAGGAAAGGAGATTTACACCATTGGAGAACAAACACAGAAAGCGTGGATTACATGGTTGTCCATGGCAACGTGTAGTTTGAGGGCCTCAACCACAGAAAAGCAAGGCTGGCTGAAAGAGTGCCTCAGGAAAAATGCCTTTCTATTATAGGGGAGTCCTGGTGGCCAGGAATCAAGATGTGATGTGGCAAAATTGCTTGCAAAAGCTTGAAAAATCCTTTAGGGAAGGTAATGATAATCATTTAAGATCAATTGAGCCCCAATAAGGGCCAAA
This sequence comes from Phascolarctos cinereus, assembly GCF_003287225.1. Taxonomy (NCBI): domain Eukaryota; kingdom Metazoa; phylum Chordata; class Mammalia; order Diprotodontia; family Phascolarctidae; genus Phascolarctos; species Phascolarctos cinereus. The sequence continues at coordinate 36,686,487 of NW_027555625.1, read as the reverse complement.
AATCTGAATTAATCTTTTCTCCCTGATTGAACTAAAAGTGCCCCTTCCTGTGTCAGCAGCTGCGGGACCAGCATTCTTCCTGTTTGGGATCACTAAGGACAGGACACCTGGGACCAGACATAGCCTTGAATAATGGGACTTTTCTTATTTTGGTATCCTATGGCCATATGTTATGTAGGGAAGACACAGATAACCTGGCTCTATAATTTCAATTGACACTTTGACATTCTCCCATTTTATTGTATTTACAACTTATTCAACTAAGAGACTTCCTTTCCCATGCTATATGTTAAAAACATATGGAGGCTATATATATATATATACACACACACATATACATATGCATATATATAGATATATTTCATAACACAGACATCATGTCCTCCTAAAATTTCTTGAGTCGGTCAGAATTAAAGCTCTGGCTCCATGTACATGTTGCTAACTTAAGGGAATAAATGATATGGATTTACTTATCACCTAGCTTGTTGTTTCTTTAACCAACTTTCAGGTCGACAGTGAAAAACCAAGTCAAGCATTTTTCTTCTTCAGTTATTTCAGACACGTCTGACTCTTCATGACACCATTTGGGATTCTCTTGGCAGAGATACTGGAGTGGCTTGCTCTTTCCTTCTCTAGCTCATTTTACATATGAGGAACTAAGGCAAGTAGGGTTAAATGACTTGCCTAGGGTCACACACCTAGTGTCACACAGCCAGATTTGAACTCAGGAAGATGAGTTTTCCTGATTTCAAGCCCTGGACTCTATTCACTGAGTCACCTAGCTGCCCCAAGTCAAGCATATTCCACAATTATTGTAGCTACATATCCTTGAAGAGGTAAGAAGCCATGTGACTTTGTGCTCTGGACAGAGCTCAAATCTTTATAGAGATGAGTAGACCTAAAGGAAGTAAAGCCTGAGATGAGGGATGAAGTTAGTTTGGAGCAATTGTATACAGGTCTCAAATACAACAAAATCATTAAAGTTGAGTAGCCAAGGCTTTAAGTAGAACCCACTTAGTTTTGAAGAGTTGCTAGACACTGTAAGACACATGGAAAATAGGACTAGGGTTGTTTAGAGGGATACCTACTGGGAAACTATGTATAAATGGTCTAGGAACTCATGGATTCATGGATTTTATGGATGCAAAATTGAAGTGAAAGCTCACAACACTTCTGAAGGAAAACATTAGGAATAGCGTGATGGCCTCAAGAAAGTACTAGACCAGGGGAATGGAGACCATGATACATACCATTATCTGTGCAAGGTTAGGGAGATAGAATTGACTTCTGTTCCAACCATGGAGAAAATGGTCAAAAACAGGATAAATATACTCAAGAAGAGAATGAGATCTTGGTTCTTCAGATGCTGAGAACTATAGGGTTTTTTTCAGGGAAAAAGAAGTGGGGCCAAGGAAAGAGGTTGCCCCAGTATCATTAGACACAGACCAGAGCTTTACCAGTAATCAGTTTAGACTCGGGGCATTGAACAGAGGTGTCTGTAAAAATTTGGAATGTGGATTCCATTGCTGTCCTGGAGTGACATTTTCTTGTGTTGTCATTATTTTTCTGCATTTTCGTATTTTAGAGATGCCAGTGTGCTAACAGCCACCTTATCGCTAACTTTGGGAGAGTCACTATCAACTGTAAGGCCAGTTCAAGCACTTACCAGCATTTACACTGGTACCAACAGAAGCAAGGACAGCCACCCACGCTTCTTATCAAGTTCCTCCAAGTTGGCCTCTGGAGTCCCAGCCCAGTTCAGTGATTATGACCCTGCCAGGGGTTTCACTAACCACTTAGTCATCAGCAGCCCTGTGGAGGCTGCTGCTGCCTCTTACTGTCAGCAGGGCTATCATTCTGCAGCAGACTTGAACAAAAACCTTCTCAGGTTTATGGCTCAGGGTGGCTCAGTAAGTCCAGCTGCTAACCTCTCCCCCCATCACCTATGATGGAGGCCCTACTTCCGTTTGGTCAGGTATGGCCATTGAAAGATTCCAGGGATTGGAGTCTAGGAACTTTCCTGTATCTCATGAAAGAGATGCCGTGACGTGTGAGTCGCTTGTGGTTGCATGAGAACAATGATATATTCCATTTTTAAAGTTATAGGGGAAATACTTTAATTTTATGAGGCAGTCCTTTATATATCATGTCACCCTTGGAGGAAGAAGTAGAAATATCTGCTTCAGGATAAGTTGCTGCAGAGAAACTGTGGCCGAACATTCCAAGTGCACCAGAAATCAGTAGGCTTCATTATTGGCTAACAGTCTGAAACTGTATGTCAGGCAGTAATCCTGGAAGCGCTCTGTAAATGCTAGCTGTTATTATCGATGGACTGTTCCTTGATTTCATCCTGCCTCGAATGCTTCATAGCTGGTCCTTGTGTTTTCCGATGAGTTTTGTTCCCTTTCCTTGACTCCTGCCTGCTGTGTGACCCTGTGCCGGTCACATAGATGCTGCCTGCCTTGGCTTCTTCAGCTGTAACGTGGAGGCAGTAATGATAGCACCTGCCTCCTAGGCTTGTTGTGAGGATCAAATGAGGTGTTTGTGAAGCACTTGGCATGCAGTAGGCATTATGGATTTGCTTATTCTCTCCTCCCCTCTCTGCTTTACCCACTCTGTCACTTCTCATTTTATTGGTGTGTATAATCCATTCACATTTAAATTTATGAATTGGGTTTATAGTTTCCATTTTCTCTAATATGTTTTTTTCCCCTAAATTAAGGGTTTTTTTCCTTTTTCTTAGTAAAGATAGTGTTGTTTCCAGTTATTTTAGCTTAATCTCCTTTCAAGCAGTTCTGTTTCCACTGGATCTCTTTTCCCACACTCAGTCCTCCTCTCCTCACTCTGCACCTCACCTCATTGATTGATGGCCTGTATAGAGTAAGTGATGCCGTTTGGATTGAAGCCGTGTCAGGTGGTCCAGGCATGCTCAAGACCACGCGTGAATGTTAAGACTGTCCTTGTTATCAGTGAATTTACGTTGCAGTGGGAGGTGAAGACACATAAAGGGGAGTGATGGTTTGAGAAGGGTATTTTGCTCTGGAAATGTACAGGGATGGTGAATGGAGCCAAAGAAGCACACTTTGAGATATTTCCAATAGGGAAGGCAATATTGATTTAATTTCTTGATTCCATATTTGATTTCTAGGATTGAAAAGTGGATAGTGCTTGGAGGGCAATGCAGGGGGTATATGGTAGCAGCAAGGCACTTGACAAAGAGATGCCTGAGGAGTAAGTAAACACAAAACCTACATACCCAATATAGCGGACCACAAGAAGCTCCCTTCAGTCTAAACAGGGCAGATGTTCTGCAGATGAAAAGCTTGATTCATCCAGGATACTTCTTAAATAAATAAAAACCGTTTTTAACATTTGTTGTTTTCTTCTTAAGTTTTGAGTTCCAAATTTTATCTCCCCCACCCTCCCCTCACTGAGATGACAAGCCATCTAATGTAGGTCATACATGTGAAATAATGTAAAACATTTCTATATTAGTCATTTTGTGCAAGAAGACTTGGGAGAGAGAAAGGAAGAAAGTGAAAAATAGTATGCTTTTCAGGGAAGCACTCCTCATCTTATAAAGTACAGCAAAAAATATAGACTTAATTAAGAGAGATAAGGAAGGAAACTACATCTTGCTTAAAGGTACCATAGACAATGAAGTGACCAAATTAGAAGAGCAAGGAATAGTCTGCCTGTCACATCTAAGGGGAGGGGAAGAATTCATGACCAAACGAGATAGAGAGCATTACAAAATGTAAAATAAATAATTTTGATCATATTAAATTGAAAAGCCTGAATGAAAACCTTCTATGAAAACAGGAAGCAATAAGTAATGAGATAAAGGGGAGCATCTCCTCATCTCTAAAATGGGAATAACAGTATTGCATGTATAGGGAAAGGCTTCAAGGAGCAGGTGAAAAAAGATGCACAGAATTTTGTAACCACAAGCTTAGTGCTCAATGAAAGGGGATTGTAACTCCTAAGAGGAAGATTTCAAAATAAAAGTAAGACCCTTGAGTTCCTGTCTTCTCTGACTCTTGCGTAACATAAAGAATATATTCCCAGGCTAAGAACTTAGAAGAGGGGATTTCTGGTGATGGAATCCTAATAAAGCTGCCTCCCAGCCCTGATTTTATAACTTCCTTATAGGCCTCATTATGAGCCTCACTGAGGAGCAGGCATGTCTAGGTTTAACCACACTGCAGGCCTCCAGACTCCATCATAGGCCTCACTGAGCGGCAGGCCCACTGCCCCTACCTAGCCACTGCTTTGCCCCCAACTCAATATCCTAACTTCCTCTTATATGCCTCACTAGAACAGCAGGCATTTCCATGAACACATGCCCCACTAGAACAGCAAGTGTGTCCATGTGGTGGACATGATTAGCAAGGCTGGAGATTAGATCCCCACAATGTCCCTGTTGGCATCTATTTTTAGAAGGAGAAAAATGTCACCCAAACCATACCCACTGAGGTATCTGCAGAACTAGTATTGATATTATCTTTATGTTTTATATCGTCTATTTTATATAAATATTTTGGTTTTCTATTGATGATGGGGTTGAAGAGGTTTGTAGAAAGTGTATTTCACCATCTTTCATGTGGATACTAATATGTAGAATGTGCTAGGAAGAGAAAAAATTAGTACTGGCCTTGTTGTTCTTAAAGAAAACCAGTGGAGCTCCTCCAATGTGAATATGAGGTATGCAGCGTGAAAGAATTCAGAGAAATTTGCAAAGGCAGCAAATCATTTCCCCCCTAAGTTTCCCAGATTACTATCAAACAACTCAGCCTTGCCTTGATTGTGTGAATATCATTTGTGAATGTCAGTGTAGAATGGGGTTTGATAGCGAGACAGGAACCAGATGAGAGGAAACAGCTGAATATGTGCCTAATCAGAAAGCAGTGACCACCCGGGCCATGGACTTAGGAGGATGTAGCTGCTCTTTTGAAATCACACAGTTTAATAGCCTGGACAAGTTTTTGCTCCAAGGTGCAGCATTTTGTGTGAGGCCAGTCTTTCCTAATGTTGAGAATAATACACTCCAGAATCTTCAGCTTCTACAGTGTTAATTGTGCGAGTGAAATTTGTCTCATGCCAGTTGCCACTGAACCTGGTAGAGATCCTGTACTTCATGTTGGAAGTTTCATAGATAAGGAGATTAGGGGATTGACTCTGTTTCTGTTGGTACCAGCCCTGAAGTAGATGGTGACACTCTCTCTCTCTCTCTCTCTCTCTCTCTCAGAGATGCAGGCTGAAACTAATTGGTCAGCGCAATCTGTCCAATGGTACCTGTAAGGAGAAAGAAAAGACATGGTTTCCAAGTGTTAACCAGCTTCAATCTCATTGACTCACAAGCAGAATTAGATAGACTCCTATCACTTGGATTTAAATACAGAACCCGATAATAGGTAAAAAACATTTTAGAATTCCTGGAATTTAACTGATCTAAGAAGAATGTAAGTGATCACAATCCACCTTTATATGTTCCCTCCTTCCTCACCTATGAGCTAGAGCAGCAAGAGAAAGACGAATAGAACTTCTGACTCCATGTCTATACTGTCTCCTTCTCTGGGCTGATGCCTGAGTGGGAGAGTAACAAGAATCATGGATAAGGGCTCTAAGCAGCAGTTGTAACAGGCTGGGGTTGGGGTCAGGTTTGGGGAGGGAACATGAAAAGCAGGCTGGCTCTGAGAAAGGTCTGGAGTTCCAGCTGCAGATCTAATTCCTCTCCAGGGCTCATGTTATGGATAATTCTTCTCTATTCTAGTCAAAACAGGAAGACAATTCAGGACTTTTTTTTTTACCCCAAATTATTAAGTGGCAAGGATAGCTAGATGGCACAGTAGGTAGAGTGCTTAGCCTGAAGTCAGGAAGACTCATTTTCCAGAGTTGAAATCTGGCCTCAGACACTTACTAGCAGTGTGTACCTGGGCAAGTCACTTAACTCTGTTAACCTCAGGACCTTATCTGTAAAAGAGATGGAAAAGGAAATGGCAAACTACTCCAGTATCTTTGCCAAGAAAATCCCAAATGAAGTCCTGAAAAGTCAGACATGACTGAAAGGACTGAACAACAACAACAAAGTTAAGTGGAAGATAATTGCTCTATTTTCCTACCTTGTGCTATCCTTAGTCTCAGAAGATATTATCTCTACACTAGTGGGGGCAGATGATAGAAAAGATACGCTGAGCATTTTCATCTATCTCTTTCTTGGCCTGGCTCTCTCTTCTTTCAATACATTCTTTGTTACCTAAATATGCCATGGACATTCTTACCTCCCCACTTTTGCTCATCCCCTTAGAATAACCCCATCTTTTCATTTGTGTCTATTTAAAATTTTGGAAACTTCAAGCAATCCCTCTATGGTTGTGTTGCTTTACAAAATCATTTTAAAGTGAGTTGAACATTTTTAAAGTCCTTTCAATCTATGAATCTTGTTCTCAGCAATAAGAGGGATTCTCCTCTTTCTGACCTATTCACTTTGGTGTCTATCCCAATGATCAGATGACCTCATTGACCTCTGTGTCAGATCAGTACCTGTCCCAGTAGGTATAATGAGTCTGTATTGAGTCAGAGCTAGAATATGAATATGGGAGTGACTACTTCAGAGAAAATGTACCTATGGATGTAGCAAAAGCTTCCCTTTTCCTCATCATGGGCAGCTTTCTACTTTGCCATAGATTATTACTGTTAGACATTTTAGCAAAAATTCATTCCTGGAGAGTCGGAAGATGGGGAGGGGCCAAAATTCGGGATTTGCCACCCAAATAATTATCTTCCATCTCCTAAAAACTGATCCAGTCATCCACAGTTCCCAGTGTAACACCTTTGTCAGAGGTCTTTCATCCAAATAGGCCCAAGCATTCCATAGGCCAAAATCACCAGAGGGAAGTCTGCTGATACTAAGGAAATATGGATGACCATGAGTAGCCAGCATTTTGGTACTCTTTCACACAAATACCCATCATTATTATTCATATGACCAATTAACCAGAAAAAAAAAACTTAATCAGCTTTTACGAAAGATCTACATTCTTTTTAGTAAGATCTACAGAGCATCTGAATGTTTGGGCTGGATGGGATGGCCACTGACGCCATCTCTCAGATCCAAATTATGGGAGTCTGTGACTCTCTTCATTCATTAAAGACTACTGCAAAGAAAGAGCAAATAGATAAAGATCTGACGAACAGTTAGTAAACTTGTCACACAGGCATAGTATAATAGTGATGGGGGACTTCAGTTATCTGAACACTTGATAAAGTGCTCTAGCTTTGTCAAGAGCAGAACAGATAAAATATCTTGACAAGTCTAAGTGTTAATTTCATCCTTCAAAAGGAATGGGAGACCTATAATGAAAATTCTATGCTGAACTGAATTTTCATCATGAGTGGAATAATGGGAAGCTGGAAAAGTGGCTGATCCAACCTGGATATTGTGTTAGAGAAGGTTTTGGTTGAGAACAAACACAAAAATCTAAAAAAGTGTTTAGAAAGAGTTTTATTAAGTGAATTCAGCAGAAAAGAAAGCCAGAAAAAAGTGTGGTCAACTCTCTCAAGTATCTGTAAGGCTGACATTATATAGAGTCCAGACAAGGACATAAGGACAAGTAGCTGGTTGCCAGCATGTAACAATTGGGCAGTTTTCAGAAAAGGGCAGTTCCCGGGTGAGGTTGATTGACATGTATACCAGTACATAAGTATAAACATTCAATTCAGTTTGGGCAAATACAAAAATTGTTGGGTGGACCTTAAACCTGGCTGGATCCAAAACAAGACCTGAGTGGAATCTGTGCATTCCATGCAGCCATCTGCCTTCCCTGGAGCATCTCTGAGGTTAGCCTAACCACTATGGGTTAGGTGATTACCATCATATAAAGCAGGCCTGTACAACCTGCAGCCCACAGTCAGCTTGCAGCCAATGGGCCTCTTATAGTACGTCAAAGGATTTCCTCTACATACAAAGAATGTTTTCCTTTACATCTTATGCAAGCTGCCTGAATCCTTTGACATGCTACAGGTGGCCCAAAGGCCGTAAGCTGCCCAGGGGTCACAGGTTGTGCAGGTCTGAATAAAGCTACATTCAAAAACATTAATTTAATATTTTATTTTTTCCCAATTACATGTAAAAACAATTTTAACATTCTTTTTTTTCTTCCAATTTTGCCTTCCAAATTCTTGCCCTCCCAGCCCACTCTCATTGAGAAGGCAAGCAATTTGACATAGGTTATACATATGCAGCCATGCAAAACATATTTCCATATAAGACATGCTGGGAAATAAAACAGACAGAAAACCAAGAAAAATAAAGTGACAAAAAACTATGCTTCAGTCTGCATTTAGACTCCATCAGTTCTTTCTCTGGAGATGGATAATATTTTTTATCCTAAGTCGTTCAGAATTGTCTTAGATCGTTGTATTGCTGAGAATAGCTGAGTTATTTATAGTTGATCATCATATAATATTTCTGTTTCTGTGTTCAGTGTTCTCCTGGTTCTGCTGATTTCACTTTGCATCAGTGTATGTAAGTCTTTTCATGTTTTTTTCTTCAAGCATCCCACTTGTCATTTCTCATATACTGCAATAGTATTCTATCAGAATCCCATACAATAATTTGTTCAGCCATTTCCCAACCAAATTGACATCTTCTCAACTTCCAATTCTTTGCCACCACTAAAAGAGCAGCTGTAAATCTTTTTGTACAAATCAATCCTTTTCCCTTTTTTTTTTTTTAACCCTGTGATACAAACCTAGTAGTGCTATTGCTTGGTCAAAGGTTATGCACTGTTTTGTAGCCTTCTGGACATGATTCCAAATTGGTCTTCAGAATGGTTGAATCAGTAAACAACTTTACCAACAATGCAGTAGTGTCTTAATTTTCCCACATCCACTCCAACAGTTGTCGTTTTTTTTCTGTCATAGTAGCCAATCTAATAGATGTGGAGTGATAGCTCAGAGTTGTTTTAATTTGCATTTCTCTAATCAATAACGATTGAGAGTTTTTTAATGTGAATATGAATAGCTTTGATTACTTCATCTGAAAGCTGCCTGTTCATATCCTTTGATCATTTGTCAACTAAGGAATGGCTCTTATTTCTATAACTTTGATTCAGTTCTCTATATATTTGAGAAATGAGGTCTATCAGAGGAACTTGCTGTAAAATTTTTTTCACAGTGATGATTACTAACAATATATTTTCTTCTATCCTATTTCCCCCATTTATCCTTCTCTCTCTTTTCACCCTGTCCATTCTCAAAAGTGTTTTGCTTCCGACTTTTACTTCTTCCAGTCTCCTTTCCCTTCTGTCAGTCTCTCTCTCTCCCCTCACCCCATTCCCTTTCCCTCCTGCTTTCCTGTATGGAAAAGTATATTGTTACGCCCAACTGGGTGTGTATGTTATTCCTTCTTTGAGACAATTATGATGAGAATAAGGTTCACATGCTATCCCACCCTATTTTCCCCATTTTCTCCTTCACTGTAAAATCTCTTTTATGTTAGATAATCTACCCCCATTCTAGCTGTTCCTGTCCCCTTATCCCAGTGCATTGTTCTTTCTCACCCATTAATTTTATTTTTTTTAGATAGTCATCTAATCATATTCAACTCACCCCTCTACCCTCTGTCTATGTATATTCCTTTTAACTGCTCTAATAATGAGAAAGTTACAAGTATCTTCCCATGTAGAAATATAAACAGTTTAAATTTATTGAATCCCTTATGATTTCTCTTTCCTGTTTACCTTTTTATACTTCTCTTGAGTCTTGTATTGGATGTCAGATTTTCTATTCAGCTCTGGTCTTTTCATCAGGAATACTTGAAATTCCTCTATTTCATTGAGTATCCATTTTTTCCCCTGAAAGATTATACTCAGTTTTGCTGGGTAGGTGATTCTTGGTTATTATCCTAGCTCCTTTGCTCTCTGGAATATCATTCCAAGTGCTCTGATCCTTTAATGTGGAAACTGCTAAAACTTGTGTTATCCTGACTGTGGCTCCATGATATTTGAATTGTTTCTTTTTGGTTGCTTGCAATATTTTTTCATTGACCTAAGAACTCTGAAATTTGGTTATAATATTACTAGGAGTTTCCATTTTGGGATCTCTTTCAGGAAGTGATTGGTGGATTCTTACAATTTCTATTTTATCCTCTGGTTCTAGAGTATCAGGGCAGTTTTCCTTGATAATTTCTTGAAAGATGATGTGTAAGCTCCTTTTTTTTTTAATCATGGCTTTCACACAGTCCAATAATTTTTTTTTTTTAGTGAGGCAATTAGGGTTAAGTGACTTGCCCAGAATCACACAGCTAGTGAGTGTTATGTGTCTGAGGCTGGATTTGAACCCAAGTCCTCCTGACTCCAGAGCTGTTGCTCTATCCCCTGTACCAGCTAGCTGGCCCCCAATAATTCTTAAATTAGCGTCCTGGATCTATTTTCCAGGTCAGTTGTTTTCCCAGTGAAATATTTAACATTTCTTCTATTTTTTCATTCTTCTGACTTTGTTTTATTGCTTGATGTCTCATAAAGCCATTACCTTCCATTTGCCCTACTCTAATTTTTAAGAAATTTCTTTTCTTCAGTGAGCTTTTGTAGTTCATTTTCCTTTTGGTTAGTTTTACTTTTTAAGGAGTTCTCCTTATTAATTATATGTTTAAAAAGAGGCTATCTGCATCCAGAGAAAGAACTGATAAAGAGAAATATATATAGAATAATTTTACATACATTTATACATGTATGTATGTGTATATAGGTATATACACACACCTATTTGGGTCTAATGGTAGCCATCTCTAGGGTGGGGTGAAGTGAGGGTAGGAAAAAATAAGAAAAAAGAAATTTACTTGATAATTTTGGTGATAATGGGCATCTGTCCTTGTTGCACACCTTATCTTACTGGAAAGTCTTCTAGCTTATCCCTATCACACATAATGCTTCTTCATGGTGTTAGATAGATATTGCTTATCATTTTAAGAGAAACTCTATTTATTCCTGTGCTCTCTAGTGTTTTTAATAGGAATGGGTGCTGTATTTTGTCAAAAGCTTTTTCTGTATCTGTTGAGATAATCATATAATTTCTGTTAATTTTGTTATTGACATGGTCAATTATGCTGATAGTTTTCCTAATATTGAATCATGCATATTCCTGGTATAAATCCCACTTGGTCATAGTATACTGTCCTTGTGATAAATTGCTGTAGTCTCTTTGCTAATATTTTATTTAATGTTTTTATACCAATATTCATTAGGGAAACTGGTCTATAATTTTATATCTCTGTTTTGGCTCTTCACATTTTAGGTATCAGCACCATATTTGTGTCATAAAAGGAATTTGGCAGGATTCCCTCTTTTCCTATTTTTTCCAAATAGTTTATATCAGATTGGAATTAATTGTTCTTTAAATGTTTGGTAGAATTCATTTGTAAATCCATGGTGATTTTTTTCTTAGGAGGTTCATTGATGACTTGTTCAATTTCTTTTTCTAAAGTGGGGTTATTTAGATACTTTATTTCCTCTTCTGTTAATGTGGGCAGTTTATATTTTTGCAAATATTTATCCAGTTCACTAAGACTATCAAAATTGTTGATACAGTTGGGCAAAATAGTTCCTAATTAATACTTTAATTTCCTCTTAATTGGTGGTGAATTCACCCTTTTCATTTTTGATACTGGTAATTTGGTTTTCTTTCAGTTCTTAAATCACATTAACCAATGATTTATGTATTTTATTTTTTCATAAAACCAGCTCTTAGTTTTATTTATTAGCTTAATAGTTCTCTTACTTTCAATTTTATTAATCTCTCCTTTGATTTTCAGAATTTCTAATTTGATATTTAATTGGGGATTTCTAATTTGTTCTTTTTCTAGTATTTTTAGTTGCATGCCCAATTCATTGATCTCTTTCTCTATTTTATTGATGTAAGCATTATGAGATATAAAATTTCCCCTAAGAATTGCTTTTGGCAGCATCCCAAAAGTTTTGGTATGTTGTCTTACTATTTTGATTCTCTTTGATAAAATTATTGATTGTTTCTATGATTTATTGTTTGACTCATTCTCTAGGATTAGATTATTTAGTTTCCAATTAGTTTTTAGCTTATCTTTCCTTGGCCCTTTATTACACATAATTTTTATTACATCATGATCTGAGAAGGATGTATTTAATATTTCTGTCTTTCTGCATTGGACTTTGATGTTTTTATGCCTTAATACATGGGTAATTTTTGTGTAGGTGCTGTGTACTCCCAAGAAAAAGGTATATTCCTTTCTAGTTCCATTAACTTTTATCCAGAGGCCTATAATATCTAACTTCTTGTTTATTTTGTGGTTAGATTTATCTGGTTCTGAGAGGGGAAGGTTGAAGTTTCCCACTAGTATAGTTTTGCTGTCTATGTCTTCCTATAACTTACTTATCTTCTCATCTAAGAATTTGGGTGCTATACCAGTTGGTGTATATATGTTTAGTATTGATATTACTTATTGTCTATGGTACCTTGTAGAAAGATGCAGCTTCCTTCCTTATTTCTTTTAATTAAATCTATTTTTGCTTTTGGTTTCTCTGAGATCAGGATTGCTATCCCTGGTTTGTTTGTTTGTTTGTTTTTTTACTACAGCTGAAGCATAATAGATTCTGCTCCAGCCCCTTACCTTTACTTTCTGTGCTTCCAATGTGTTTCTTGTAAACAACGTATTGCAGGATTTTGATTTTTAATCCATTCTGCTATTCACTTCCATTTTATGGGAGAGTTCATCCCATTCACATTCAGTTATGATTACTATATGTTTCCCTCTGTCCTGTTTTTCCCCATTTTCTCTCTCCTTTCATCCTCCCTTCTCACCAGTTTTGCTTCTGACCACCACCTCCCTCAATCTGCCCTCTCTTCTGTCAACCCCCCCTTTCTTTCGCCTTTTCCCTTCTACTTCTACCCTCCCTTCTATCCTCCCATTACCCCCCCCTTTTCCCCTTTCTTTCTCTTTTCCCTTCCTACTTCCCTACAGGATAAGGTAAATTTCTATGCCTAATTGAGTGTGTATGTTATTCCCTTTTTGAGCCAAATCTAATCAGAGTCAGGTTCAAACAGCGCTCACCCCTTCCCTTCTTTCCCTCTACTCTAATAGGTCTTTTGTGCTTCTTCATGTGAGGTAAATTACCCTATTCTATCTCTCCCTTTCCTGTTCTCCCAGTACAATCCATTTTTCACCCCTTAATTTTTTTATATCATCACATCAAAGTCAACTTATACTCATACCCTCTGTCTATGTATACTCCTTCTAACTGCCCTAATAGAGATACATTTCTCAAGATTTACAATTATCTTCTTCCCATATAGGGAAAACAGTTTAAATCTTACTGAATGACATGTTTTTCTTTCCCATTTACCTTTTTATGTTTCTCTTGATTCTTGTATTTGAAGACCGAATTTTCTATTCAGGTCTGATCTTTTCATCAGGAAAGTTTGAAAATCCCCTATTTCACCAAATGTCCATCTTTTCCCCTGAAAGATTATGCTGTTTTGCTTGGCAGTTGATTCTTGTTTGTAATCCAAGCTCCTTTGCCTTCCAGAATATCATATTCCAAGCCCTCCAGTCCTTTAATGTAGAAGCTACTAGGTCCTGTGTAATCCTGACTGTGGCTTCTTGATATTTGAATTGTTTCTTTCTGGCTGCTTGAAATGTTTTCTCCTTGACCTGATAATTCTAGAATTTGGCTACAGTATTCTTTGGAGTTTTTATTTTGGGATCTCTTTCAAGAAGTGATCAGTAAATTCTTTCAATTACTATTTTGACCTCTGGGTTGTAGGATATCAGGGCAGTTTTCTTTGATAGTTTCTTGAAAGATGCTTGAAAGATTCCAGGTCAGTTGTTTTTCCAATGAGGTATTTTAATTTTCTTCTATTTTTTCATTCTTTTGATTTGGTTTAACTGATTCTTGATGTCTCAGAGTCATTAACTTTCACTTGCCTAATTCTAATTTTTAAGGAATTCTTAAAATTTGAACAGATTTGAACTCAGGTCCTCCTGACTCCAGGGCCAATGCTCTATCCACTGCACTACCTAGCTGCCCCTCTCTTTTATGTTTCTTTCTCATTTCCCATCTATTTCATGACTTTAAAGTTGATCTTTGCTCCTGGGACACAGGGGACACTATCCCAAGCTTCTTATGCTGGGGACAGGGGCCTGGTTGCTGGCTTTCCTTGTTGAGGCCTCAGGTGCTGGTGGCTTGCCCACTGCACTAGGGTGGCCTGGCCTAGTTGTGACTGTTTTGCCAGGGTTCCAGGGGTCATTATTTGCCTTCTGTGCTGGGGCTGGAGGTCTCACAGCTGGCCTGCTGAACTGAGGGACCTTGGTTGCTGATCTGTGCTGTCACTAAGAGCCTCCTGCTGGCTTGCCCATCTACACTGGGCTGTGCTCCCCTTTTGCCCAAGTGAGACAGACCTTTTCTGAAGTCCTTCTAAGTTATCTTAAGCTGGAAAATTATCTCACTCCATCTTTTGTGGGTTCTGTCACTCTAGAATCCATTTAGAGGTTTGATTTAATGTTGTTTCCAAGGGAAACTGGGGAGAGCTCAGGTAACTTCCTGACTTCTCTCTGCCATCTTGGCTCTGCCCCCCGGAAGGGATCTTGTTGGGAATCTAGTCCAACTCTTACACTAAAGGAATCCCCACTCAAAATCCCCACCTGTCAATTCTAAAAAAAAATTACAAAAGAGCCCACAGAGGTTGTAGCAAAAAGCTTTACACCAACTGTAAACTCTGAAATGTAAAATAAAATACCCAAGAGCCCACAAAGGTTATAGGCAAAAAGCCTTCTTTATTCCGTTGCAGGAGGGAAACAAGACACATGTGCCAGGATCTGCTCTAGGACCGAGGAGACCCAAGGCAGACAGGCTAAGCCTTGTTATATACAGTTAGACAAAAAAAATCAAGCAGTAAGCTATAACAGCAGTGGTCATGTATAATAGAAACCATGAGGCAAGTTTGTCAAGTGACAAAAGGTTTATTCATAGCAGGGCTTCATGACTGCGACGTGGTTTGGGCTGGTGCTTGCCCAAGCTCAGGGATGGCCAGTTCTATGATTTAGCTGCAGCAGATTTCATCCAGAGGGTGGGCACGAAAGACTGTTGTTATGCAAGCAAATTTGCTTGCTGGGCATTAGCCCTGGAAAACGAAGTGTCTCCTAGTAATAAAAAGAGAGGAATGGTCTTGGCATGGGGATCCGGACAAGTGGTAGTTCAGTCTCTGCTTGAAGACCTTTAAGGAAAGAAAACTCATCACCTCTCAATGCAGCTTATCTTTTTGTTGTTCCTGCTGAGTCTTTTCAGTTGTTTCTGGCTCTTTGTGACCCCTCATTTGGGTTTTTTTTTTTTAGCAAAGATACTGGAATGATTTGCCACTTCCTTCTCCAACTCATTTTACAGATGAGGAAACTGAGGCCAACAGGGTTAAGTGACTTGCCTAGGGTTACATAGTTAACTAAGTGTCTGAGGCCATGTTTGACCTTGTCTTCCACACTCCTAGTCTCACACCACCTAGCTGCCTTCATCTAACTTTTGTACAGTTCTAATTTTTAGAAAGATTTCTTGACAATGTGCCTAAATTTCCTACTTTGCACCATTTACCCACTGCTCCCCCTTTTGCCACCTGGAGCCAAACAGGAAATGTCTAATCCCTTCTCCACATGACAGACCATATTCTTGAAGACAGCAATCATATTCCCCCTCTGTCTTCTCTTCAGGCTAACCATCCCACTTCCCCCAACTAATCCTCTTATGTCATGCAGTTAAGGCCCTCCACCATCCTAGCCGCCTTCCTCTGGAAAGTCTCCAGCTTATCAGTGTCCTTCTTAGATCACAGCACCCAGTACTTGACAGTAATTCAGATGTGCTCTGACTAGGGGAATGGGATTACTTCCCTGTTCTTGGAAGTTATGACCCTCCTAATGCAGATCAAAGTTGCATTCACTTTTTTGGCTCCTATATTCCACTGCTGACTCATTTTGAACCTGCAGCCTTGTAAAACCCCTGGATCTTTCTCAGAGCTGTGGCTGATCTGCGCTTCTCCCATCTTACATGTACAAAGTTGGCTGTATCCAACGGCCAGATTTTTTCCCTTTTGAACACCATCTTACTGGATTTAGTCCAGTACTCCAGCCTAACAAAAGTTTGATGGATCCTGACTCTCTCATCCTGTTACCTATTATTAATCATGTATCATCTGCAGAATTGATGAGCATGTTATTTATATCTTTATCTAAGTCATTAATCGTAACACGCAACAGCACAGAGCTAAGCCACAGGGCCTCAGTGCTGCACTGGGCAATATCCTGCCACATTGACATGAAACCATTAATAACTCCTCTTTGGATTCAGACCATTCAACCAGTTCTGAATCCATTTGATTGTTATTCATTAATCTATATTTTCCCTCTTCTCCACGAGAAGAGTATGAGATACTTTGTCAAAAACTTTGCTGAAAATGTAAACTATATCTTTGGTATTCTTCTTATATGTGGACTTAGCAATCTTCTCACACAAAAAAGAGGGAAATGAAGTTAATCCAGCATGTTCTGTTCTTGTTGAAGCCATGCTGACTCTGTGTTCATTCCCTCCCTTTCTCCATGATTGCTACCCACCTCTTTAATGATCCATTCTAGAATTTTCCCAGAAATCCAAATGAAGCTGACTGGCAATAAATCGTTAGCAGACTGTGCTCTCTTATCTTTCACAGGAAATGCGAGAAAGCATTTGCCTCTTCAGTATTGTGGTACTTCTCTCATTTTTCCATGATCTTTCAAATATCTCTGACAGTAACTGAGCAATCACATCTGTAGTTCATCTCGTCCAAATGACTTGAATTAATCAAGGGTGGCTGGATGTCCCGTTATTGTCTACTTCCTTATCTTGGGCATCCACTCTGAAGCATTTCTGTTCTGAAATTTCAAGTACAGATGTCACTCTTCTTTAGAGAGAAAACAAAATAAAAATAAAAATTGAGAAAATCTTCACTGTGTTGTCAGTGATCACCCTTTCTCTTCTTTGATCTTCATTTTTCTCCCAACATGACTTTAAAAAACCATCTTTTTTGTCTTCCTCAGTCTTCATTACCAGCCTCAGTTTATTCTGAGTTCTAACATTCCTGATGCAGTTTTTTTCCAGAACCATAAAATTCTCATATCTGACTGTTTCTTTTTTCTTTATTTTTTTTTTTGCCAATATAGAAAGTGAGAAATTTAATTTTAACTTTTTGGCTTTTACAACATAATTCAAAGACAAAATGGAACCCAATTCCCTTATCACATAGGGCCTTAAGATCACAAATTTTCTCTTAAAACACTTACTTAACAAATTGATGGTATGCTAGGCTCATTAAACTCTTGTAGTAACTACCTCATAAGTACTTTTACACAAATGCAGTAAATAACATCAAGAAAAAAATAGGAACTATTTCTTTAAGGTCTTTTATACTCAGGTTATATAGTATAATTAATCAACTTCACAGTACAACACATATGAATGTGATGTTAATATAAATACAAAAAAGCAAGACAAACTGCTGCAGGATTTTGTGTGGACTTGGTTTTTTTTAGGATCAACTCCAAACATACAGTACATGAAAGATGGAATAAATAGAAAAAAGGGCCTTAGGTATTTCCCTGTACAGTGAACTATACTAATGAAAGTATTAAGCAAATATGCTATTAAGTCATCTCTCTTAGTCATTGCCTTACTTCAAAACTGTCACCAAATGATGACTCAAGTCATAGAAATTCATTAGGGTGCCCCTTGCTAAGGTACACTACATTTATTAACTAGAAGTGCACTTCTTTCTCCCAAAATTTAGCAATTTTACTACTTTGGTCAGTTTACAGTGAGATTAAAAGAAATGGAAAATTTCAAAGCTAATATTCTTTTTTTTATCACATATATAATAAGATATCCTTAAAGACAGAACTACAGGTGGAGCAAAATATTTTCAAAGAAAAATGACAAACTACTAGAACGTACTGTCAGTCAAGTACATCTGAACAAAAGGAAGATTTTAAAAGGAAAAATCTCTACATACACACTCTATACCTCATACTGTACCACATGTCCTCATTGTACATTTTATAAAAATATCATAAAGTTTAGCCTCAAGTTGGGAAGAAATGGTGATACAAAAATGAATGCATTTAACTTTTATTTCCAAACAGTCCTAATTTCTACATTCAAAAATATTTTTCTCTTTTGGGCACTTAAAACTAACCAAAAACCTATCTTTAGATATTTTCTTCACTGTATACTCTCTTAAACCCTATATTTTAATACCTCTATACAATTTAACATTCCTGATACAGTTTTTTTTCCAGGACCATAAAAAGTTCTCATGTATTGATTCTTTCTTTTTTCTTTTTTTTTTCTTTTGCCAGCATGGAAAGTGAGAAATTTAATTTTAACTTCTTGACTTTTACAACATGATTCAAAGACAAAGTGGTAATATGGTAAAAAGGAGACAAGTGCATTTTAAAAGGTTACATAAGGGGCAGCTAGGTGGTGCAGTGGAAAGAGCACTGGCCCTGAAATCAGGAGGACCTGAGTTCAAATACAGCCTCAAACCAAACACTTGACACTTTTTAGCTGTGTGACCCTAGGTAAGTCACTTAACCCCAATTGCCCAAAAAGGAAAAAAAATTGCATAAAGTAACACCACTCATATTATCAAATCTGAAGTTCTGTCCTTTAAGCATTTCACTTTAAAGAGGTCCAACCAGTGTAACACCATTAAGTAGCACTCATGGATCCTGTGAATTATTGCAAATAATCTCACATGCACACATATTTTTAATATATGCTTTTTTTTTGAAGGGGGAGGAGGATACAATATTATTTTTCTATCCCTATCTAAATATTGTCTAGATGAACCAAAAGATTAATATTACTAATAGAAATACCTAAACTGTTTTAAAGACTAAAGTTTTCTAAATATTTAATTAGAATAACTCCACCAAACAAAAAGAAATGAAAAACTATGCCAGTACATTTTTTCCTGTGTGTATAATATGAATATCAATATGAGGCATAATCTGTAGACAATTAATACAGATACATATAAGTATAAGCTTTTATACTAATAATTCATGGTAGCCTGGTGAAGTTTGTTTTTTTGTTTTTTGGTTTTGGTGAGGCTATTGAGGGAAAGAGGTAGGAAAGAAAGGGGTTTCACTGGGAGAAGTACTTAATTGCCTTAGCATCATTACCATGATGTATGCAAAACTTCTTATAGTCCACTATTATGGAAAGGTAACTCCGGAAAAACATATAGCTTTCAAGTATGCTGGCCCAGAATATACTTTGTGTAGCAGTGTAAGATGAATATTTTAGCATTAATAACACTGCACTTGCTTTTACATATAATCTTCATAGATGTATGTCAAAATTCCTAAGGAGACCATAGAAACAGCTTTTAAAAAACAGCTACGTTGTAGTCTGAACTGTATTATGTGGCATTTCCTAGAGTATTCTGAATTTAGGATGCAAAACTCAGGGAAAATGTTGCTATTTCACTAGTAAATGGCTTATGTTAAACCTAAAGCTCACTCATCTTTTTCTGATAGATTTGTTTGATGAGGACTGTGATCCAACAGTTGTTTAGCAGCAATTTTACAGAACTGTAAATTCTTTTTTATTAAAAGGCATTATAAACGATAATACTAATCTTATTTAAAAACCATGAGTACCACAGTGGTGAATATACAGCTTATGAATAACTTAAAAAGTCTTTCCCATTTTAAAAGACAACATACAGCATGCAAAACTATACCAAACAAAGAAGCCATAATATGGATGCAAGATTCAAGTGTTTAAAATTAGATATACAGTTCATAATTGTTAATTATGTGTTCAGTACATTTTTATGTATGATTCCCATCAGGATTCACTTTCCCCAGACAATGAATTCTGCACTTCCTCTTCCAAAATTGGCAAAATCAGTTTATCCTTAGACATCAAATTATATTTCATTATGAACTTAGTAAATCAGTGACACAAAAATGTTTCATTCTCATGTTCATCAAATATTTTTCAATGATGAAAATAAGCATGCGAAAATATTCTGTAAATCCTATGGCATACTGATCCTAGTTTGGCTACTGATGACTCCTTTCTGCTAACTCTGCTAAGGAAGTATTTATTGCTATTCAGAAGACTTGCAGCACCATAGCATGTGCCTAGTGTAGTCTATAGCAGGACACTCTTGTGGAATTTTATGAGCTGCATAAATAAAAATCCATTGTTGAGCGGCCGTCATCTGCGCACATGAATCTGGATGGCACTCGTTCTGAAGTTTGACAGCAAGTCCATTTAGCTCCAGGCCAGGGCTGGGGAACCTGCAGCCTTCAGGCCACATGTGGTCCTCCAGGTCCTCAAGTGCAGCCCTTTGACTGAATCCAGACTTCACAGAACAGATTGGTTCAGTTTGGCCAAGGTTCCTCACCACTGCTCCAGGCAGAATTGCCTTAAATGTTCGTATTCCCATATACTGTCGTCTTGGCCTTCAGGTGGTTCAAGAATTTTGTCAATACTGGAATAATCTGCCCTTGTGTTCTGCTGAATATACTGTTGAACAGCATGGTCCACTTCATCAAAGGATTCATGAGGCCAATTATAGAAATCTTGAGTCCTGGTGCCGGGCCTGTTCTCCTCAACACTGCCGTCCCCGCCACCATGACCACAGGGCCAGTTGAGTTTGGGCAGCTAGTGCTGGTACCCGGATGGTGGGGGATGGCAGGGGATGGCTCCTGGCTTGCGAGATAAGGGAGCTATTGATTCTTTCTTATGTGGTCTTGCTTCTGTGCACCCCTCCCCAAACCGTTTTGAACCTCCAAGACCTGAGAAAGGCCAAAAACCTGGATTGGCCAATCAGGAGAGATATTTTGGTCCACTCTGACCTTAAGCTACTGTAATGTTTTGTGTGATCTGGCGTAACAGACATACTTTGCTTTGCTGAGTGAACCCAAAATGCCTTTTCCTGTGTCAGCAACTAGAAGATCTGATTAAGGTGATCAGGAGCATTCTTCTGTTTATGACTACCAAGGACAAGGTGCCTTGACCTGGATGCTATCTTGAATGTGATTCTTTTTACCTTGGTACTTTATGGACACGTTATGCTATGTTATGATATATGTATGTATGTATGTATATACACACATATGGGTGTATATATATATATACATATATATATATACACACACACATATATGTATGTATGTATACACACCTATAATCATGTTAATTATAAAACAAACAGACATCCTGGATCTGTAATTTCAATGGACACTTTGACACTTATTGTATTTGCTATCTGTCCTATTAAGAAATTGCTCTCTCATAATATGTTAACACATATAGAGATTATAATTTTGGTTGACAAAGGCAACCCAAGTTGAGATTGCTTTAGGTGTACAAAGGGTCTCCTTCAGTGTGTTTACCTCTGAGTTCAGAATTATTTTCTGACTCCCACATAATACATGATTCTCTGGCTTAATGAGAATAAATAAGCATGTTATAGCACATGTACAGCCTGATTCTGTTTGTCCCTTGGCCAGACCTTTGGTAAGGTGAACCCCATTCTGTTTGTTCTTTGGACAGACCTTTGTTTAAGGGGAAAACTGATTCTGTTTGTTTCTTTGGACCGAACCTTTGGCAAATGGTTGACACTTCTATTGTCTATACATTTCTTTTTTTTTTTTTTCAGTCAAACTTGGTTGGTGAGTTTGTCATGGATACACTTTGGTCTCTCCAGACAAAATTCATTTTTCCACTTGATTTGAACATTTTCTCTTTCCCTCTTCAGCATTTAATTGCTGAGTTTCTCCCATTCCTTTTTGGCTGACTTCTCCCTAAAGCATTTTACTTCATGGGAACATACCTCTGCACCTTTCTTCTTCTTTTTTTAAATTTTTTTTTTTGGCTAGGCAATGGGGTTAAGTGATTTGCCCAGGGTCACACAGCTAGTAAGTGTTATGTATCTGAGGCTGGATTTGAACTCAGGTCCTCCTGAATTCAGGGCCAGTGCTGTATCCACTGCGCCACCTAGCTGCCCCTGCACCTTTCTTCTGAACCACTTCAAATCTGCTTTCTCCAAATCTAGAGTACAGTCAGATTACAGGGGGTTTTTTTATAGTTTGATTTTATAGTAAAAAATTTTATCACAATGTTATGAAAGATTTTGTAACATTATGTACATTCTCTTATCCTGTGATTTAATATTAAAAATATATTTTCAAATGTTAGGAAAAATTCTGATCAATTTAACATGAGTATACATTATAATTTCAAAATTATAGCTTAAGCATTTTTCCTTCATCACATTTAAAATCATTCGAAGGCCCATATGCAGTTTTACATTCTTACCAAAAAAAATTTTTTTGAAATATGTTTTTTGCACTAAATGAAACCTTACTGCTTATACCTTTACAATAGAGGAAACAATGCAAATTTTTTGCAGCAAACATACCTCAATTACATTAGGAAAATTTTATAGGGGAAAAAACAGGTAAATCATTGTTTAAGACAATTGAAGGGAAGTGAAGGAGGTTGATTTATTTCTAGGAGTCACTTAACATAGCAAAATAATTATAGATTTTTGCTTTTTTTTTTAAAAATAAATCTAACATTAAAAATACCCTATGATTTTTCAAAACACTTTTTTATAACCTAGAAAACAATAAAGAAATAAATACATATGTATCAATTAAGAGTCAAATAACATCTTGTGTTCTATAATTTCATTTGAGTAATACTCATGCATCAGAAAAGAATGTCAGAAGTGTTCATAAAGACTGAGAAGACATTATCAAATATTTCCCCTGCCCTCCATCACATGGAAAATAAAAATCCGTGGTGAAAATATGAGGTTGTGATATAAAATACATTTAGTATAATACATTTTATAAACCTGACTACCTTTTAATTTGCCAGGGGCTATTTTCTACTCAAGGAACAGGTATTATCACATGTAACAAATCTTGCTTCTGTTTTTCAAAATAATAGTGTCTGAGAAGAACAAAGGAAGATAGATATTCCTTCCCTTCTTGTTGAATTCTTCCTCTTCCCTTCTTTGCAGATGTGGTGGATTATATTTGTAGAAGGCGACTTACCGTGTCTGAGTCAATAAATGTGTTAAATTAGATTTGCTGAACTGCTTTTTCTCTCTTTTTATTCTTTGTTATAAGGAATGATTCTTTGTATAGGGAAGAGGGAAGAATATTATTGGGGGGGAAGGCAATGTAAAAAATATTTTAGTAACATTTGAAAATACAACCTAGGACTTTGTCAGATTGATAAAAGCAAACTCAATGAAGCTATGAGAGCAGCTAGGTGGTGCAGCTGATAGAGTGCCACTGCCAGGAGTCAGGAGGACCTGGGTTCAAATTTAAGCTTAAACACTTACTTATTGTGTGTCCCTGGGTTAAGTCATTTAACCTTGTTTGTCTCAGTTTCCTCACCTATAAAATGAGCTAGAGAAGGAAATGGCAAACAACTCCATTATCTTTGCCAAGAAAACCCTAAATGGGATCAGGAAGAATCGAGCAGGACTGAACCACTGTGCCTAAAATTTCCTGATCCTGTTCTCCTCTGTTTCTTTTGAAAATTTGAACATTTTTCTCGTGTTCTTCACGATTTTGCAAATATGAGTGACAATAGCTCAGCAATCCTATATGCCAGTTTTTTAATACTAAGGGAGAAAGTAGGCACAGCTAGGTGGTTAGAATTCAGGGGGTGGAATCAGGAAGACCTGAGCTCAAATCCAAGTTCAGGCACTTGCTAGCTGTGGCCCTGGACAAGTCACGTCACCCTAGTTTCTACATCTATAAAATGGGGCCCATAACAGCACCTGTTCCCCGGGTTGTTATGAGGACCAGATGAGACAGTCCTTGTAAAGTACTTAGCCATAAGTACTTTACACATAGCGTGTTCCAGCACGCCTGGAACATAGTAAGCACCAAGTAAACGTTAGCTCTGAGTTTTATTGAGCCCATCTACCAGACGACTGGGATTCCTCAAGGCCCAGCCAAACGCTCTCCACGTCTCCTGCTTTCCCTCGGGTCAGTCTCCTTGACAGAGGAAACAGACACGAAGCGAGCACGGCCTGGCTCTGCTTCTCCCCGTGTCCGTGATCCTCGTCCCACGGACCCCACACAGGGCCCGGCCCTTCTTTGATCCTCGGCTTTTCCCCAACATCGCTTTCCTAAAACACAGCCCAGGCCAAAGCAAAGCCTTCCGTCGTCCCGCGGTCCCAGTTGGTGGCCCGAGCCCCCTTGACCTGTCCTGCTCCTCTTGGAAGCCCCAGGGGGCTGAGCGAGCCTTCCGGGCATCCTGCCCCAGCCCGTGGTTTCCCTCCTCAGAGTCGTGGCTTCCCTGCGTACTTCCGTCACCTCCTGCGTGAAGATGCTAGTGCACAGAGCATTTCGTTAGAGTCGCGGCCTGTGGTGACTGGCTGCCGGAGTAGGAGAGACTGCGGGCTGGACGACCCTCGGAGGAGACCCAGGGCCCCTAGAGGTCTGAGACCCCACGTCTGGTGACTCCCCGTGAGCTCTGGCGCTGTGAAGACCACGCACTAGGTGAGAGGAGTGGAGTAGGCGGGGCTCGTGGCAGGGAGTGGCGGGGCAGGCGGGAGGCAGGACCGCTTTCCAGGCCGGAGGAGGGGCCGAGCCCCAGGCATGCGCCGAAGGCACATCAGCCTCCAGACTACGATTCCCAGAAAACCACGCTTGCATCGCATGTCACTTCCACCCCACCTTCTTTATGCCTTTTCCTTGCTTGGTTGTGGCAGTTTTCTCCTTCTCTGTCCTGAGCTGAAGTAAGACGTGGTGAGCGGGGGGCCGAAAGCGGGGCCAGGCCCAGGGAGTCTGGTGGGGCTGGGGTTGGGGGGCGTTGGAGGCGGAGCCGGATTCCAATCCCGCCTTAGACACGCCCTCCACTCTTGACCCTTTAGGCCTCAGTCCTTCTCCCATGCTAAGAGTCTTAAGGGATCCCCTCCTGCTGTGTGTCTGGTCCTGGGTCCCCATTCCACTTCCGCCTCATCTCCTCCCGGCATCCTCCTGGGTACCCCCTTCTCCGGGAGGCTTCCCTGATGCTGCCGGGGGTCCATGCCCCTCCCCATGCCCCCAAAAGGTGACACCTCTGTGTCCGTGCGGGACTCCCTGGTTGTCTGTCTTATCTCCTCTTCCTCAGAAAGCCTCCAGGGTACCACTTCTTCCAGGAAGCCTTCTGTGCTGCTGGATCAGTGCTCTCTATCTGTTGTTCTGCTTTATCTCTGAAGAGATATTGTCCCAAAGACTCTCCTCCCTGATCTGCACCTCAGGGGAGAAGTGGGACTTTCTAGCCTCTGAGGCGGGGACGCATCCAGCTGACCTGTGTTTCTCCTAATTGTCATTTCCTGTCTAGAGCCTTTGCCTCTGGGGCCTCTGCTCTTCCCAGGAGGCGGTTTCACAGGGTGCAAAAGGGATGGTTCCTGTACTCCTGACAGCCAGGCCTGGAAGGGTGAGTGGGAATTGCTTCTTTCCTGAAACACCTTGTCAGTTTGAAGACCATGGGATACTTTTCTTTCTCATGTAACCCTAGAAATTGTGGGGATCAGAGCGTCATACATTCAGAGCTAAAAGTTAACACAGAAATCATCTATTTGTCCTCTCCTTGCAAAGAAATTGTTACATTTACTTTGATTTTTTGTAAGCGTTTTAACATTTTGCGTTCTTCATTCTTTCCCTTCCTCCTGCCCCTCCACCACCCATTGAGAATGGAAGCAATAGGATACATGTTATGTATGGGAAGTCAGGCAGAATATTTGCATATTAGCCATGTTACAAAGAAAAAAGAAGGTAAAAATAAAAGCAAGTGCTTTATATGCTTTAGTCTACAGCAGAGTTCATCAGTTCTCGTAATTGTTTGTCATGAATCCTTTGTAGTTTTCATGTATCTTCTATGGTTCAGACAAGTCTTTTACAGCTAATTATTGGTACAGTATTGCTGTTCCTTTATAGAGTGTTATTTTGATTCTGCTTTGTTTGCCTCAGTTCATGCAAGTTTTTCCAGGTTTTTCTGACCCCCACCTCTGTTTTGGCTAATCTGAGAGGTGTGAAGTGGTACTCTCAGTTGTAGTTTGCATTTCTGCATTATTGATTTAGAACACTTTCTCATTGGACTATTCATAGTTTTGATTTCTTCTTTCTTTGACTGTTTTTTGGTTGGGGAATGGCTTTTGTAAGTTTGGTTCAATTCCTTATATATTTGAGAATTGAGACCTTTATCAGAGAATTTTGCTGTAAAAAATTTTAACATTTTCCTACTTGCCTTTTTTTTTCTGCATTGGTTTTGTTTATGTAAAGACTTAAATTTCATGTAATCGAAATTATGCATATTACCTCCTGTGGTCATCTGTGTCTCTTGTTTGATCATAAATTCTTCCCTTATCCAAAGATATGACAGGCAAATTCTTGCTACCTTGTCATGATATCATCCTTCATGTTTAAATCGTGGACCCATTTTGGCCCTGTCTTGATATTTGTTTTGAGATGTTGATCTGGGCCTAGTTGCTACCTGACTGCCAGACTGCTTTGCAGTTTTCCCAGCAGTTTTGATCAGATAGTGAGTTCTTGCCCCCAGTGAGTGGATGCTTGGGTTTTTGAAAAACCGGATTATTATGGTCATTTACCTCTGTTTTTATGCGCCTGATCTGTTTATTCCGCTGATTAACCACTGTCTTTCTTTGTCTGCACCACATTGTTTTGATGATAACTGCCTTTTGAAATCTGGATTTGTTAAAATCTGGGACTGTTAGGCCACCTTTCTGCATTTTTAACAAATTGATTCCCTTGATATTGTTGACCTTTTCTTCTTCCTGATAAATTTTGTTATTTTTCTTAGGTATATAAAAAAAATTCATTTGTAGTATGATTGCTGTGGCACTGAATAAGTAAATTAATTTTGGTAGAATTGCCCACTAACCCATGAGCAATTAATATTTTTCCTGTTGTTTAGATGTGTTCTTTTTTGTGTGAAAAGTGCTTTGTAATTATGTTCATCTAGTTTCTGGGTGTATCTAGACAGAGAGACTGCCAAGTATGCTCTCTGGAGTTGTAAATGGAATTTCTCATTCTGTCTCTTGATGTTGGGTTTTGTTGGTACCATAGGGAAATATTGATGATATATATGGGTCTATTTTATATCCTGCAGCTTTGCTAAAGTTCTTCACTCTTTCATCCTGCTCTTTAGTTGATACTTTAAAGTTCCCTTAAATGTACCATCATATCATCTGCAGTGTGATAGCTTTGTTTCCTTGTTGCCTTATTCCTTCAGTTTCTTTTTCTTGTTTTATTACTATAGCTAGCATTTCTAGTAAAATACCGAATAAAAGTCTTGGTGCTGGTCATCCTTGCTTCACACCTGATCTAGTTTATCTCCATTACAGATAATGCTCACTCTTCTTTTTGATAGACACTATTTTTCGTATTAAGAAGAGCTTCATTTATTCCTGTGCTTTCTTGTGTTGTTTTTTTTAAAGTAGGAATGGGTGTTGTATTTTCTCAAAAGCTTTTTCTGCATCTATTTGTGTGATTTTTGTTGTTTTTGTTACTGACATGGTCAGTTTTCCTAATATTGAATCTGTCTGCGTTTCTGGTATAAATACAGCCTGGGTTAGTGCATGATTTTTTTGATACGTTATCTGTCATTGCTAACTTTTCTAAAATTCTAGTCATGTGCTTAACTTTTTTCTTATTTATTTTATGGTTAAATTTATCTAGTTCAGAGAGGGAAAAGTTGAGGTACCCTGCTAGTATGGTTTTACTATTTCCTCCTGTAACTCATTTAATTTTTCCTTTCAACATTTGAATGCTATGCCTTTGGGAGCATATATGTTTAATATAGGTAGTACTTTGTGGTCTATAGTCCCTTTTAGCCATTTGTAGTTTCCTTGATTATCTCTTTTAATTAGATTTATTTTTGCGTTTCCTTTGTCTGAGATCGTGGTTGCTACCTCTGCCTTATTTACTTCAGCTGAAGCATGATAGATTCTGCCCCAGCCCTTAATTTTAACTCCTTATCTTTTTTCCAGATGTTTTTCTAGTAAGCAGTATATTGTTGGATTCTAGTTTCTAAACCATTATGCATTCTTCTTCTGTTTTATAAGTGAATTGTTTCCATTCACATTCACTGTAATGATTACTAATTGTATATTTTCCTCTATCCTGTTTTCTTCGATTTATACTTCTCTCACTCTTTTCTGTTCACTGTTCAAAAATTTTGTTTAATTTTTGCTTCTGACCACTTCCTTCCTTAATCAACTGTACCTCTTATCACCTTCTGTCCCTTTTCAGAGGTCTTTTTTGCTTCTGATTACCTCTTCTCTTAATCAGCCCTACCTCTTATCACCTCTATTATTTTTGTTAGTCCCCTTCCTGTCCTTCTTTCGCATTGAGTAAGATAGATACGATTGAGTTTGTATATATATTCCTTTTTTTAAATTTTGGTAAATTTTGTATTCATTTTAAACTTAAATTGAAAATGAGAAAAAGGAAAAACATTGCCATTTACACAGCAGAACATAAGAGAGGATTCAAAAGATTAAACAATAAATTTCCATTTCAAGAAAACCTATATAATATATACTACACATTGTTTTCTAAGCTACCTCAGCTTTTCTGCATGCTTCCTTCTAGGTTTTCTTTTGTTCTCTGCTGTACACTTTTTACTTTATTTTTTTTTTACCTTCTCTCCACCCTCTTCCTAAAGAAGGCTACAATTAAATAGTTATGTATATATATATACATGCACACATATACATACATAAACTTGTACTTATATGCACATATACACTCATACACATATATGTAAACCGTACTACGAATAGTTCCACTTGTGATCTCTTTCTCTGAAGGTGGATAACATCTTCCTTCATGGATCCAAGTCTTTCCCTATTTTTCAAAATCAACCAGCTCATCATACACCACAACAATTTTCCAACACAATCATATCTTATCTGAGAGATTGTCTATTAAAAATTTTTTCCCAATTTTTGCATTCCTTCTCTTCTTGGCTGTATTGGTTTTATTGATACAAGAAAATTTGAATTTAAAATAATCAAAATTATCCCTTTTACACTTCAGCAATGATCTCACCTTATAATATAGTTTAAGTTCTGATACTGCTGAATCTCTTTCCTTTACAATCTTTCCCCCCTGGTTTCTTTGAAATTGCTGACCTTTTGTTCTTCCAAATGATCTTTGCCATTATTTTTTTCTAACTCAGTAAGATAATTTTTTAGTAATTTAATTGGGATGGCATTGAATAAATAGATTAGTTGGGTAAAATTATGATTTAAAGTTATATTGACTTTACCTACTCAGGAACAATAAACATTACTCCAGTTATTTAGAGCTGTATGTATTTGTATAAAAAGTGTTTTATGGTTATGTTCATATAGTCCCTGTGTCTTTTTAGGCAGATATACCCTCAGCTATTTTATGCTGTCTAGTTATTTTAAATGATCTAAAACAGTACTGAATGGTATTGGTGACACATAGTATATAATTTCCCTATTTTTCTCTATTGATTGTTTATTTTCGCTTTAACTTTGTCTGAGATTGTGATTATTACCCATCCTTTTTTTTTAACATGATAAATTCTACTCCTGCCCTTTATTTTATCTTTGTGTGTATCTCTCATTTTTGTAGTGTTTCCTAAAAGCAACATATTGTTGAATTCAAATTTTTAATCTACTGACCATTTCTGTCTTATGGGTAAATTCATCCCATTCACATTCTAAGCTACAGTGAATTGTTCTGTGTTTTCCTCCTTCCTATTTTTCCTCACTATTTTTCTCACTCTATTTACAGTATCCCTCCTCACTCCTCTGCTTTACTTCTACCTGCTACCTTGCCCTCCTATTCCTTAAACTACCTACATCTCTAAGAGTCCTTCCCTTATCCTTACCCCCCCATCCCCTTGCCCTCTTATTTCTTCCTGAATTTAGAAAACTTTTATACATACATACGCATATATGTTACATATGCATATACATATATGCATGTGTGTATGTATGTATAAAAGTTTATTTTTATATATATATGTATGCTCCCTCTTTCACCCATTCCCAATGAAAGTAAAATTCAAATACTACCCACCTTCCCCCCTAATTCTTCTATATCAGTTCTTCCTTTTTTTTTCTTTCTTTCTTTTTTTTTGGGGGGGGCGGTTGAGGTTAAGTGACTTGCCCAGAGTCACACAGCTAGGAAATGTTATGTGTCTGAGGCCGGATTTGAACTCAGTTCCTCCTGACTCCAGGGTTAGTAGTCTATCTACTGTGCCACCTAGTTGCCCCCATTTCTTCCTTTTGTGCCTCATTTATGAAATAAGTACTCCTTTTTATCTCTCCATATTTTTTTTTGGAAACCCCCATCAGACACACCTCAGCCCAAGCCTTTCCTTCAGACTACCCAAATAATAAGTCATAAGAGTACTGATAACATTTTAACGTATTCTGTTTATTCAATTTGTCCTTTTTGAGTTCCTTATAATTGGTCTTTAGTCTTTACCTTATATTTCTCCTGAATCTTATATGACAAATTTTCCATTAAGTTCTGCTGTTTTTGCCACAAATACCTGAAAGTCTTTCAGTTCATTAAATGTCCATTTTTTTAAAATTCAGGATTTTACTAATTTTGCTTGGTAAGTTATCCTTGGTCGTAACCCCAGCTCTTCTGCTATGTGAAATATAGTATTCTAAGGCCTATGGTCCTTCACTGTAATAGCTGCTAGGTCTTGTGCACGTCTTATTGTAGCTTCCCGCTATTTAAATTGTTGTTGCTTGCAATATTTTGTCCTTAACCTGGGAGCTTTGAAACTTGGCTATGATATTCCTGTAAGTTTTTATCCTGAGTTTCAGCTAGTGATTGGTGAATTTTTTCTATTTCTGCTTTGCCTTCCTGTTCTAGAACTTCAGGGCAATTTTCTTTGATAATTTCTTATTATATCAAGGTGTGTTTTTTTTTTATCGTATCTTCCAGGTAGCCCAGATATTCTTATATTATTTTCCTTGATCTGTTCTCCAGATCACTTGTTTTTCTGATGAGATATTTCACATTCTTTTCTATTTTTTCATTCTTTTGATTTTGTTTTATTATTTCTTGGTGTCTTAAAATGTCATTAGCTTCCCCTTGCTCAATTCTAGTTTTCAAGGAGCTATTTTCTTTCTTAAATTTTTGATTCTCTATTTCAGTTGATTAACTTTATTTTCATAATTTTCTTGGATTGCTCTTGGTTTCTTTTTTTCTCTAATTTTTCCTTGATCTAATTTGATTTTTAAAGGTCTTCTAAGAACTCTTTTTGTGCTTAGGACCATTTGACATTTCTCACTGAAAAAGGAGTAGCTTTTTTAGCTCCGTTATTTTCCCCTGAATACGAACCCTGATCTTCCCTGTCCCCATAGTAGCTATCTATGGTTAGGGTTTTTTCTCCTTAGCTTACCATTTTTATTTTGTTTTACTTTATTTTTAGCAGCTATTAGTATAATCAAGTTCTACTCTCAAGGTGTAGGGAACGATGGCCCCGAGCCTCAGGTCCTTCTTACGGTTATTTTCTGAGGTATGTCTCAGGGCCCAACCTTAGACTGTCCTCTCACTCCTAAGCCATGTCCAGGTGCCCTAGCTGTGCTGTCTTGCACGTGGGCTTGCTCCCTAGGGTCCCTGTGGTGGCTGCAAACTACACCTGTCCTCTCTGCCCTGGAACTGAAATCAGGGACTCCGCTCTCCTGCAAGTACCCACAGCCAGCAGGCTCCCTGCCCCTCTGCTGCTGCACTCACCAGGCGTGCGCTAGCTCCTCATTGTCTTAGGTGGACAACTGCTTTACCCTGACCTTTTTTTATTTTTGCTGCTCTACATTCCCTCTGAGGCTATCCTTTTTTTTTTGGGAAGAAATTTAGAGAACCAAAAGTTTTCTGACCTACTCCTCCATCTTCCCAGAATTCTTTCTTGTTTGTATATATTCTTGCCTATATGAACCACAAGAGAGTGTAGTTTAAGCTTTGTCACCCCTCTCCCTTTTCCTTTACAATTTAAAACTTCTTTCTTTTTTGTCTCTTTTTTATATTTCCCCCATTTTCCCACTTCCTTCCTCCTTCTCCTAGTATATCCCTCTCTCTCTCATCTTTTTTTTTAAGATTATCCCAACATTATCCACCCACACCTGTGCCCTGTGTTTATGTAGACTCCTTTTAACTGCAAAATGAAAGACAGTTTCTGCCCTAAGGAGTTCATAATCTTACAGGGGAATAAAACTTAGAAAAGGGAGCTGAGAAAATTCTCAGTGTTGGGAGAGGAAGGTGCTTCATGGGGATATCATATCAGGGTTAGGAAAGTCAGAAGCAGCACTGGCAGAGAGAGGAAGCATGACTGGTCTGGACCCTTCACAAAATGGAGGCCCAAAGTTTTCTTCACTTCTCTAAAACTGTCTCATGATTTCTGTGTTTTTAAAAAATTCTTATAACATTTTTACTTAAGTTTTGAGTTCTAAATTCTATTTCTCTCTCTCTTCCCCCCTCCCTGAGGCAGTAAGCCATCAGATATAGGTTATATAGGTGAAATTATATAAAACATATTAGTCATTTTGTACTGAAGACTTGAAGAAAAAATGAAAGAAAGTGAAAAATAGCATGTTTCAGTTTGTATTCAATCAATATCAGTTCTTTCTCTAGTGGCAGATAGTATACTTCATCACTAGTCCTTTGGTATTGTCTTGGATCATTGTATTGGTGAGAATAGCTAAGTCATTCACGGTTCTTCATCAAATAATATTGCTGTTACTGTATACAACATTCTTCTGGTTCTGTTCACTTCACTATGCATCAGTTCATGTGAAGTATTTCCAGGTTTTTCTGAAATCATCCTGCTTGTCATTTGTGCAGCATGATAATATTCCATTACAATCATATACCACAGCTTGTTTAGCCATTCCCCAATTGATGAGCATACCTTTGATTTCCAATTCTTAGTCACCTTTAAAAAATTGCTACAAATATTTTTGTACATATAGGTCCTTTTGCCTTTTTTATGATCTCTTCGGGATATAGACCTAGTAGTGGTATTGCTGGATCAAAGGGTATGCACAATTTTATGGCCCTTTGGGCACTTTCAAATTGTTCTCCAGAATGGTTGGCACAGTTCACAACTCCACCAACAGTGCATTAGTGTCCCAGTTTTCCCATATTCCCTCCAGCTTTTGTGATTTTCCTTTTCTGTCATATTGGCCAGTCTGATAGGTGTGAAGTAGTACCTCAGAGTTGTTTTAATTTGCATTTCTCTAATCGGTAGTCATTTAGAGCATTTTTTCCTGTGACAACAGATAGCTTTGATTTCTTTGAAAACTACCTGTTCATATCCTTTGACCATTTATCAATTGGGGAATGCCTTGTATTCTTATAAATTTGACTCAATTCTCTATATATTTGAGAAATGAGGCCTTTATCAGATACTTGCTATAAAATATTTTCCTGTTTTCTGCTTTTCTACTAATTTTATTTGCATTAGTTTTGTTTGAGCAAAAACTTTATAATTCTATATAATCAGAATTATCCATTTTACATTTCATAATATTCTCTTTCTTTTGTCTCCATGTCAATTATTTTTCCAGTTAGAAATTTTACATTTTCTTCTTTTGGTTTTGTTGTACTGTTTCTTGAAGTCTAATGGAGTCATTAGCTTCCACTTGCCAATTCTATTTTTGAAGGAATTACTTTCTTCAGTGAGCTTTTGTACCTTCTTTTCTATTTGTCCAATTCTATTTTTTAAGGAGTTTTTTTCTTATGTCAGTTTTTTTATATCTTTTTCCATTTTTGTGTTTCCTTTACCAAGCTGTTGACTCTTTTTTCATGATTCTTTTGCATAAGTCATTTCTTTTCCCAGTTTTTCTTCCACTACTGTATTTTAAAAAATACCCTTTTTGAGCTCTTTCTTTTGGGGCCTTCGACCCATTTAAATTTTTCTTTGAGGCTTCAAGGCTTCACGTGTTGCCATTTCTAAATTTGTACCTTGATCTTCCTTGTTATCATAATAACTATAGTCAAGTTCTTTTTTGTTGTTTGTTTTTTGGTCATTTTTTCTATCTATTTTGTGACTTTGTGCTTTTATTGTAAGAATTGGGCTCTATTCCTTCACTCTGTCAGATTTCTTTTGCTAGGGCTCAGGGCCTTGCTGTTGCACTTAACTGGGCAACTTAACTGAGTCTCCCCTCCCACTCTAGTGAGACTGAGGTTTCCTGCTATGCTGGTAACCTGTATTTCTGCTCTTAAATCGGTTCTGAAGGCTTTTTTTTTTTAATGTTGTTTTTTTTAGAGGAGTTTGGGAGGGCTTTAGAAAGGAGTTCCTTCTTCACTGTTATCTTGGCACTGAAATTCCCTTATAGTTATTTTTACGTGCAATTGTGAATATATATATATGGTTTTTTTTTTTTGAAGAGAGGAAGGCAACTACTTTAGTGATGAAGAGCTCATGCTGATTGGTCAAAGAATCAGAATGTTTAGTCTGCATGTGAAGACTTAGGAAAGGAATTCTTAAGTGCCTGCTCTGTACCAGGCACTGTACTGCGTTTCACATAAATGAATGAAAAAATCCATGCTTTCAAGTGCTTTTCATTTAAGCTTCATACCAGTCAGAGCTGTACCTGGGTAACCCAAATATTTTTGTTGTTTCAGAAATCAGTGACATTCAAAGATGTGGCTGTGGAATTCACTCGGGAGGAATGGCTGCATTTGAACCCGTCTCAGAAAAAGTTGTACAGGGATGTGATGTTGGAGAACTATCGGAGCTTGGTCTCTTTAGGTAAGAACAGCTAACCCTTTGGAGTCTTGATATATGCTGTAGGGACTTTCAAGATTTTAGCAGTTATTCTTTGGCATACAAAGGGAAGATACTCCTAATCCTTTTTTAACAAAGAGACATCTTTGTTTAGTAGGAGTAGTAACTGACTTCTTGGTTTATTATTGTCCTAAACTCTCTGTACTGCTTCAAATCCAACATTCTCTGTTTAATCCCAGTGGAGGTATCATCACACACAAAATATTCTCATTGTCTAAGCAGGGAGTGTGTCAAATGAACTATTTTTCCGAAGTCCTACATTGTAACCCATTCCCCCACAATATAGACTATCCTGCAGTGCTCATTTGTACCATCCTTGAGGTCTTCCTAGCATGCCCAGTTTTTTTACCCCCAAAAGAGCTTAAGCTAGTTTTGGATTCTTTTATTAAATTTTATGGATGTTTTATTTGATGTCAGTTCTCCTTCCCTCCCCACCTAAAAAAAAATCCTACTTCTCCCCTCAACCAGCCTATTAAGAACTACCTGGTTAAAAAAAAAAAAAAAGAAAACAATTTAAGACAAAATCAGCTAACATAGTGAATGCCCTTCATGATATAAGATACATTCTGCACTCTTATTCCCACATCTCTCTACTAAGAGTAGGATGAGTATTTAAATCATTTGTTTTAAGATAGAATTCTTGAATTACCATTCCTAGCACTTTTTTCTTTTCAATGAACAGGATTTGCAGTTTCCAAACCAGATGTGATCTACCAGTTAGAAAGAAAAGAAGCATTTTGGATGCCAGAGACAGATATCATCCCAAGAAGCAGCTGTCCAGGTGACTTCATAAAAACCAAACAAATGAATCATTGTAAAGTACAGCTCTGTTGGTCATTTTAGGTCAGAGTTCTTACAAAATGTTTATCCATTGAGATATTTTGCATTTTCTTATATTTTTTCATTCTTTTGGTTTTGTTTGGTTGTTTCTTAATGTCTCGAAGTCACTAGCTTCCACTTGCCTAATTTTAATTTTTAAGGAATTATTTTCTTCAGTGACCTTTTATACCTCTTTTTCCATTTGGCCATTTCTAATTTTTAAGGATTTCTTTTCTTCAGTGATTTTTTTGTGCCTTTTTTTCTGTTTGATCAGTTCTGCTTTTCAAGACATTCTTCTCCTTACCGACTGTGGGCTGAGAGCTCCAGAGGCAGCCGCTACTGCCGCTGATTCAGTTGCTCCCAAGGCCCACTGCTGGTTTGCTGAGGCCTGCATGTGCTAGACAGTGCTCTGTTCTCACCCTGGTGCAACAGACCTTTTCTGCCAACCTTTTGAGTTGTCTTGAGATGGAAAATTGTTTCACCCCATCCTTTTGTAGGTTCTTCTGCTCCAGAATTTGTTTTGAGGCATTAGTCATTATTTAAAGTTGTTCATACGGT
This sequence comes from Phascolarctos cinereus, assembly GCF_003287225.1. Lineage (NCBI taxonomy): Eukaryota > Metazoa > Chordata > Mammalia > Diprotodontia > Phascolarctidae > Phascolarctos > Phascolarctos cinereus. The sequence goes on along the minus strand of NW_027555625.1, from coordinate 36,650,227 downwards.
TTTGGAGGAGAGCTTAGGGGAGTCCCTTCCTTTTCTCCAACATCTTGGCTGCACCCCCCAAGTTCTTATGAAATGTTAAACAGGGTGGTCTTATTAAAATTTCTTGGTCCTATTGAAAAGAGCTGAGATTTTTTTAAAAAGAAGATTTTTTTTGTGCATCACTACTCACATATACTTCTACTCTCAAAGAAAGTTGTTTCCTCAATATAGAGTAGGTATTCTCTTATGTTCTTTGAATCTTATCTTATGCAAGCATTCTTCTGCCACTGTTCCAGCAATTCATTCTCCCTTTTAAAGTGAGCATATTACTTAAGATATTAATAATATAGCCTTTTTTCTTCTGTGTTTTTATGATCATGTTGCTTTACTACTGTTACTTTTTAATGCATTTAATCATAAACTAATTCTCCTTTCTTCATTCTGTCATTTTACGTATCATCCCGTTTTTCTTTATGCTTTGAAATTATTTTTATAAAGGCACAATGATACATTTGTATGACACAATTTGTTTAGCCCCAGTCCCATCTCTGAACTTGTTTTCAGTATTGTGCTATTTCACAAACAGCTGCTATGAATATTTTTGAGAGAGATCTGTGTTTGCTTTCAGTAAAATTTTAAGGATGTAAACTTAGTAGTGAGATCATTGGGTCAATGGATAGGAACAGTTTTGTAGCACTAAATTAAATTGCTATGTTACATTTCAGAGAAATAGCAACAGCAGTTGAATAAGTGCCTATTTCAGTGTAACTGCCAAAATTTCTTAGCATTTTAAATATCTTTGCTAATCTGATCACTAATTGTCAACATACCCAAATTGTTTCGTTTTGGCTTCTTTGATTATCTGAGTTTGACCAATGTTTCAGGTAACTATTAATAATTTCTCTAATGAAAAATATCTTGATTGTTTTCATTTTTGGAATTGGATCTTACTCTTACAAACTTGAACCAATTCCTTACAAAGTAGGTATGTTGGATTTTTAGCAGAAATTAATGGCAACAATTTTCTGATATGATTCCCTTTTTCCTCATATTTCTTCTTTATTCAGCTTACTTGATTACTCTTCTGTTTTTCCTCCTCACTCTAAATTGGTTGATTCTTGTTCTTTCTATTCAGTGTTTTCCCTTCCTATTTTCACCTCAGATAGTAAGGATGTATTTGCAAGCTCTTAAAGGTCTTTACTTTTTGTGGATGGTCTTTCATTTCTTTATTCCATTCAAATGTCATCTGTTTACAGTAGAGTAAGGGCTCATTCATCCCTCCAAGTAATTTTATGATGACCGAATTTGTTTATATATGCTAACTATGAATTTTCACATAAAATGAACTGTGATGCTTATTGAAAGACCAGAGTGACTAGTTCTCTCAGATGGGAAGGCTAGAGAGTATTTCTTTCTTTCTTTTTTTGTTGTTGGGCAATGGGGGTTAGCTGACTTGCCCACAGTCACATAGCTACTAAGTATTATGTGTCTGAGGCCAGATTTGAACTGAGGTCCTCCTGACTCCAGGGACGGTGCTCTATCCACTGTGCCACCTAGTTTCCCCCTTTTCTTTCTTTCTTTCTTTTTTTTTTCTTTTGAGAATATTTCTAAAACCTTTAAGTGAATACAAACCTTAGGAAAGGGAAAAAAGCAGGGTTAATTAGCCCTTTGTTCTTCCTTTCAGGGAACAAAGAATTTACTGGAGAAAAACCTTATGAATTTAATGAATGTGGTAAAGCTTTCAGACTGGGCACACAATTTACTCAGCATCAGAGAATTTATACTGGAGCAATTCCTTATAAATGTAAGGAATGTGGGAAGGGCTTCCGTTATGTGTCACAGTTTATTGAACATCAAAGAACTCATACTGGAGAAAAACCTCATGGATGTAGTGAATGTGGAAAGGCCTTCAGACAGAGGATACAACTTACTCATCACCAGAGAATTCATACTGGAGAGAAGCCTTATAAATGTGGTGAATGTGGAAAGGCCTTTAGAGTGAAGAAACAATTTATTCAACATAGGAGAATTCATACTGGAGAGAAGCCTTATGAATGTGATCATTCTGGGGAGGCCTTCAGACTTAGGCCACAGCTTACTCAGCATCAAAGAATTCATTATGGAGAAAAACCATTTGTATGTAACGAATGTGGGAAAGGTTTCTTTTGGAATTCAGATTTCATGCAACATCAGAGGATTCATACTGGAGAGAAACCTTATGAATGTAACATATGTGGGAAGGCTTTTAGACTGAAGACACAGCTTACTCAGCATAAGAGAATTCATACTGGAGAGAAGCCTTATAAATGTGATGAATGTGGGAAGGCCTTCAGAGTGGGGACACAATTTATTCATCATCAGAGAATACATACTGGAGAGAAGCCTTATGAATGTAATGAATGTGAGAAGACTTTCAGACTGAGAGAACAACTTATTCTACATAAGAAAATTCATCCTGGAGAAAAACCGTTTGTATGTAATGAATGTGGGAAAGGCTTCTTTTGGAATTCAGATTTCATGCGACATCAGAGAATTCACACTGGAGAGAAACCTTATGAATGTAATGAATGTGGAAAGGCCTTCAGGCTGAAGACACACCTTACTCGGCATCAGAGAATTCATAGTGGAGAGAAGCCTTATAAATGTGATGAATGTGGGAAAGCCTTCAGCAGCAATCCATCACTTAATGCACATAAGAAAATTCATGGAGAGATGCCTTATGAATGTAAGGATTGTGGGAAGGCCTTCCACTACAACTCAGATCATATTCAACATCAGAAAATTCATACTGGAGAGAAACCTTATAAATGTAATGAATGTGGGAAAGCCTTCCGCCTTACTGTACAACTTACTCGACATAAAAGAATTCATACTGAAGAGAAACCTTATAAATGTGATGAATGTGGAAATGCATTCAGACAGAAGATACAGCTTACTGTGCATCAAAGAATTCATACTGGAGAGAAGCCTTATAAATGTGATGAGTGTGGGAAGGCCTTCAGAATAGGAAAACAATTTATTCAACATCAGAGAATACATACTGGAGAGAAGCCTTATGAATGTAATCATTGTGGGGAGGCCTTTAGACTGAGGGAACAACTTACGCGGCATCTGAAAATTCATCCTGGAGAAAAACCATTTGTATGTAATGAATGTGGGAAAGGCTTCTTTTGGAATTCAGATTTCATGCGACATCAGAGTATTCATACTGGAGAGAAACCTTATGAATGTAATGAATGTGGGAAGGCCTTCAGACTGAAGACAGAGCTTTCTCGGCATCAGAGAATTCATAGTGGAGAGAAGCCTTATAAATGTGATGAATGTGGGAAGGCCTTCAGTAGCAATCCTTCACTTAATACACATAAGAAAATTCATACTGGAGAGATGCCTTATGAATGTAAGGATTGTGGGAAGGCCTTCCACTACAACTCAGAGCTTAATCGACATCAAAGAATTCATACTGGGGAGAAACCTTACAAATGTAATGAATGTGGGAAAGCCTTCCGCCTCACTGTGCAACTTACTCGACATAAAAGAATTCATACTGGAGAGAAACCTTATGAATGCAATGAATGTGGGAAGACCTTTAGACGGAGGATAAAACTTACTGTGCATCAGAAAATTCATACTGGAGAGAAGCCTTATAAATGTGATGAATGTGGAATGGCCTTCAGAATAGGAAAACAATTTATTCAGCATCAGAGAATACATACTGGAAAGAAGCCTTATGAATGTGATCAATGTGGGGAGGCTTTCAGATTGAGGCCACAGCTTACTCAGCATCAGAGAATTCATACTGGAGAGAAGCCTTATAAATGTAATCATTGTGGGGAGGCCTTTAGACTGAGGGAGCAGTTTACTCAGCATCAGAGAATTCATACTGGAGAGAAGCCTTATAAATGTGATGAATGTGGGAAGGCCTTCAGAGTAGGAAAACAATTTGTTCAACATAGGAGAATACATACTGGAGAGAAGCCTTATAAATGTAATCATTGTGGGGAGGCCTTCAGACTGAGGCCACAACTTATTCAGCATCAGAGAATTCACACTGGAGAGAAGCCTTATAAATGTGATGAATGTGGGAAGGCCTTCAGAGTAGGGAAACAATTTATTCGACATCAGGGAATACATACTGGAGAGAAGCCTTATGAATGTAATTATTGTACAAAGGCTTTCAGACTGAGACATCAGCTTACTCAGCATCAGAGAATTCATACTGGAAAAAAGCCATTTGTATGTAATGAATGTGGAAAAGGCTTCTTTTGGAATTCAGATTTTATTCGACATCAGAGTATTCATACTGGAGAAAAAACTTATAAATGTGATGTATGTGGGAAGGCCTTCAGACGGAAGTCAGAGCTTCCTCGGCATCAGAGTATTCATACTGGAGAGAAGCCTTATGAATGTAATGAATGTGGGAAGGCTTTCAGACTGAGGGCACAGCTTACTCAGCACCAGAGAATTCATTCTGGTGAAAAACATTTTGAATATAATGTGTGTTGAAAGACCTTCTGTATGAGTTCAGAAATTACTCTGCATCAGAGGATTCATATGAGAGAAAACTTAAGGATGCGATGGAGGAATGTGAGAAGGTTTTCAAGATTAAGACCCAGATTGCAGTGCATCAAAGAATTCCTACTGAAGGGATTCCGTATGAATATAAATTGTATGGGAATGCCTTCCACTATACTCCAGAGCTTATTCAATGTCAAAGAATCCTTATCAGAAAGAAAATCTTTGAATGTAATATATTTGGGAAAACCCTCCACCTGAATTCAGAACTTACTTGACATCTGGGAGTTTGTACTGCTAAGAAACATGAATGTGGAAATGTCTTCAGTCATACCACAGAACTTATTTGACATGAGAGAATTCTTACTGGAGAAGAAATCTTATAAAAGCAGTTAACGTGAGAATGTCTTCAGATTGTGGGCACACCTTACTATGAATCAGAGAAATTATACTAAAGAGAACACTTAGTGAATATGGGCTTTTAGGCTTTCAGAGCAAGAATGGTGGAGTAAAGCCAGCATTTTTTTCCAAGTTGTCCCAACACACCCCCTCCATAGCAGCTTTAAAAATGCACCAAACTGAATTCTGAGTGAAAGTGAAGGAAAAGTCACAGTAACTTATTTTTAACAGGAACTTAGGAAGTCAGAGAGGTAGGTAGGCATTGAAGTGGGAACTGGCCAGGAGTGCAGTGCATAGGGTATAAGCCCAGCAGTGCTGAGTGGCCTAGTGCCCAAAGAAGGTAAGGGGATTAAACATTTGGTCAAAAAGATTCCAGGGGACACCTGTGCTGGCACTAGGTACAGCATCAGGTGCCATTTGGCAGTTATTACCCACTTCAGGTTTGTTAATTCCAGTACAGAACGGAGCAGTTACAGTGGCAAAGGAGCAGATAACCTTACTTAGTTAAGGTAAGGTACTAGCTTGTAGACCAAAGAGCAGTGACCTGACTTCTCCCTGGATCAGACTCTCTTAGAAGCAACAAAAACTTACAAGTCCCTAGGCTTAACCTCAGAAAGCAGTAGGACATAAAAATCAGAAGACAAGACTGGAAAGATGTCCCCAGAAGTGAACAGAACCGAACACTAACAAAAAGTCCAAACTCAAAGAAATAGGCTAGAAAAATGAGCAAACTACAAAAATACAAATGAACAACAACAACAAAAAAAAGAATCTGACAGTAAAAAGCTTCTGTGGGCCCAGGGAAGCTCAAGACGAACTCAAAGCCAATGGCTTACAAATGTCTACAGTGAAAGCCTCAAAGAAAAATGCAGATTGGACACAAGCCCAAAAAGAATTCCTTGACAAACTCAAGATTTTTTTTTTATTAGAGCTAAATTTAAATCAAGTAAGAGTGGTAAAGCAAAGTTTGGGAGAATAAATAAGAGCTATTATGACACACGAATTAACAGCTTGATAAAAGATACACAAAAAAAGTACTGAAAATAATTTCTTACAAAACAGAATTGGCCCAAACTGTTAAAAGAGGCACAAAAAATCTCACAGAAGAAAATAACTTCTAAAAATTAGAATTGGTCAAATGGAAGCTAATGATTCCATGAGACATCAAGAAACAGTAAAATGATGTCCAAAAACTGAAAATTTCAAAGAAAATGTGAAACATTTCATCAGAAAAAATTAACCTGGAAAATAGGCCAAGGAAAGATAACTTAGGAATTACTGAACTACCTAAAAACCACAACTAAAAAAGAGGCTAAACTTCATATTTCAACATTATAAAGGAAAACTGTCTAGATATAGTAGGACCAGAGGGCAAAGTAGAAATGGAAGGAATCCACCTGTTTCCTCCTGAATGAGATCTCAGAATGAAAACCCTTAGTAATGACAGTCAAAATCCAGAGCTTCCGGGTCAAAGAGAAAATACTACAACCAGCCAGAAAGATACAATTCAAATACCGCGGAACCACAGTTAGAATCACACAAGCTATAGGAACAGAGGATTTGGAGTATAATCAAGATAGCAAAGGAAGTTGGTTACAAGCAAGAATGACCTACCCAACAAAACTGAGTATAATATTGTGGGGGAGGGGAGGGTAGAGAATGGATATTTATTGAAATAGAAGATTTTCAAGCATTCATGATGAAAAGACCACTACTGAATAGAAAAAAAAATAGCACTTAAACACGAGACCCAGAAAAGCATAAAAAGGTAAGCTTGAGTGAGAAATAAGGAAATTAATGATGGTTTAATTGTTTTTATTCCTAAATGTACTCCTCAGAATCCTTAAGAACTTTTTCATCCTTAGGGCAGTTAGAGTCTACTTAGAAAGAGGGCATGGGTATGAATCTAGTATATTAGGATAATCTCAAAAGAAAAATGTATGTTTGAGAATGCGATGCACTGGGAAAAGGGGAAAGGAGAAGAAGAATGGGGAAAGTTAACTCATAAAAGATGTGTAAGGATGACTTTTTAAAATATAGGGGGAAATGGAAGTGGCGCAGGCTGTGCTTGAACTTCATTTTCATCTGAATTGCTTCAGAAAGGAAAGAAACACACACACACACACACACACACACATGCATGCACAATTTAGATATAGGAATTCATCTTGCCCAAGAAAGAAGTAGGTTGGGAAGGGGCTAAGAAAATGAGAGGGGGTATGAAAAGAAGGAGGGTAGATTCAAAACAGACTCTTAAAGAGGGGAAGGGTAAAGAAAAGACAGAGAAATAGAAGAGAATAGAATGGAGTGCAGTACATAGTTAGCAATCCTAACTGCACGTGAATGGATGAACTCACTAGAAAGACAATATATTCAGAAACAACAATATTGTAAAGATAACTGAGTAGCCACTCTGATCAATACAGTGGTCCACCACAACTCCAAAAGACTCATGATGAAAAATGTTCTTCTCCTACAGATAGAGAACTGATTGATTCAGAGTGCAGATTAACAGGCATATTTTTTCTTTCCTTTATTTTTCTTGCTTTTTTCCACCTGGAATATGATTAAAGCAGAAATGTATTTTACATGACCATTTGTATAATAGATATCATATTATTTGCCTTCTCTGGTCTGGGGAATGGGAGAGAATTTGGAACTGAAAATTTAAGTAAAATTTAAGTGCTGTGTCAGTAGGCTTCTTGTATTAAGTGAGGCACAAGGAAGACACAGAGGTCCCTCCATTGTTCATCATACATGTTTTCTGTATGCATTGGCAGAATAATCTTCCTAACCTACAACTAAGATAAATGGAATGTGGCAAAGAGGGATTATGACCTTGCCACTACTATTCCTGAGGTCAGAGATCTGCTATATGCTCCTCTGGGATCCAGTAGAAAAAGGCCACTTGAACAATAACTCCATGTCCCCTAAAACTTGTAGAGATCAAGGCCCATAATCCTTCCCTCAAGCTTATAGTTGTACGATCCACAAGGTGAAGTGTTTGATTTCCATAATCAGCTACTTCATCACAATTTTAAAAGCATGTGTCAGATCTACAGTAATTAGAGTTAAATTTGCAAGTTAAAACAGAAAGAGCACCCAAGATAAAAGCCTCATGAAATAACAATGAGAAAGTGAAATACTTGGAGCTGCAACTAAGTGTTTTACTCCCTAGCACACATACCATTCAAGACAAAGTCAGGGCAAGCCATTACAGGATTGATCTTTGGTATCAAACTATCTGGGTATCTGAATGGTTCTTCCCTGGAAGTGACTCAATATGAACATGCCATAGCTCACAAGAGATGAAAGCCTAAATCTGCGCAGCTATCAGAAGGAAAGGAAATGCATTTGATGTGGGGGACAGAAGATGGCACCAAGGTGATACCGGATTATAAAGCCCTAGAGGTTTCCATGCATGGGGGACAGAGTAGGAAGCCAGCTATCCTCTAAGAATTGACTAGGGAAAGGAAATTGACATCAAGGTGGTGCAGAATGCTGTTTTTCTAACCAGTACTGTGTTTTTCTGACATAACTAAGGCAATTTTTGTTGACTTATGGCCACAAAGGAACAAATGTAACATGAATGCACAAGCAGGTCCAACAGCTGTATTCTTAGATCAGGTAGTGTATTGCTATCCAATTTATGGTCTTACAGTTTGGTTAAGATGAAAAAAGATAAATTGAGGGTGGTCTAAAAGTCAAAGACAGATGGGATTAGTAGAGTTGGGAGGGGGAGGCCCAAAGGTAGGAGATTGATAAAGGCACATTTAATGGGCCAAAATGACTGACTTATGACTAGGGTATTCTAGGAACAAGTACTGCAAGTGGCATCGAAACTACCATTGTCCTTCCTAGAGAGAGCGTTCTTCTCCATGGCAGTGTGTTTATCCATTGTTTCATCAGGACAGCTATACCTAGTCTACCCACAGGCTTTTCAAGGTGTCTTGAAACCCAATGACAGACAGCAAGCCTAGGCTCTTGATTTTTCAGGAAGAGGAGACAGAGTGAGAAGTAGAGCTAGAAACAAATTACTGGGTGATGAGAAAAATCAGGGAAAATAATAAATCTAAAAGAAAATCTAGCTAGAAGGTAAGACAAGAATTTATTAAGTTCTTATGTACCAGGTTATATGGAAGTTAGTTTCTGTGTGGAAGTTAGCTATGGAAATCAGCATGTCAAAAATCATATAGAGTCAAAATTACCCTTTTTCCTTCCTTAAATTGCCCATGAAGTACAGGCAGGAGCTTTAAATATATGACCACCTGGAAAGAAACTAGGAAAATCCTGACTTCAGAAGCTTGATAATGAAGCCTTATTCCTACCTCTTGGCAGAGAGCTGATGGAACAAAGGTTTAGAATGAGACATGTTTTCAGACATGGTCAGTATCTTGATTTGTCTTGCTTTATTATACTTACCTTTTTAAGCAGGGCCTTTGATTTGGGATGTGGGTTAAGTTAGTGGAAAGTGACTGGGATAGAGACTGAAACTGTGACTTCATTGACATAAAGAATTCTCAGATGAATGAAACACCCTCTCCCAATGCAGGTCAACACTTTCTGTGTGACTTCTGGTTTTAGAGAGTTGCTTGTGGTGCCCAGGGGTTAAATGTTGTTGAAGAAAGCAACCTAGAGTCTTCCTAAAGTCCCAGCCTTGCTGATTCCAACCCAATACCAGATAAGCTATCATAACCCTACAGCCTCCAACTGTCAACCAGGAAGAGATCCTGAAGCCCAGGTGGTAGAGCAGGCAAACACCAATACCTGGACCTCAGTGTCTTAGTGGGGGCGGGGTGGGGGGGTGGGGAGGGGGTGGGAAGGCTGGTGGAAACCAGCTCAGAAAACCACCAGGTGCCTCAGCACTCTACTGCAAAGGAATCTCCCAGTGCATTAACAGAAATGAGGGAGGCAGCACTGCAGGGGGCCCCAGGCAGATAAACACCCTGCCGCATCCATCTAAAAGGAGCTGAAGAAAGTTAAAGGAAAGGAAAAGCAAACAACCTAGAAATGCCTGAAAATTCCAGCCTTGCTGATTCTAGCCCAACACAAGGTAAGCTGCCAGAAACCTACAGCCTTCAATTGTCAACATAAGAGGCCACAGCACACAAAGCCAGTGACTAAAACCCAGGCTCCCAACACAAGAAGCTTGGGTCAGTGCCCTCTGTTCCCTGGCAGGAGAGTTCAATCTCTTTAAAGGCCAGGGAATAAAGAAGCTGTGAGTAAAAAAAAAAACATGTGCCATAGATTCATATTATGAGAAGAGTGAAGATCAGGATAGAGATTCTGAAGAGGACAGCATTGTCAACAGACCCACATCTGCAACATCAAAGGGGAGTATGAACTGGTCTGAAGCCCAGGGAGCCTTCTTGGAGGAGCTCAAGAAGGATTTTAAAAGTCTGATGAGAGAGGTAGAAGAGTCCTTAGAAAATGCAGTTGGCCAATTGGAAAAAAAGTGCACTGAAGAAAACCAAATCCCTTAAAAATTCAATTGGCTAATTGGAGATGGAAGTATAAAAACTAACAGAAACTAACAACTAGAATTGGACAAATGGAAACTAATGACTCTATGAGAGTGAGAATCAGTCAAACAAAAAAATGAAAAAATAGGTGAAAACGTAAAATGCCTCATTGGTAAAACAACTGACCTGGAAAATTGATCCAGGAGAGACAATTTAAAAATTATTGGACTACCTGAAGGTCATGATGAAGAAAAGAGCCTGGACAGTGTCTTTTGGGAGGTCATGAAGGAGAGCTGCTCCGAGGTCATAGAACCTGAGGATGAAATAACCATAGAAAGAATACACCCCTACCACCTGAAGGAGATCCCAAATTGACAATGCCAAGGAATATAATAGCAAAATTCCAAAATTACCAGATGAAAGAGAAGGTGCTCCAAGCAGCCAGAAAGAAACAATTTAAATATCATGGAACCACAGTCAGGATTGCAAGGGACCTTGCAGCTTCTACATTAAAAGACCTCAGGTCGTGAAACATGATATGCTGTAGGGCAAGGGAGCTTGGATTGCAGCCAAGGATCAACTACCCTTCAAAAATGAGCATGATTTTTCAAGGGAGGAGATGGGTGTTCAATGAAATGGGGGACTTCCAGACCTTCCTGGTAAAAAGACCAGAGCTCAATAAAGGATTTGGTCTTCAAGTACAAGATTCAGGAGAGACATGGAAAGGCAAATGGGACAGAAAGAAACAATATGTTGTTAATGAGGGCAGACTGTTTGCATCTCTACAAGGGAAGATGACACTTGCAACTCTTGAGAACTGTATTGTTATTGCACTATGTTAAAGGAGTATGCATAAAGGGGGTGGATATTAGCTGACTTTGATGCAATGATAAAAAAAATCTAATCAGATGGGTTAAATGGATCTAAGTAAGTGGATTGGTCTGATCTTAGAAAATGTATTGAGAAAGGAGGAGGCAGACAAGGGTAAATTACATTACAAGAAAAGACAGAAAATATTGCAGAAGAGGGAAAGCGGAGGGGGTGAGCATTGTTTGAACCTTGCTCTCATCAGATTTGGCTTGGGAAGGGAATAACATAATCAGTTGGGTATGGAGCTCCAACTTGCCCTGTGGGCAGTGGAAGGGGGGGGAATAAAAGGAAGGGGGGATGGGGGGAGGGAAGAAGCAGTAAGGGTAAAGAGGAAGAAAAGGGAAAGGGATAATAGAAGGGAGGAGAGACTGAAGGAGGTGGTGGTCAAAAAGCAAAACACTAGTGAGGGGGGGAAAGGAGAAAGAAAAGCATTAACGAGGAAAAAAGGATAGAGAAAGACACAGATAGTAATCATAACAGTGAATGTGAATGGGATGAACTATCTTTTTTTTTTCTTCTCTTCTGTTGAGTTTTGTTTCTGCTTTCTGATGGTTCCTCCTATTGGTTTTAATTTTTACTTACAACTTCACTAATGTGAAAATATGTTTAATAGGAATGTAAATGTATAACCTATATCAGATTATGCACCGTCTTGGGGAGGGTGGTGGGAGAAAGGGGAGAAAAATTTTAAACTGAAAGTTTAAAGTGTGTGGAAGTGATTGTTGATAAATCAAAATAAATTAATAAAATAAATTTTAAAAAATAAATGAAAGAAGGGAGGGGAGATTGGAAGAAGTAAAAGTCATAAGCAAAACACGTGGGAATGCACAGGGTGAAGGGAGAGAGTAGGATAAATGGGAGAAAGGATAGAAGTTGTTGGTAATCATTACTGTGAAAAATTTACAGAAGTTTCTCTGATAAAGACCTCATTTCTCTCTCTCTCTTTTTTTTGCTAGGCAATGGACTTGCCCGGAGTCACACAGCTAGTGGTTTCTGTGTCTGAGACTGGATTTGAACTCAGGTCCTCCTGGATCCAGAGCCGGTGCTCTTTCCACTGTGCCAGCTAGCTGCCCTTCATTTCTCAAATACATAGGAAACTGAATCAAATTTATAGAAAAAAGCCATTCCTCAAATTGATAAATGGTTGAAGAATATGAATAGGCAGTTTTTTAGACAAATTAAAGCTATCCATAGTCATAAGAAAATATGCTCTAAATCACTGTTGATTAGAGAAATGCAAATTAAAATATCTCAGCTGTCACCCCACACCTATCAGATTGGCTAATATGATAGGAAAGGAAAATGACAAATGTTGGATGGGATGTGGGAAAATTGAGATACTAATGCACTGTTGGTGAAGTTGAATACTGATTGAGCCATTCTGGAGAGCAGAAATATGCACAAATGGCTATAAAATTATGCATACCCTTTGACTCAGCAATATCACTACTAGGTCTGTATCTCAAAGAGATAAAAAACAAACAAAAAGGAAAAAGACCTATATGTAAAAAAAAAATTGTAGCCATTTTTTTAGTTGTGGCAAAGAATTGAAATTGAGGGGATGTCTATCAATTGGGAATAGTCAAACAAGTTGTATATGATTGTGATAGAATACTATTGTGGTAAAAGTAAAGAACAGAATGGTTTCAGAAAAACTTGGGAAGGTTTACAAGAACTGATGCAAAGTGAAATGAGCAGAACCAGGAGAACATTGTACACAGAAATAGCAATATTGTATGATGATCTGCTATGAATAGCTTAGATATTCTCAGCAATACAACAATCCAAGACAATTGTGAAGGACTTATCATGAAAAGTGCTATCTTTCTCCAGAGAAACAAGCAGTGGAACCTGAATGCAGATCAAAGATACTTTTTCTTTACTTTCTTCATTTCAGAAAACCAGCTAAGACCATTCAGTCATTGAGGAAGTTAGGTAAAGGTGGGCGGGTCAGGGTAGGTAAAGGGGCCTGTCATCTCCATATCCCCCAACATAAGGAGGCTGAGGCAATACAGCCTCAGGAGTCTGTGCACTCCAGGGAGGAGAGACAAGCAAACACTGAGCAGTGAGGGAGCATGGGGGGGGGGGTATAAACACCAAAAAGATCGAGAGAAAGTCAACAGAAGGTCAATCCCCAAGCAGATAAATCACCCAAGGAGATCCTGAAAAGAGAAGGAAGAATGGGTAAACCCCCAAAGTAAAACAAAAACATGGTTAAGCAATTGAGAAAAGGGAATCAATAATGCCTAATAAAAGGCAGAATTTTTTATGCCCCAGAGGTCATTGAGCACATCCTCCACCCATATAATCCTGGGTAAAAAACAATTCATTTTTTAAAAATTACACTTGTGAATCTAGGTCAGTAATTAGAGCTCCTATGCAGAAATCAGGACTCTGAATAAAGAACTGCTTGTATTTTTAAATTGTATGTTTTGCTTTTTTTTTTTTAAACTCTTCAGAAATCTTGTTGGATTTATGCTTGTAGATGTTTTGATATCATTGCTTCTGAATTTGAGTTTCCCTGTCCTCACAATAGCAATTTGAGTTCTTTTGTTGTTTGTTCATTTTTCTACCTTAGTCCTTGACTTTGGACTTTATGTTAGTATTGGCCTCTGCTCACCTCTGAAGGGGGCTATTTGGTATGAGCTTTCATCTTTTACATCCTTCTGCTGCTTGCTTTTTTTTTTTTTTTGGAAATTCAGTCTTTTATTTTTGCCCCAATTATAAATATATTTTTTTATCATTCTGTTTTCTAATGTTGAGTTCCAAATTCTCTTCCTCCCTCCCCACTCCCCTCATTGAGAAGGCAAGTAATTTGACATAGGTTATACATGTGTAGTCATGCAAAACACATTTCAATGGAAGTCATACTGTGAAAGAAAACAAAGGGGACAGCTAGGTGGTACAGTGAGTGGATAGAGCACCAGCCCTGAAGTCAGGAGGACCTGAGTTCAAATCTGACCTCAGACCAAACACTTGACACTTACTAGCTGTGTGACTCTGGGCAAGTCACTTAACCCCAGTTGCCTTAAAAAAAAATTAGCCTATCACTTTTCTTTTTTTGGTGAGGCAATTGGGGTTAAAGTGACTTGCCCACAGTCACACAGCTAGTGAGTGTTATGTGTCTGAGGCCAGATTTGAACTCAGGTCCTCCTGACTCCAGGTGTTCTATCCACTGTGCCACCCAGCTGCCATGCCTATCACTTTTAGTGACTATGACTGCAGAATTTTGCCTCTAAGATGCACTATCTTTGGGTAAAAATAAACTCTGCCTTTGTCAGTTTTAGGCAAAATCAGCTAACGCCCCATTAACCACAGTGTGAATGTGGAGATGCAGATTAAACCATTTTAAGCACAATCTCATTATCAGCAAACTGTATGTTTCCCTGTATAATGCATATTAACTGTTTCAGCTCTCTGCCCTGCCTTAATTGTGGAATATGGAGTGTGAATACCAAAGTAGCATGGACTCTAGTAAGAAGACTAGACTGGGACCAATCAAGTACTTACTATGTGCCAGGCATAGTACTAAGCTGGACATATAAAGATGGAGAAGAATGTGGTCTCTCACCTCAACTAGTTTACAAACTAATAAAGACAAAACAAAAAACAAATGAAAGGCAGGAGTTTTTGGGGGTTGCACTTTTTTTTATGAGAACAAACTCCAAAATCTAAATGAAGAAGAAATTTATTAGTATGCTTGGTGGAGGAGAGCAAGCTGGGAAAGGTGGTTTGGCTGTGTCTGTAGTCTCTGGACTGTTTACGTTATATAGGATTTTGATAAGGGCATGGGTATTGACGCACAAATCACATGTATACAGTTAAGCAATTTTGCCAGAGGGTGACTTGAAAGCAAGGTAGATTGAGATGGATGTTAGGAAACGTAAGCATTCAGTAAAATTTTGGCAAAGGCAAGACACGAGCTTGGGTGGACTTAATATAAGACCTGGGTGTGGAGACGCCAGAAAACATTTTGGATGGATCCTGGTCCTGTGGGTAACTCAAAATACTTTGTAGCCATCTCCAGCATTCCTGGAGAATTATTGCAGTCAAGGCAACATTCTGGGTTCAAACTCTAATCACACAATATCAGATGTATGCAATATAATAAGTTTACCAGACAAAATGATTAATCATCCAGAATCCCTTCTTTTGGGCTTAAGACTAACATTCTCATAGGAGTGAAAGCATAATTACAGAAGCAGAAATCTGGGTAATGATTTCAAAGGTGTTCAATATGTTAAGATACTGTTAGGAGACACCCTGTTTTCCAGAGCTGAGGTCCAGTAAGCAAACCCTGAGTCTGGCATAACAACAATCCTTTGTGCTCACCTTTTGGATGATCTCAGCCATAGCGAAATCCCAGAACTGTTTGATATAATTATCGTATTGCTTTGACCAGCACCGGGTGTTCTCTGAACTTGGACAAGCATCTGTATCCATGTCCTGGTTGTGAATCCCTGCCGTGAATTGAACGTGTCCTCTTGTTGTTGTTACCCTTCCTTGTCAGGGCTGTGGTTCGCTGCTTAGCCATTGGTGTAAATATTGAGATTTGCCCCCAAGTTCCCTTACTGGGAGAGGGGGGCAGCACATGTGTCTAAGTTTCCTCCTTGATTGCAAGCCATTTCCCTCACTCTGAAATTAAACTTCTGTTTGATTCCTGACTCTTCTGTCTCTAGCCTACTCTGTTAGAGCCTGGTTCAGTCCAGTTGACAGGAGATTCTTAGAAGATCAGAAGGAGGTGGTCAGTGTTGTCCTTCCATCTTATCTCTGTAGGGAATTGCTTTGCACTTATATTGGTCATTGTTTCATTTTGGTAGCAGTTTGAGGGCATTGTCTCTTCAGGCCCACCATCTGACCATCTCAGTTCTCTTCTTATAAATACAGTAGCTAGAATGCTCTGCTCTGCTAAAAAAAAAAAAAAACAGTCTGTCAGCTCTCTTATCTGGTCAGAGGATATGACATACCACATAGAGCTAAAGATATTGTGTAATAGATACTAGGGAAAATGCACCCCCCCATCTCCCCCCCGCCCCGAGCTAGGATCAAGTCTTTCCTTTGACTCCTATTTGTTGGGTTGATCCTATCTCTGGAATCTGTAGGGGAGACCACATTAGAATTTCAAGGAGAGAGAACACAAAATCGAAGAGCTATTGATACTCCCTATGACTGGGGAATAGGGAACTATGGCAGGTATGATACAAAGAGTGTGCCTTCCTCTTAGGAATGATGGCTGGATATTCATCATATGGTCAACATTACCTAACATCCTATCATCCATCTAGTTTCCTCACACCAAATGATTTGCCACGTACGCACAAGTAATGAGTAACCAAGACAGAACCAGAAGCAACACGTCCGCACTCATGAAAGCTATGAGCTGGGATTTGCCTCTCAGAACCAGAATCTGTCTCTACCTAATAATGCCCAGTGATACAGACCTTGGTTCAGAGGATTGGGCAAAGGTGGACAAAAGTAACCCTGACCTTCATTGCACCTGCATTCGGAGTTACGGCAATTTAACATGAACTTGAGACTACAATCAGAACTGTTCTGCTATTAAAGATATCCAGTAGTATATCCCCTAATTTACCCTGAATTTCCCAGACTACTGTGTTAAACTCTCTGCCCTTCCTTGGCTACAGGAAGGTGGGGTAGGATTTCATGGCAGGACCTGCTTTGGTGAAAAGTGGAAGTTCAGGGAGTGCAGTGGGGTGTGGGGGGAGAGGGAAGCGGGAAGCTTGGTTTGGTCCTGTTCAGAGAGCAGAGGCTGCTTTGAGTGGTGACCCTGGGGGAAACAGCTGCTACCCTCAGTGACATAAAGCCACTGAACAGCCTAAGGAAGTTTTGGGGGCTGAAACACTGCGGGAAAGGGAAGTTATAGAACTGCAAGCAGTAATAATCTCCAGCATCCTCAGCCTCCATGCTGCTGATTTTGAGAGTGAAGTCTCTTTCTGACCCACTGCCACTGAATCTTGGCAGGAACCCAGGCTGCAGCGTGAAAACCTTATAGATCAGGAACCTGATAGACTGTTGATACCAGAATAACCTATTGTAATGTTCTGATTGGCTCTGCAGATGATGGTAACTGTCTCTCCAAAAGAGATGGACAGGAGGGGTGGAGATTGGGGCACCACGATGTCCCCAACAACTGGCTTCTAGGTTGAGAAATAAAGCATCAGTATTATACATTGTTAACCAGGTTTCACACCTGCACATTACTATTCTATTATGTACCCTAATAAAGGCAAGGAATCTGGCATCCCACAAATATGTTCTGAATGACCTAAAATAAAGCCACAATGTTAACCATCCCATGACTCCTTTTTGTATCTACTTCCTTGCCTGGGAACCAGAGCATCAGGAGATAGAGAAGCTGAACAGGGGACCCCGTCTCCATACTACGCCCTGTCAAATTCTTGCCCTGCCCAGGGGTACAATGGGCCACACTAATAAGGGCTTTAAGCAGCTAGCTGGGAAGTAAAATGCAAAACAATGAGGCTTTGGGGGGATGGGGAGGAGCAGCGTAGGCTAACACCTGCAAAAGCTGCTTTTTCTCTGAGGTTCGTAACATGAAACATTCCTCCCAGAATGCTCTCAGTCAGAAAAGGAAGGCATTTGCAGTGTCAGCTGTAGGTCTCCTTTCCCACACTCCCCGTAATGGTCAATGGGATGGATTCAGAATATTATCTAGCCTCATTCTCTTCCCGCAGTTTCAAAAGAAAATCAGCTGGAACTGAGGTGAGCTTCATTGGACCTTTCCTTCCATAGGATCAGGGATTTTGAAATGAAAGAGAAGTTGGAGCACATTGAATCTAAATTACTCATTTCACAGTTGACAAAAGTGAGGTCTGAAGAAAGTGAATGACCAGCCGAAGTCACAGGATTTGAACCTGAGTCCTCTGTCTCCTAATAGAGCATCCTTTCCACTGCACCATGATGTCCCCTTCTAAACTTGGGCTTCTTTCCTCAAGCCACTGGCATATCTATTGTACTTCTGAAAGATGCGTGTTCACTTCACACTCTTCAAAATCACAGAGAAGATAAAAGACAGAAAAGCTTGGTGTTTGCAGGTCAGTGGGAAGACGGTCAATTTTGGGGAAAAAATGATTTGGAAATACATGTGAGGAGAGTTATTAAACTTCATACACTTGGACCTAGAGTTCCCTCTGCTAGGTGATGATGGAATAGAAGGTCCCACAGATAATGAAATTCTCATGGCCATGTTCTTTGAGCTGCAAAAATGACTAAACAAAATGGAGGTCAATAGCTGAAGAAATCATGGGATAGGGGCTGCCATGAAACATTCACTGAGCCACAAGAAGTGACAAACATGAGTAATTTTTAGGTTAGGTTAGGCCATAATTTTTGTTATGTTTCATTGTTGCATTACCTTAATGAAATTACTGATAGTTTCCATTTGTTTGTTCTTTGACCCACCCATTTTAGGATTGTTATTCAATCTACAATTCATTTTTAACTATTGCTTCAAAGACTCTATTGCATATAATTTTTATTGCACTATGGTCTGTAAATACATGTTTAAAATTTCTGCTTTTCTGCATTTCTTTGCAAGATTTTTATGTCCTAGTACATGGTCATTTTTTGTGAAGATTTCCTGTACAGCTAAGAAATATGTATGCTCCTTTCTACTCCCATTCAATAACCTCTAGAGGTTTATCGTATCTAGTTGGTGGGGGGCCAAAGTCAAGAGATTACTAGAGACACAGGCACCTAGACAGATGCGGGACCTGCCACCTGCCACTCAAGAAAGGGGTTAAGGGCTTAATGACAACCAGCTTCCCCTGTACTTTGATAAAGAGGAATGGCCAGCTTGTCTTGGCCAACAACCAACTGTTCTGTCTAATGTTGGGTAGTTTTGCTATAGAAATTCCTACAAATCCCTTGGGTATTTCCTGAATTTCCCAGGTTACCATATTAATGCTCTGTCCTGTGTTGGCCATGTAAGTGTGGTACCATGGTGTTAAGTGTTAAGAGTCTGGGATGATGGCATCTGAGAAGAGCTTAGCTTGAGCGGAGAGCAGCCTTCATTCCAACTGGGGGCTGAGCAGGAGGCAGCTCTACCATTCATACCATCCCTGGAGGCCATATGTAATACATGAACCACTTCTACTATTCTACTCTTTCAGAGATATGTGGAAAGAGTAATCCCTGAAAAGCATTTTACTGATGTTTTGTTTTTCTCTCTAATCTCGGAATTGGGATTTAGATTCTTGATGTTATCCTTAGGATTTTATGCTGCAGTTTGACATTCATCTAGATCTAAATCCCAGCCTCCATCCATTCTCTGTCTTTGTCCAATCCTAGGTCCTCAGAAAATTGGCTCAGTGATCATTTTACAAATCTTGGGTTACTGGATCTCACCTTTCTTTTTCTCCCCATTTTGACATGTATTTTCTTCAGAAGGATGTTAAATGTTTATGGCCATTATTCTCTTGATAGAATCATCAACTGAGAGCTAGAAGGCCATTAGGGGCCATCACATCCAAGGCTCTTGTTACTTTACACATGAAAAAGCTGAAGCACAAAGACTTTAAGTGACTTACCTAGGGTCCCACAGCTAATACTTCTCTCTCTCTTTTTTTTTTTGGTGAGGCAATCGGGGTTAAGTGACTTGCCCAGGGTGACACAGCTAGTGAGTATCATGTGTCTGAGGCCGGATTTGAACTCAAGTCCTCCTGAGTCCAGGTCTGGTGCTCTATCCACTGTGCCATCTAGCTGCCCCTAGCTAATACTTTTTTTTTCTTAAGGCAATTGGGGTTAAGTGACTTGCCCCGGGTCACACAGCTAGTGTTAAGTATTTGGTCGGAGTCTGGATTTGAGCTCAGGTCCTCCTGACTTCAGGGCCAGTACTCTATCCACTGCACCACCTAGCTGCCCCTTGCTAATACTTTTCTGAGGTGGGATTTAAACCCACTTATTGTGGACTTCAGATCACAACAGATTCATGTCCATCATTTTAACCCTTCTGCCACCTTGTGCTACTCTTCTCAATTAGAACAGATAAGAAGACATAATTCCAATTGTTCCTTCATTCAAGATCAGAGGATTCAAAATCAGTAATAGTGACAATTCAGTACAAGCCCTCCATTTTACTGATGAAGAAATTGGTAGGTCACTACTGCTTGTCCTCACAGGGGCTCTTGGTAACTCACCAGCTCTGAAGCCAGCCATACAGTCATGTGCCGGGTTCATTGCTCTAAGGATGGCTGATTTCTCAACAAGGGTTCCCAGTGCTTCATTCTGTCACCACCCCCACTTTGAATACCCAAAGAAAGTATCCCTTGGGGAGTTACTGACTTTTTAAAAAAATCTGGGCACAATATTTCAAGAAGTCATAAAACAGTCCAGGCCTATTAGAACCAGAGGTCAAAGTGAAGGTAGAGACAAATCTACCATGTAATCATCTCCTGAAAATAAAAAGAAAAGTCCTAGGAATATCACAGCCAGAATCCAAAGATTCTACATCAAAAAAAGAAATGCTGCAAGATTCCAGAAATGAGCAGTTCGAGTACCAAAGACCTACAGTCCTGGACCACACAGGACTCAGAAGTTTCTACTACAAACAAGAGGATCACATAGAATGCAATATACCCAAAGGGAAAGCTTTTATGGAGCTTTGGTGAAATAAAAGACTAGCAAGCATTATTGATGAAAAGACCAGAGCAGAGTGGGAACTTTGAAAAACAACTATAAAGTCTGAAGACACCAGAAAGGGATGTTTCTTTAAGCAATTGAAAGGAGCTGTATGGCGATGTTGTGATGGGGTTGGGGATGGGGAGAAGAAACAAGTGTCTTTCAGAACCTTAAAGTCTTCAAGGCATAATGAAGGTTTTAAATAAGAAAAATCAAGATGCTAGGAGTAAATAGATTCTATTCTAATGATCTGAAGAAGAGAGAAATGAGGGAGGGTAAAAGAAAGAAAATTCAAGTAAGAGTAGAATGGAGGAAGAAGAGGACAGAATGTGTTATTTCTCATAATTGTGGAGTATGAAAAAAAGCATATACAAAGGTGGATGAAGGAGTAGAGAGGGTTGACATCAGATGAATCTCACTCCTGTAATGAATAAAGAAAGGTAGAACAGATCAACACACTAGTTTGGTTTAGGAATATGTCAAACTCAACAGAAAAACAAGGAGGGATAGGGAAAAGGGTGGTTAAGAGCAAGATAATAGGTACTGGGGAGACAATCACTGCAAGCAAAACTTCCTAATCCCAAAAGAGAAACTAACATGGATGAGGAGAGAAAAGGAAAAAAAAAAACCCTAGACTCTTCTGGGGTGCCTTAGATTGACTCTAAGACAGTTGAAGAATGTCTGAATAGATTGTGACAAATTAATATAACATTATTATGCTGTAAGAAATAACATGAGAGGGACAGCTAGGTGACTCAATGGATTGAGAACCAATGCTGGAATCAGGAGGTCCCGAGTTCAATTCCCGCCTCAGACACGTAACACTCACTAGCTGTGTAACTCTGGGCAAGTCACTTAACTCCAATTGCCTCACAGAAAAAAAAAAAGACGTGAGATAATCAGAGAATTCTGGTTAATACGAACTAGTGAAGAGTGAAGTAAGAAAAAGCAGGAGAACAATTCATTCAAGAAGAGTAACAATTTAAAGAAAAACAACTTTGAAAAACTAAGAACTCTGACCAGCACAACATGTCTCAAGTGGTCCCATGATGAAGTGTGCTATCTCCTGGAAAAGAAGTGATGGACACAAAGTACAGAGACATACATTTCAGGGTATAGCTACTGTGTGGATCCATTTTGTTTGGCCATGTTTATTTGTTAGAAGGTTCTTCCCCACCCACCCAACCCCAACCCCTCTTCTTTCTCTCAGTTTTAAGTGGTGGGAGATCGAAGGGAAAGGTCAGGTGTGAGTGAGGTTAAACATAGTAATAAAAGAAAAGGACAATAACAGCATGTGTTAAATGCACCAAAGAGAGCAGAAGGAATTTCAGAAGGAGTACAGAAAAGGACAGTTTAGAAAATTATCATATACTTATTTTTAAACTAAGGTGTATAAAATGGAGATTTATGGTTTCATGTAGAGGACATTTTTTGTCTGCTTGTGTGTAAGGAAACATTCTTTTTTATGTTTAAGTTTAGAATGTGTATTTAAAGCACAGCCCTAGGTATGTGGAAACAGGGAGCCTCTATTACTTTGAAAACTTCTTTGTCCACCAGGCCTCCTATGCAAAGAGGGTCACTCTGGTGCTGTCGGGCATAACTACTTAAACCTTTAAATCACATTTTCCCCCAAACTCGCTGTAGACTTTTCCTGATATTCTCATTTGGTTCTTTCTCCCCTAGCATTTAGGTAGTGTGTGTATGTGTGTGTGTGTGTGTGTGTGTGTGTGTGTGTGTGTGTGTGTGTGTAAGGGAGTGTTTTCAAACATACCACAACCTGTTTTTCTACTCAGTAAGACCCCTCTTAAAAAGAAAAAAAAAAAAAGAAAAAGAAAAAGGGGGCAGTGTTTTAGTCATTTGGTGGTTGTTTTTTGAGTTTTGTTTTTTTTTTTGAAAAGGAGGGAGGTTCATCCATAAATTTTATATTATGACTACTTTATTTTTATTTTTTAAACTTTTTATATATTTTCTTTTTACATGAATTTATAAATATACCTCTGCTTGCTCCTCAACTCGGGGGAGTATAACAGATACTAAGAAATAAAAGGCAGAGGGGAACAGTTCGGTAAAATCCACCAGAATATCCCCACAATATAACATAAAGGGAGAAAGGTCCAAGTGTGGTCCTTTCAGTGATTAAACATACAGTTTTGTTTTGATGTTTTTGTTTTCATTTACATTATTGCAGTCCTTATAAGGTCTTGTTTTCCTAGTGGTGCTTAGAGACGTCAATGGAGAGGCATACGGCAGGGAAGAACAACAGCAAGGAATTATTAAAAAGTGGCAGAAGAAAGCCTCTTATCCAAAATGGAAGCTAAAAGAATGTGGAAGGCAGAGGATCCCCCCGTCCTGTTGTATCCTAGCGTCTCTAAGACTGTGTCCTGGGGATGTCCAGCAGAGTGAAGAAGGGCCCCATTCATTTGGGTGGAGCCCTTGCAGTGAGCCTCGGAAGGACATGACAAAAGTGGTATCAGAGCATGGACATGCATGGCTGCCTTGTCACCCGCACAGCTGGAAGGACCGGACTCCAGGGAGTGTTGGCCAGACTCCAGTGCTTTCATGGTGTTCTGCCTTAGTGAAACCACAAATAAACGTAGTCAAACAAAATGAATCCTCAGAGTAGCCATGCCTGAAATGTATGTCTCTGTACTTTGTGTCCGTCCTTTCTCTGTCAAAAGGTGGCTGATCCACTTCTTCTTAGGTCCCAGGGTGTTAGAGCACCTCTGGAATAATGCTTTCCCTCCTGGGTGCCCCATTTTAGAATGGACTTAGGCTGGTGTCCAGCCAGAGAGAGGCAGCCAGGATAGGGGAAGGACCAGGGGCCAAGAGAAGGAAGGTCACCTGAAGGAAATAGGGATGCTTAGCTTGGGGGTGGGGGCCATGATGGGGACATGTAAGAACTGCCTTCAAGCATTCAGGGGGCTGTTACAAGGAAGAGGGTGTGACTTGTTCTGCCTGGTACCAAACCACAAAAAGAGAAGCAAAGGGTGGAAGGTACAGAGAGGCAGACTTTAGTATTAATCTAAGAACAGACTCCCTGGTAATGAGAACCATGTAAAAAGTGTAACTGATCTTCCATTACTGGAGGAAGTAATGATAATGATAGCGAACATCTCTAGAGAGCTTACTAAATGCCAGGCACAGTGCCAAGCTCTTTACCATTATTATCTCACTTGATCCTCACAACAACCCTAGGAGTTGGTGCAATTACGATCCCCATTTTATAGGTGAGAAAACTAAGGCAAACAGAGGTTAAGGGACATGCCCAGCCTGACAGAACTAGGAAGCATCTGAGGCTGGATTTGAACTCAAGTCTTGTTGACAGCATACCTGACTGTATTTACTGCACCACCTAGCTCCCTAGATGGCTAGACTCTCTGCCCTGGTGCTTTTCAAGCAAATCTTTAAGAACATTTGTTGAGAATTTGGAAAGGGGACTCTTGGTCAGCTATGGGTAAGAGAAACCCACCTTTGGGTGTCATCTAATTATTTAGATTGTGACACTCCATGATTCTTGTCTGTCAAAGAAATCAAGGTCAGAACTGGTCACAGCCACAGCATCTTCCTATGAGACCTAGAAACCTGCCCCCAAGGCAGCCTTGACAAGCTGCCCCTGACCCAGCTGGGGGGGGGGGGGAAGGAGAAGCCCCAGGCAGTGATGCCTCCCTCAGCTGCTGCCTGGGCAGGTTTTTGTTCAGAGCTGTATCACTGTGGGAGGCCAGCTAGAGTACTGCTGACACTAAGAAACCATGATGTCTTCAGGTTCAGCACTGCTGATAGTAAAATAGAAATCTGTCCCAGAGCCTTTGGCCCTGAACCAGGCAGGAAGCCCAGAGTCCAGGGTGGAAGCTAATCTAATGATGAGCCTAGTAGTCTGGCCTGCTTTCTGTTGGTACCAGTGTAGGTTGGTGCTAATGCCCTGACTGGCCCTGCAGGACATGGTCACTCTCTCTCCTGCAGACACAGAGAGGGAGGCTGGAGACTGAGTCAGCACAATGGCCCCTCAAGCATCTGTAATCATAAATGCAAAATAAAAAGTTATGAATATTCATGCCTATAATGATACCAGGACAAATCACTGTTAAAATATTATGAATTAAATTCTCAGTTGCCAAAGGAGACTGCATCATGACCAAGGAGGGAACAGATGGTCTCTCTGTCACTCAGAATCACACGTATTTCTATCCTCCCCAGAGGGACAAGAGACAACCAGGATTTCATAATACCCATATGAAAACTCCAAGCAGTCTCTGATCTTCCTCCTTCCCCTGGGATGAGGAGCAGAGCAGATGGGCCTGAGACCCCATCTCCTTGTGTCTGAGCTCTGGCTCCCCAGCATCTCCCTCCAAGTTCCCCTTTTGTAGCTGATTTCTTCAGCTGGCCACATTTCCTGAGCATAAGACATGGAAAAGAATATACATAATAACTATAACAATGTAAATGTAAAGGGCAACCACAAAATAAAATCAAAAATGAATCTCGCAAAACTATAAAGAACAAGCATATCTTGAAAGAAAAGATATGAGAAGACATTTCCATTCTATCCTTTTTTTTTTCAAAAGAGGAAGATCACAAGTATTGTACATTGTACCTATTTTCAGCCTTTTTGATGTATTGATCAATTATGATAATTTTCCCCCTTTTTTCTTTTTTTTTCTTTTAAAAATTCTACTTCTTCTATGAGATGACTCTCTAGAAGGAGGGTAGGTAATACTGGGGGAAGATATGCTAATGTTTTCAAAAAGTCATTAACGAAAACTTATTTTAACAAAACAAGATATTTAGGAAGGCCTATTTTTTCTGTCTTCTCCCATACCAAGGTTGGTATTATACATCATTCAGTTTTATTTTGATATTTGTCCTTTTCCATTTGCATTGTTGAACTCATTGTGTATAGTATTTTCCTATTTATACTTATCAATACCAATGGCACAGTTGTGAGAAATACAATGGATGTTCCAAAGACCTAAAACTGAGTATCACTCTGAAATCAGTACAGAAACACACAGGGTCTAAAAGCAAGCTACAGCACCTAACAAAGGATGGATGTTACAGAAGGGATGGAATCGTAAAATAATGTAAAATATGTAAGATGTAAGATAAATGTAATGATATGTAAGATAATGTAAGATAAAATGCAATGTAAGATTAAAAAAAATGTCGAGTTGCTAATGTGATGAGAGCATAAGATAACTGTTGTGTTACTGTGTGTGTTCCATTTTGTCCTTGTGATGTCCAGAGAAAGTGAAGAAGGCCCCCAGCAGCTGGCATGAACTCCATGTGGCAAACCTATAGCAGGACATGAGGGGGGATATTTAGTAGGATAGGCAGGCATGACTAGGCTGTCGTCTATATTGCTGGAGGGAACAGATTCCGGAGAGCGTTTGACAGTGTCCAGAACTAAGACAGAAAAATTTGGGTGATATTATATGTTAGTGAAATCACAGATACTATGTTCTTCCCTTGTCTGATCACAGCTGGAATGGTGTTTTCACTTCCCATTCTAGGAAGGACCTATACTTAGTTCCAGACAGAGGAAGGCAATCTGGATGGTGAAAGAATTGAAGCCCAAACTATGTGAAGATTGCAGGAAGGAATCCCGGAAGCTTAGCTTGGAGACGGAAAGACATATCAGCCATGTAAGGGACTTCCCGACTTGGTTCCAGTGATAAACAATCCATAAATATTTAATAAGCACTTCCTTTGTTGTGGTCGTTTTGTTTGTTTTTGGTTAGGCAATGGGGTTAAGTGACTTGCCCAGGGTCACACAGCTAGTAAGTGTTATGTGTCTGAGGACAGATTTGAACTCAGGTCCTTCTGACTCCAGGGCCAGTGCTGTATCCACTGCGACACCTAGCTGCCCCTAGCACTTCCTTTGCTGCAGACAGTGTGCTAAGTACCAAGGATACAAAGAAAGGCAAAAATATGGCTCTTGACCTAAAGAGGTCACATTCCAATAGGAAGACACTTGCAATAACTGTATATACTAGATACGTACAATACAATTGTAAAGTAATCTCAGAGGGAAGGCACTAGCAACGGTGGGTGACAGAGAAGAGAAAAAAAACCCCTTGCAAAAAAAAACCAGGATTTGAACTGAGTCCTGTAGGAAGTTAGGGATGGATGGCAGTAGGCAGAAGTGAAGAGGAAGAATATTGCAGGCATGGAGCACAGCAAATGCAAAGGCAACAAGGTTAGGAGGAGGAGTGTCACTTGTGAAGATCAACAAGAAGTCCAGGTGATTGGATCGTTGAGCGTACAGAGGGAGCAGAGGGCAGGAAGACTGGAAAAGGGTGGTGAAGGGCTTTAAATGCCAGGCGAGTGCTTTTATTTGATCCTGGAGGTGAAGAGCCAGCCACTAGCGTTTAGGAAGAAGGGAAGTGATGTGGTCAAACCTGCACTGTGGGAAAATCCCATTGGCAGCTGCTGCACTGGAACAGAGACTTGAGGCCAAGCGAAACGTCGAATCCTCCCTTCTTCCTAACTTCCCTCCTAGTCTTGGGGATACCCTAGATACCCAGGCTTACAACCTAGGTGTCATCCTCCACTCCTCACTTTCTCTCACCCCACATATTCACTCTGTGGCCAAGGCCTGTCAATTTTACTCTTGTAGAAGTCTGTCATATATATACCCCCCTTCTTGCCTCTCACACTGCCATCCTCCCGGTGCATGATCCCATCACTCCACACCTAGGCCACTGCAGTAGTCTGTCTCCCTGCTGGTTGGTCTCCCTACAACAAGTCTCTCTGCTAAGTCCAGTCCATTGTCCATTCAATCGTCAAAGTAATCTTTCTGAAGTGCCAGGTTGATTATGTCACCCCACATCCATCCCTGTTCCTCCCTGCCCCCCACTTAATAAGCTGCTTATCACCTCCAGGACTCAATATAAAATCCTTTGTTTGACATTCAAATTCCTTCATAACCACGACCCCTCTCTACTTTTACCAGTCTTCTCACACCTCACTTCCAGCCCCATTACTCTGATCCAGTGGTACTGGCCTCTTTGCTGTGCCTTACATAAGACATTCCATCTCTCAGTGCTTGGCACCTTCACTGGCTGACCCCTCATGCCTAGAATGCTTTCCTGCCTCATCTACACTCCATGACTTCCTTTAAGTGAATATAAAATCTCATCTTCTACAGGAAGCCTTCCCCATTCCCCCTCTACCAGTTCTAGTACCTTCACTCTGTTGATTATTTCCCATGAATGCTGCATACAGCTTGTTTGCACAATTTGTTTGCTTGTTATACTTTGAGAACTCCCTGAGAGCAAGGACTGTCTTTTGCCTTTCTTTATATCAAACCTGATGCTTAGCAAAGGGCCTGGTCCATAAGGACTTAATAAATGTTTATTGACTAGAGAGCTGCACTAGATAACTTCTAATCTACCTTCTAGCTCTAAATCTATGATTCTGTAATCATGCCTTTGTACCAGCTAGTCTCCATGCTAGGGATGCACTTAGAATCTTAGAATCCCTAATCTCTTTCAAGGTTCATCCTCTACAGGACAATTATCCTGAATTCCTCTGATCACCCCTTACTACTCCCTTCCCCCTCCCCAAATGACTTAGGGTTGATTTTGTATAGGGATAGGGATTGGTCCCATGCTTTCACTGGTGTAAAGACGAGGAAAATATTTCTAGGATGAGGAAAATCCCTCTACCAATGTAAGTTGGCGCTTTCACCAGAGCACTGAAAGCCTAAAGGACTTGCCCAAGGTCACCTGGGCATGATAAGATAACAGACAGACTTGAACACAGGTCTTTTTGGCTCCAAGACTGGTTCTCTATTCATTACATAGCATTCCAGGCACTGTGCTAGCTGTGCTAGCTACTGAGAATACAAACAAAAATGAAACAACTTACATCCCACTGGGGTGCAGGGAAGGAGAGGGGAGGCAAATAATACCAAAAAAAATTACAAAGTGAATGCAAAGTAATTCAGAGGTGAAGGGAAGAGACTAGCAACTGGGGGGGGGCATTAGAACAGGCCTATGTAGGAGGTGACATGAGCTACATCTTGAAGGAAGCTATGGCTTCTAAGAAGCTGAGAACGAAGCACATTCTAGGCACGGGGAATAGCCTATAAAAAGGCATGGTATTTTTGTTCAGTTGTTTTCAGTCGTGTCTGACTCTCCACCACCCCACTTGGAGTTTTCTTGGTAGAGATACTGAAGTGGTTTGCCATTTGCTTCTCCAGCTCATACGAAGAGATATGGAAACTGAGGCAGAGTTAAGTGACTTGCCCAGGGTCACACAGCTAGTAAGTGTCAGGCACTCTATCCACTGTACCGCCTAGCTGCCCTAGACAAAAGCATGTTTGTAGGCAGTAGGATGTGGGCCAGCAGGGAGGGAGAGGTTGGCAATAAGTGAGAGTAGGGATGACAGAAGAGGCAATCTGTTGGGGGGAGACAGGATGGAATGGAATCACCTGGATGAGAAGAAGGGCTAGCCTTGATGGAGAGTGAGGCCACTTCATCATATGAGACAGAGGAAAGAGGAGAGTGGCAGAATACACCTGAGTGATGGAGGATAGGGAAGAGGGGAGGGGAGGGAGCCCACAGCAAATTGCCTCGATGCTTTCCTGTAAAATATAAGGCAGAGTGTTCAGCTGAGAGTCAGGGGGGGTTGTGGGAAGCCATGGGAGGTCTGAGGAGGGATGAGAAGGTTTGGAAGAGTCGCTGTGGAGAGTGGGATTGTGAGCTGTTTAGGGAGATGGATTGCCTAGAAGCAATGAGGGCCCAGTTGAGGTTCTGTAACATAAATTTGTAATAGACCCAGTCAGAAAGGTTCTGTGACTTTCTCTACCTTCATTCAATATCACCTGTACCAGACTGAAGGCAATGAATGGTAGGACACATCCAAAATTCCCCACAAGAAAGAAATAATAGCTCTATAACAAATAGCAAATATTTGTATTTATATATTAATATGATAATTGCAAAAATTTCAAGGAAAAAATGGACTTCCCACCAGAGGATCAGTCAAGAAGGACTATGTGGATACTTAGAAGAAATAAAGCAAGAGAGAAAAATGGAATACAAGGTCTGAGAACCTTCTGCAATTCTCCATTCCTTCAGGGCCTTTCTTATTCTCCATCATCTGTCAAAGACCATCTGCTGGGGTTCAGCAAATCCATTCCTTCAGTCCTCTGAGAAATAGGCCCCACCACCACTCGCCCCCTCCCAGGCCTAGTGACTCAAACTTTAAACTCACCAAGGGCAGCTAGATCCTGTTTGAGTATTCTCTCACTTCTCTTGAGTTTCCACATCTTGTTAATTAACAATTTTGTGTGTTTTTGTCTGGCTCTCCCACTCCAAAGACAAATTCCTTTCACAAAAAATTAAAATATAAAATAAAATTAAGACAGAATAGTGTAGATTCCCCACCACTGTCCATTATCGTGATCCCTCCCGTCCTAAACATCAGTCCTCTCCATCTTTCGATCATTCTCTTTCCCTGATACAGCTCAAACAAAATAATGATTCAGGTCTCTCAGTCTGTGTTAGGTTCAGTCACTTCTTCCTTTCCAGACTTGCTTCTAGAAGTCTTTCCCAAAGCAGTCTCAGGTCATTTGAATAAATAGATTCAAGTCCCCCGGAAAACTGGGGACAGAAAGCTGGGAGGAGTGGGGCTATTCCTCTGAATTCCAAGATGGAGACAACATTTTGGTGACTTGTCCAAGACAGCGTAGTCCAATGGAAAGAGTAAGGGAATGGATAGAGAAAGAAGGAAGGTGAAGAGAAGAAAAAAAGAAAAGAGTTATGTCTGAATAATATATTGTCCTTTGCCTTTGGAAGGTTTCTCCAACTTCCCGATGTCAGGGGCCCCACCCCAAGACCAGTCCTCTCTTTTTACTATTAGGAAACACCCTATTTTCCAGAGCTAAGGCCCAGCAAGCCAGCTGTGCCCTGAGCTTGGCATAACGACAGTTCTTTGTGCTCACCCTCTGCATGAACTCTGCTGCAGATAAATCACGGAACTGGCAGTCCCTGAGCTTGGGCGAGCACCAGCAGGCCTGGTCATGATGCCCTGCTATGAATGGACTGTGCATCACTAAGGCAACCTTCCCTCCCTGCTGTAATGCCTCACCGCAGTCACACCTCCCTGCTTGATTCTTTGTCTGGCCACTATTATATGTTATCAAGGCTGCCTGGAGTTCCTGGCACATGCGTCTAGTTTCCTTCCTCCAACATAATAAAGAAAGCTTTTTGCTTATAAGCTCTGGGAGCAAATGGGTATTTTACTTTATTTTGTTTTATTTTATTTTGTTTTTCAGAGTTGACAGTTGGTATAAAGCTTTTTGCTCTAACCTCTGTGTCTCTTTGGCCATTTATTTTTCAGAGCTGACAGTTGTATAACCTCTGTTAGCTTTTTGGTATTTTCAGAGTTAATACCTGTTTAAAATAAGGGCAGAGTCAGGCTCCCTCTTAAGTGACCTCACATCTATCCTTGGGCATGAAGTGACTGACCGAGTGCAAAATGTCTGAAAGTCTTTGTTGGGGTGTGGGAAAATGAGGAGAAGGCCCACAAAGTAAGTAAAGTCATACCCAGTCTTACCGTGAGTCCCCCAAGTATGTCATCTAAAAAAAGTCCAACATTTCTGCTTTTAATCACAGCAGAGACCAGCTGCTCAGCCAGACTAGGGGAGGTTTTTGTTCAGGGCTGGAGCACTGTGAGAGCAGAGACTCTTGACTGCTGACAATAGTAGACTGCAGCATCCTCGGGCTCCACACTACTGATTGTGAGGGAGAAATCTGTCCCGGACCCGCTGCCCTGAAGCGGGCAGGCACTCCAGCCATGAGGTTGGAAGCATAGTTGATGAGAAGCCTAGGAGCCTGCGAAGCTTTCTGTTGGTACCAGTTTAAATAATTGGCTTGAGATTCTACAAGACTTTGACTGGCCTTGCAAGTGATGGAGATTCTCTCTCCTGGAGATACAACCAGAGAGGCAGGGGACTGGGTCAGCACAATCTGACTGATGGCATCTGAAATTAGAAATACCAGACAGATGAGGAGAGTGGACCAGAGGACCACTAAGCTCCCTTTTACCTCCAACTTAGATGATCCTACAGTGGTAAATATAAATGTAGATAACAGCCAAGAAAAACCCTTATTATGCCATCATGAAGCACATTCAGGAACCAGATCAACAATGAGATTGTCTCTATGTCCCTCAGAATCTTTTACACACACACACACACACACACACACACACACACACACTCTAAATTCCTCCCATGGGAACAACAGATTCGGGAGCTCCACGTGATCAGAGGACAGGCATCAGGGCTTTTCCTACTCTTTCTCCCTAACCTGGAATCCACAGCATGAGGAAGCAGAGCAGTTGAGCCAGAGACCCCATTTCCATGTGCCTGAGTTCTGTGCTCTACAGAAGTCTCCCCCAGCAGTTATCTGTTTATAACTGCTGTCATCAGCTGGCCTAGTGACCTGGGGATCAGCCATGCAAAGCAGTCTAGGGAGGGTTGGAGGTTTGTGCTCAAAGAACACACTCCAGTGATCTTGCTTACCGGGTTGCTCAAAGTACTGGTATATGCTGAGTAGCCCAAACCCTGAGTGTTGCTAATGCCTAAGGCCTCTGGCCCTTCATATTCTATGAGCCCTGAAAAACTTTTTGTAAAAGGGAGCTTTGACATAGAGCTAGACTAATATTGCAATAATTCAAGCATTTGCCTACTGACTTATCTGAATCTTTCTGGGAGACTCACTCACTGTATTACCAGTCCTGTCAGGAATGGCAGTGCCCAACATGTGGGGAATGCCCCACATTCCAGTCCAAACTTGGCCCTGCAAGCATTGGCTTTTGTGCTTTGTAGTTGAGTAGGAAGTTCGAATGCAATGAAAAGCTTTTGACATGAGCCCTTTTTTCCTTTGAAAGGAAGCTTTGAGGAGTGGAACTTTATAAGTCACTGGCTGCCATCTACTAATAATGAAAACCTACTGACCCCATTCAGAAGGGAGCAGAGCTGTGTGAGACCTGGAAGTTAATCAGGATCCCAGACTAGAGAAGCTCCAAGAAGAAAGTATCTTCTGGACCAAACAAGAAAATGTCAAGATGATTTTTGCATTGGATCCAGAGAGAAGTTTTAAGGGAAAACCCCACCCTACGAAACAAAACTTAAGAGGACCCTAGTTTGCAGTATTTCGAGCATGTCCCACCCTCCACCGTAACAATCAGAGTGAAAGGTTATTTTCTAGTATATTTCAATAGGCTATTCCTTTAGAATCTGGCTTGGTAAGATGTGATTGATCCAGTCATGTTGTTGACCCCACTCCTGACATACTCTACTTATTATTCATTTGTATGTTATGTTAAATGGAAAAGGGAGATGTGTTGGACTGGGATTTCTGTGTTATAGGGAAATCCTAGATGAGAAGACTCACTCTACCGATTCAGATCGGCATCTTCTCTGCAACTTACAGTCTTGTCTATTCACTGACAGATTAAGGGACTTGCCCAGCATCACACAGTTAGCATATGCCAAAGGCTTTGAGGCCTGACCTCTATTTAATATGTCACAATGCCTTTCTGTAAAAGAAAATATACGTCATCTAGCCCAAATTCCTTATTCTACTAATGAGGAAATTGAGGCTAAAAGCAATAAAGTAAGTGGCCCAAGATCATCTGACTGACCCCATAGCACCTACAGTAAGCCTGAGAATATAATCAATATTAAATATATATTTGTTGATTGATTCATGGACGGAGAATTTCAGCTTCATATCTCCAAAAAATAAATGTCTTGTATACTATTTTCCTCAGAGGTCTGGTTTACCAGCATGCTCCTGCATGAAAATTTAAAAAAAGAAAGGAAGGAAGGAAGGAAGGAAGGAAGGAAGGAAGGAAGGAAGGAAGGAAGGAAGGAAGGAAAGAAGGAAGGAAGGAAGGAAGAAAAAAAGAAAGAGAAAGTAAGAAAGAAAGAAAGGAAGAAAGAAAGAGAAAGAAAAGGAAGAAAGGAAGGAAGGAAGGAAGGAAGAAAGGAAGAGAAGGAGGAAGGAAGCTTAAATAGACTAATACAGAGACACAGAAATCATGGACAAATTTAAATTTTAAAAAGACAGGATGAAAACAAAGCCAGGTAACCAGAGACCAATATATAAAAAGGCAATGAAACTGGAAGGATACTGGCAAAGACCGAAAGGTCAGAAGGAGTTGTTAACACTGAAAATACCAAAGAGCTCACAACGGTCAGCTCTGAAAAGTAAATGACCAAATAGCCACAGAGGTCATAGGCAAAAAGCCTTCTTTATTCTGTTGGAATAGGGAACCTAGACATGGTCTCTAGGCAGCCTTGATAACATGTAATTGTGTCTAGACAAAGAATCAAGCAGGGAGGTGTAACAGCAGTGAGGCCTCATAGCAACAGTGAGGCAAGGTTGCCTAGTGACACCCAGTCCATTCATAACAGGGCTTCATGACCAGGCCTGCTGGTGCTTGCCCAAACTCAGAGACTGTCAGTTCCATGGCTTAGCTGCAGCAGAGTTCATCCAGAGGGTGAGCACAAAAGACTGTTGTGGGCACAGCTTGCTTGCTGGACCTTGGCTCTGGAACACCAGATGTCTCCTAATAACAAGGAAAGAGAGGAGTGAAAAGAGAGGAGTGGTCTTGGGGTGGGGAACCTTACAGACCTAAAATTGCTGATGAATTCCAGAAACAATAAGCTGAATCATAAAGGTGGGGTTCTATACACACACACACACACACACACACACGCATGCACACACACACGCACACCATTGACTAATTACAAAATGGTGTTGTGTATGAGTGTTCACAATGAAGACATTCTATACATTTAAACAAGATGGTTCATACCCTGTTGGCTCTTCTGATGTCCTCTTCAATTGAATCTAGGAGGAGATAGCTGATTGCCTGCCCAAAAAGCTACCTATGAAATGGTGGGGAGATTTCTGCAGTTGACTCAGTGGCAGCAGAGGATTCCAGGTTCAGGCATGCATTGGAGGGACAGACTCTTGTGCCTGTACCTAAGAAGGGCAGGACAGGGAGAAGTGAGAGTTACGCGCCCCTCTTCACAGACCATGTTATTCGAAAGACTTGACTAGAAGGAGATGTTGTATTCTGCCGGGAGTGCCTGCGTCCCCGGCTGTGCTCTGATGCCGGCAGAGTGTGAAGAGAGAAAGAACCACGGGCCAGGTGAGAGCAGCGAAGAACAAACTCTGTTTATTGATCTGAGGGCTCAGGCTTACATAGTACTGGATCAAGCAACAGTAACATTGTTATTCATGAAAAGGACAAACCTAATTAGGTGATTTCCTTCCTTGTACCTTGTCTGTTACATTCTTTCCTGCGTCCTGTCCTGTATCCCATCCCTTTCCTCCCTTCCTGCATCCTGTTCTCAAGAGACGGAACAGGGGGGTGGTGAGCCAGCTGTCAGGCTTAGTACAAGCTACAGGTAAGACCCAGGCTGGCCTAAGCCCTCCAACTCCCCAAAGCCGGCCCTCTACAGTATTCATATGGAAGCAGAAAAATACCCACAGACAAATGTAGAGACTTTTTTTACATTTAACGCTACTTGTTCTGCTTGGTTTTAGTGCCATCGTCATTTACATTTTGCCTCACTCAGAAAAAACTCATTACCACAAAAACTCATCATCAGGAAACCCATCATCATAAACATTACTTCAGTTTTGCTACTAACTCCTCAGAAGCTAGGTGGTACAGTGGATAGAGAGTTGGGCCTGGAGTCAGGAAGACCTGAGTTCAAATCTAGTCATAGACACATACTAGCTGTGTGACCCTTAGCAAGTCACTTAACCCTGTTTGCCTCAGTTTCCTCATCTGTAAAATGAACTATTAAAAACCACTCCAGGATCTGTGAGAAAACTCTAAATGGGGTCACAAAGAGTCAGACACAACATAACAACTACAACTTCATCAGTACCCACAGTTGTTTATGCATCTGTGACTGGAGGGTGGAATTGCCTCCCTTTACACAGGGTTCAAAATACCATCCATCTCTTTATCTGCCACCTTGCACCCTCTAGCACCTCCCCTACATACCTTTTCAGCTTCCTTTCATTTTTTTTATTTTAATATATATTTTTATTTCCCCCAATTACTTATTAAAATTTTTTTTTAATATTTGTTTTATGAAAGTTTTAAGTTCCAAATTCTACCCCTTCCTCTCTCCTTCCCTCCCCTCTCCTTTCCCTGAGATGTAAGCACTCAGATATAGGTTGTCCATATGAGTCATTTTGTACAAGAAGACTCAAATAGAAGAAAAAGAATGAAAGGAAGTGGGAATGCATGCTTCAGTCTGTCTTTAAGCACTATCAGCTCTTTCTCTGGAGGCTTCCTTGTTAGTTCTTTGGGATTGTCTTGGATCATTGCATTGCTGAGGATATCAGCTTCCTTTTATGTATTATCTTCCCCCATCAGATTGTACACGTCTTGAAGGCAGAGACTAGCTCTCTTTTTTTTTTCTTTTTGGTGAGGCAAGCGGGGTTAAGTGACTTGCTCAGGATCACACAGCTAGTGTCAAGTGTCTGAGGCTGGATTTGAATTCAGGTCTTCCTGACTCCAAGGCCGGAGCTGTATCCACTGTGCCACCTAGTTGCCCCCAGAGACTATCTCTTTTTCTTATTTGCATCCCCAGTGCATAACACCATTCCTGGCACATAGTAGGTGCTTAATAAATGTTTATTTTGTGTAGAAAGATAATTGCCCAAGGAAAGAAGCAGCTACCAATTCAGATAACTATTTTCTCTTTAACTTACAGACTTTGGGAGCAGCATGCCTTGGGTCACTGAGAAGTTAAGTGACTTATCTAAGGTTACACAGTCAGTATGTCTGAGGTTAAACTTAAACCTAGATCTTCCTGCCTCCAAGGTCAGCTCTCTATCCACTAGATACCATCTAGACCAGGGGTGGGGAACCTGTGGCCTTAAGGCCACATGTGATCTTCTAGGTCCTTAAGGACAGCCTTTTGACTGAATCTGTACAGAACAAGATTTGTTCTGTGAAACATGGATTCAGTCAAAAGGCTACACTTAAGGATCTAGAAGGCCACAGGTTACCCACCTGTGATCTAGACTCTTCATATGTACTTCCTGTCACAGGTGATTAAACCATCTGGGAGAAGTCTTTTGATTCAGCTACAATTAGATTCCTGTTTATTCCAATTCCTTAAGGGTAGGGATGGATTATTTTTTGTCTTTTTATCCATCATCATTAGACTAATGCCCAGAACATAACAGGTATTTAATAAATGCTCATTGATCATCAATTGATGGATTGATTGATTTAGTGTCAACATTGTCAGTAAATATTTCCTACTATGTGGCAAGTCCTTTTTTAAACTGGGGATACAAAAAAGGCAAAACACAGTCCCCAAGATCACAATCTAATCACACGCAAACAACTACAAGCAAACAAGCACATATGAATGTATTCTACATACAGATAGATAGGAATTGATCAACAGAGAGAAGACAGTGGAATCAAGAGAGATCAGGAAGGGTTTTCTGTCGAATCTCAGATTGAAGCTGGGACCAGAAGGAATCCAGGAGATGGAGATGAGGAGGGGGAGTGTTCCAGGCATGGGGCACAGCCAGGGGAAAATGTTCTGAGCTGGGAGACAGAGGATCTTGGGCAGGGAAACAGCCAATGTCACTGGGTTGATGGAGATGTTTGTGTGGTGGGGTACACTCTAAGAAAAACGGCAAGGTTAGGAAGGGGCCAGCTTCTGAAGGGCTTTAGCCTAATCATCCAGACCAGCATCATAATATTGGAATGGAAGGTGAGAGTCCCGGTGTCTAGTCCTTGTTGTATGAGACAGGCAAGCTTCACTGATCAGTCGCTGTGGGGAGGTTTTTGATTTGAGGGCCAAAGTGCTGTGGGAGGAAACTCCTAGGAGTGAGTGCTGACAGTGATAACTTTCTGAATTCTCAGCCTCCACCAGCATAGACTAGGCCCCAGCAAACCGGGAGCAGGCCACGTGAATGACTAAATCAGCACCAGTGAGAGCTGCTCCCAGCTCTCAGCCCACAGATGGTAAGGGGGTGGAACAACTGGTTAGAAGGAGATTATAGGAGTCTCTTTGCTAGCACTGGGTTCAAGACTCTGTTATTTTACCGTTACTCAGATGCGGGTCACAACCCTGGATAGCAAGGAAAACTGTCCTGATATTCCAG
Organism: Phascolarctos cinereus; assembly: GCF_003287225.1. Taxonomy (NCBI): domain Eukaryota; kingdom Metazoa; phylum Chordata; class Mammalia; order Diprotodontia; family Phascolarctidae; genus Phascolarctos; species Phascolarctos cinereus. The sequence continues at coordinate 36,612,174 of NW_027555625.1, read as the reverse complement.
AACCAGAGGGTAAAAGAGAAATGGAAAGAATACAACAGTCATCTTCTGAAAGAGATCCCAAAATGAAAACTCCTAGGAATATTGTAGCCAAATTCCAGAGCTCCCAGATCAAGGAGAAAATATTGCAAGCAGCCAGAAAGAAACAATTCAAGTACTATGGAACCACAGTCAGGATAACATAAGATTTAGCAGCTTCTACATTAAAGGATTGGGAGGCTTGGAATATGATATTCCAGAGGGCAAAGTAGCTAGGATTACAACCTAGGATTATAATTCAGCAGAACTGGCAGCGCAACAGAAGCGCCATTGCCACTGCTGCCGCCGCCGCCCAGCTGCTGTAGCCACAGCCGACATGTTCCAAGGGCAGGAGAATGAGGGTGGCAAGCCAAGTTCCAGAGTAATGAAATCCCCTGGAGGAGACTCAAGCAATCTCTTTGGACCTCCAGAAGTAGACCAAATAGAATGGCATCTAATATCTTTGGAACATCTGAGGAACCTCAGAATACACCCAAAAGGTCAAATCCTCCAGGAGGCAAAGGAAATGGTATCTTTGAAGAGCCTATCGCTGTGCAGGCTTGATATCATTTGAATCCCTCTGGTGAGAAGACCAGTGATGTCTCTGGGTCTTCAGTCACCAATCCCGTACCCTTAGCACGCCCGAGGAAGACCAAGTATCATCTTGTCTTATGTGAAGGTGAGGACACAAAAATTGCAAGTCTGAGCTACAGAGAATCCACAATCTTCAAGAGAAGAACATAATGAGAAATGTGACAAAGGAAAGGAGGAACGAGCCAAGGAAACTGACTCTAAACTCAAGATGGACAACCATGAGCTAGGCTGGGCCCCAGGCCTCTCTCACACAACAAAGTCCTCAACCTGGCAAATCCTGCATCTCTACTAAAGGAAACTAATACCAGTGTCTTCAGACTAGAAACTCTTCTGTTAGGGTGTCGAGGCTTATGGTTTCTAATTAGTACAAGTCAGGATGGGGCGGGGAGGGGAAGGGTTGATGATTTATGTGCGAAGATTTTCATATGGCTCATTGCTCAAACTTGTCTTCTAGAAATGGCTGGGGCTACACAGGACCAGGGGACACAGAGCCTTTCAGGGAATAGAGAAAACGAATCTTATGGGAGCAATAAGGAATCCTGCAGGTTTGCATCCAAGAATTAGTTCCAAATATGAATCTTTGATGGAGTGAAAAAACATGGGGGAAGGTAGGATCTTCATGGGTATTAGGAACATCTGTGTTTTGGTGGGCAAATGTACATCCAGGGACAGTACTGCAGCAGTAGCCATTGACAATGTCACTAGGGGACTAAAAACCCATGTGAATGATGTGTTGGACAGCTGCCAGAGGAATGCTCCCCCTCCCTTGTCTGGTAAAGGGATACACCTTGGGTTTCAGAAGGGTAGTAGATCACTTAGCTCACAGAGTCCTTACATTATATAGAGTGATGACACAGGACCTTTACATTTTCTTAGGGGAGCTACTAGTATCTGAGAAAATGAGTGTTAAATCTGTTTGTGTCCTTTTAAGTGTGCCTTCATGATGCACTGTTCTGCAGACATCCTATGATGTTTTTTGACCTCTTTCCCACAAAAGCCGGGGAGACTCACTAAGCTGCAGCTTGTCAGTCAAGCTGATTTTCCTTTTCCCTTGTTTGTAGATCTATTCTTAATGGCAGATTTTTTCACCCAGATCTTTCAGGGGCATCTGTACCTTCTGTCAGCTAGAAGCCCTTGGCCTAATCTTAGATCAAAAGGCCTGCCTTACATAAGAGAGTAAGTTGGATCTCTTATTTACTGATTTTTAAAGTGAATAGTTTCTCCCTGCCATTCTCATAAGCCTTAAATGCCTTTGACTGCCTCTGCAATTCACTAGTGGTGTGAACATACTATTTTCACAAACCACAATTCTTTTCTAAATGTGGGGGAGTGGAGCCTTCCAGTCTTTTGTAAAGGCCTTATTAACCTATCCAATTTCTTTCTACTATTTTAGTTATTCATACTTTTCTAAGACTTTTTTTTTTTTACTGTAATCAGTTGATGGGGGAGGAGAGCGAATCACTGAAAACCTTTAGTTCTTCAAAATAAACATTTTGGACAATAAAAAAAAAACTCTGCAAAACTGAGTATAATCCTTCAGGGGAAAAAATGGAAATTCAATTAAATAGAGGATTTTCAAGCGTTCTTGATGAAAAGACCAGAACTGAATAGAAAACTTGACTTTCAAATACAAGCCTCAAGAGAGAGAAATCATAAGGGACTTAGTAAGGTTAAACTGTTTACATTTCTACATAGGATGATGATACTTGTAACTCATAAGAACTTTCTCATTATTAGGGGAGTTTGGAGTATATATAGACAGAGGGCACAGGTGTGAGTTGAATATGAAGGGATGATAACTGAAAAATACCAAGCTCCTCTCATGTGGGAAAGTACCTGGTGCTGATTCCATTCCAGCAGAGATTTACAAGGCAGGGGGTCCATTGCTCATGCAAAAGCTGACTGACATTTTCCAGGTTATGTGGCAAGAGGAGGTTACCCCCCCAGGAGTTCAAGGATGCTTCCATTGTCTATTTCCATAAAGATAAATAGATCATTGTGTGACAGTCACTTGGGGGGGGCGGAATCTCTCTCTTAGTCACTGCTGGCAAAATTCTCTCCCTAATAGATTGATCCTTCACCTGGATTTGGTCATCTACCTGAGAGCCAGTGTAGCTTCAGAAAGGGCCAAGGAATAATTGAAATGGTGTTTGCTGCCCAACAACCCCAGGAGAACCACCGTGTTCGTTGATCTAACAAAGGTCTTTGATACTGTTAGCCATGAGAGCTTGTGGAAAATTATGGCAAAATTCGGTTGCCTGGAGAAGTTTAACAGTATCGTCTGTCAATTTCACAACGGCACACTTGCCCAGGTTCTGGATAATGGATGATGCTCTTGAGTTTTCCTAGTCGCCGATGGAGTGAAACAAGGCTGTGTGTTTGCTCCCATGCTTTTCAGCAATGTTGTCAGATGCCTTTAATGAGTACAAAAATGGCATCAAGGTCGGCTACCACACTGATGGTAAATTATTTAGCCTGTTATGGCTACAAGCCAAGACTAAAGTGGAGGGAGAGTTGGTGCGTGACTTTTTGTTTGCAGATGATTGTGCACTCAGTGCAGCCTCTGAGATGCAACAAAATAGGGATCAATTTTCTGCTGCTTGTGCTAATTTTGGCCTAACAATTAATACCAAGAAAACACAGCTTCACCACCAGGCAGCACCAGCTAGATGTTGAACCATCAGTTACAGCAAATAGAGAAATTTTGAATACTGTGGGTAAGTTCACTTACTTTGGTAGTATACTTTCCAGGGATGTACATGTAGATTGGTGCACACATTGCCAGAGCTAGCTCAGTGTTTAGGAGGCTCTGAAGTCAAGGGTGGGGAGAGAAGAAGTATCAGACTGCCTACCAAACTGAAGGTCTTCAGAGCCATTGTGCTGACCTCATTGTTGTATGCTTATGAAACCTGGACAGTATATCAGCGCCATGCCAGGAAACTGAGTCACTTCCACTTGAATTGTCCTAGGAAGATTCTGAAGATCACCTGGCAAGATAAGGTACTGGACACTGAGGTCCTTTCTTAAGCTAAACTGCCAAACATTCAAACTTTACTGCAGAAAGTGCAACCTCAAAGGGCTATCCATGTTGTTTGAATGCCAGGCATATGATAGCCTAAAAGATTATTTTAGAGAGAACTCAAAGGCAAGCATTCATATGGAGGTGAGAAGAAGTAATAAAAGGACACTCTCAAGGTCTCTCTGAAGAACTTTGGAATCAATTGTGAGACATGGGAGACACTGGCAAAGGACTACCCAGAATGGCATGCCTGCATCAAAGAAAGTGCTATACTGTACGAGTGGAGCAGAACTGAAGTAGCTCAAAAGAAATGTGAGATGCACAAATTTAGAGACACGTCCATTCCAAATGTTCATAAGGACCATTTGTGCCTGGCCAATGGTACAGCCTTCTGAGCTCATACTGGTCTGATCAGTCACAGTAGGATATACTACACCTTCACGCCAACATAATGATGTCATTTTGGCCATCTTTGAGAATGAAGGACAATAATCAACTGACCGACCAACTTCCTACTTACCCCATATCAATCTTGTGGCTACAGTTTTTGCATATTGTCTCCCCCATAAACTTCTTGAAGGAAGGGCTGCATCTTTGTCTGCCTTTGTATCCCTGGTACTTACCACAGTGCCTGGCATAAAGTGGACACTTAATAAATGCTTGACTGACTACATCTATAAGCCTAAAAATGATTGAATGACTGACTACATCTATGAGTTTGTGAAAAAAGGACTGCAGAGAATAAGTATGTTATAGTGTGTAGAGCACAGACTCAGAGTCAAAAAAATCTGGATTCTAGGCCTTCCTCTGACCTACCAATTGTGTGGCCCTGGGCAAGGCATTTAACCTCTCAGTTTTGCCCAGGATAACTGAGTCTTTAAATTAGGCAACAGATGCTAATCTGCTGAGATATCTCAATCCCAATGGGAGAGCTCATTCACTCTATGTGTTTGCTGATGTATTCTCATCTCCATATTTTTTTTCTAGTTTCTGTTCTCTCTTTGCTAGGATAAATGAGTTTTTTCACCACTTATATGTGATAGGGTTTTTTGTTATCTAGTATTTGGTGGGAAGAAGTCAAACCTTGGACTTCTCTCTCCCTTTAACAAATAATGGCCAGAGAAGAACCTTGAACCTAAAAATCATGCCCCCCAGACCAGCAACATTTAAGGGGACTGTTAGATAAAATTCCAGATCCCATACTTTCTCAAAGGAGAACTTTGTGGCCCCATTCTTCTCCCTTCCAGGCAGGAATCAAAGCTTCCTTTGGAGAAGGATAGGCAAGATTCCCAACCCTTCTCATGATCCATATTTAGCCAACCAATATGAACATTCACATGTTGCATGGGCAGCACACACTTTAATCTGTTTCATTCAACATTTACATGCACATTACTACCGAATACTTCTTGAGGCATGCTCTAGGTTCAGTGACCCCTGAGGTCCCTTCATTTCTTTGAGGCTGTGGGATTCTGTGACTGGCTAATGAGGAAATAAGGGAGACAAGAGGCATCAGCAAAACAGGAAGACCAAAAAAGTGAGTGGTGACAGCTCCCTGGGATCTTTGCGTGAGCCCTGCAAACTCTTGACCTAAGCAAAAACTAGAGATGTGACCTCTGTCACAGCTGTGCAAGGGGAAGGATCCGAGGCCGGAGAGCGTCATTGAGCACCCAGCCTGGGGAAGCTTTTTGTTCAGGGCCGGAGCACCGTGAGAGGCCACTTACTATTCTGCTGACAGTAATAATATGCAACATCTTCAGGTTTAAGACCACTGATTGTGAGGGAGAAATCTGTCCCAGAGCCTCTGCCACTGACGTGGGAAGGGACCCCATCGTGCAGGATGGAAGCATATTCAATGAGGAGCCTGGGAGCCTGGCCTGGTTTCTGTAGGTCCCAGTGTAGGTTGGTGCTAATGCCCTGACTGGCCCTGCAGGACATGGTCACTCTCTCTCCTGCAGACACAGACAGGGAGGCTGGAGACTGGGTCAACACAATCTGCCCACTGGCATCTGGAATCCCAAATACAAGATAAATAATGAGAAATGTATATACATATACACATATTTATAACAGTTGAGGCCATCTCTATTAAATGTTTGAGAATCACTCATGCAGAAACCCAAAACCCAATCTATCCTCAAGTGATGGGTGTTGAGACAAATGGGCCCTCTGCCCTTCGTTATCACAGACAAACATACGCACAAAACCTAAATGTCACCCTCAGGGATAGCAGAGACCCGGGAGCTCAGTGTGCTCAGAGGACAGAGGCTTGTGCTCACTCTGCTCTTCTTCCCTTATCTGGGGTCCAGAGGAGCAGCAAACAGACCAGCTGAGCGTGGGACCCATCTTCACGCCTCTGAGCTCTAGCTAACTCAGCATCACCTCCCAGCTGCCTGTTTATAGTTGCCTTTGTCAATGGTCTCATCTCCCGGGAGGAAATCATGCAAAGTAGCCCAGGGAGAGCCATTTGATGGACACCCTCCCCTGATCTTACTAAGTGCACAGCTAGAAAGCTGCACCACCCAACACTGTTTGTTTAGCCATCCTCCAACTGATCAATCCTATTTTGTTTCTGATACTTCGCTATTAGGAAAAGGGCCTCAATGACTATGTTGCTGTGTGTGTAGGACTTTTCATAATTGGTGCATTTTTCTAAAAATTGTTTTTCTTCAATATTCTTGCTAAATTTTTTAAAAAATACTTTGATATTTTGAAAAGGATCTTTGTGATAGCTAGCTCATTTGTAGCTAAACAATAAAAATCAGAATATTTTTTTTCTCTTTCCCCCATTAACTCTTAGTATTCTATCTCCTCTAATAATCTTCCCCTTATCTGTGTAATGGTTGCATTTCGCCTGCCCTCCCCTCCCAAAAGAATATGATACATCAGGACAAGGATTGGTTTCCCTCCTGTCTTTCTATCCCCAGCAACTAGCAGAGTCCATGCCTCGGTGAACTGAAATCTGGGAGAAGTAAGGCCAAGAGCACTGGGAAAAATTCTGAAAACCCATTTCCTGAGAGGGAAGGTAGAAGACAGAAGTGGGTGTGCAGGGAGTAATCGTACAGTTTCGATTTTTAAAAGGGGGCAGCTAGGTGGTGCAGTGCATAGAGCACCAGCCCTGGAGTCAGGAGGACCTGAGTTCAAATCCAGCCTCAGACACTTGACACTTACTAGATGTGTGACCCTGGACAAGTCACTTAACCCCAATTGCCTCACCAAAAATAAAAAAGCTATATGTAGAGGATGTAATGTTACTCTAGTCATTCAAATGTTAGTAGCACATAGAGAATTCTGTTTCTCCACACCTCCATAGTCAAACTTGTGACAGGGGTTAGAATATTTGGCTGCAAGGTCCTAAGAATGAAAATAAAATTAAGGAGGCAGATTTCAATTGATCTAATATTCTGTTGTTTTTCAGTAGTGTCCAATTCTTTGTGACCCCTTTTGGGGTTTTCTTGCCAAAGATACCTGAGTATTTGACATTTCTTTTTCCAGCTTATTTTAGAGATGAGGAAACTGAAGCAAACAGGGTTAAGTAAGTGACTTGCCCAAGGTCACACAGCTAGTAAGTTTCCGACCCTGAATTTCAACTCAGGTCTTCCTGACTCTAGGCTTGGTGCTCTATCCACTATGCCACTTAGCTGCACTGATATAATAATTAGAGCAATCCAAAATGAAAAAGTACAGTTCTGGACTCTCCATCACTCGAACCCAATCTAGATGACCACCGATAGGGTCAAGGCATAGTTTGGACTAAATGATCTCTGAGGTCAATTCCAACTCTGCAATCTTGTGATTTGTTAGTTATCAGTCAGGAAGATTCATCAGTCTTCAAATCTGGCCTCAGACACTTACTAGCTGTGTGACCCTGGGCAAGTCACTTAACCCTCTTTGTTTTCATCTGTAAAAAGAGCTAGAGAAGGAAATGGCAAACCACTCCATTATCTTTGCCAAGAAAACCCCAAATGGGGCATGAAGGGTCAGATATGACTGAAACAAGTTAATGATTACAACAGATAGAAAGAGACAGAGACAGAGATGATACATAAACAGACATTGATGATAGATGATAGGTAGATCGATAGATAGATAGATAGATAGATAGGAGGTAGGGAGGTAGGTAGGTGGATAGATAGGCACAGGCACACACACACATTCATACTAAATGTTTCCAACAGGGGCAATACAGATCCAGAAGTTGAGTGGGAGCAGCAGAATAGAGCATTCTTTGCTCTTCCCTCACCCAGGATCCAGAGCAGCTGAGCCTGGGATGCCATTTCCCTATGCCTGAGCTCTGGCATCATCTCACTCCAGAGCAGCTGCCCTCATCTACTGGGGTGAGCCATGCAAAGCAGTCCAGGAAGAGGGGAGCCTTGTGCTCCAAGGACAGGCCCTAGTGACCTTACAAAGTCCTACTTTGTAGCATGTCAATATTTTTCTCTTGGCTTTTGTGATGATGATTCCCTAATAGTAACACATCTTTCCCTTTTACGGAATCACACAAACCAAAAAGTGGAATAGAACAGCAGAGGCGACCAAATTCAACTTGAAACTGAACAAATTCTCCTCTACAGCACTTTCTGGCTCGGCTTCTTCTGAACTTCACCACCATTCCCCAGCCCTGCTTTTCAGCTCCCTTCTGTGTATTGTCTTCCTCTATTGGAGGGTAAGCTCCTTGGGGCCAGAACTGTCTTTCTTTTGCTTGTATTCTTGTCATCAGCCCTTAGCAAATTCTGGCACATATTAGTGCTTAACAAAAGAGGTCTCCAATGAGAGGGAATGCTTTTCCTCTGAGGTAGCCCATCCCATTTTTAAATATCTCTAATTACGAGCAAGAGGCGGCTAGGTGGTGCAGTGGATAGAGCACTGGCCTGGAATCAGAAAGACCTGAGTTCAAATCCATTTTCAGACACTTAATAGCTTTGTGACCCAAGGCAACTTGTTTAACCCCTTTTTGCCTCTGTTCCTCATCTGTAAAATGGGGACACTGGAGAAGCAAATGGCAAATCGCTCCAGTATCTTTGCCAAGAAAACCCCACAGGATGAAGAGTCAGTCACAACTGAATAACAACAGCAGGAATTAAGTTGTCAAAGGCAGGACAGACAGAGTTTCAGAGAAATGTAAAGTTTTATTTATTTGTTTCTGTTTTGTTTTGTTGGTTTTTAAGGATGAGAGAGACTTGGGCACGGCCACCCAAGGACAAAGCAGACAGTAGACACAAGAAGTTGATGATACAAAAGGGGGGATGATTGATAGGGCAAGTTCCTGGAAGATACCACGGGTGGAAGATTAGGGACAGAAATAAGGGTATTAACATTGGCTAGGAGAGACCACCTCTACCTCAGAAAGTGGAGCAAATGAAGAGGAATAGAAGATTATGCAAAGGGGTTTTGATATGTGGGTTAAGGAGCCTGAGAGAGCTTATTATGAATTAGCTTGATTTTCTGTTTGGAGACAGCAGTAAGTATAGTGTCACCAGGAAGGTAGGATGGGGGGGGGGATTGCTGGAGCCAACTTTAACCAGCTGAAGAAAGCCACTGTGAATGTTGGGTGTGAGCATTTACACCTCAGAAGTCAAGAGCTGTAAATTAGAGCTGAGTGCATTGTTTTGTTGTTGATTGCTAGGACCTAAGAATGTTTAATCTGAAGACTAAATTTTAAAGCATGTGTGCAAACATTTCCACTCCCCAGGTACTGTTAAACATTTACTAGCACACCTCTGTATCACTCTATAAACATTGCTTGAGCTCAGCAGGAGTGCAATAGAAAGCCCAGGGAATGAAATCATCACAGATTGGAGGCCACTAATTATAATATACAAATTAAATTAATATAATACTTAAATATATGATATATAAAATAAATTAGGGTTTATATATTTATATATAGGTACATATATACACACAAATGGTAAGGTTTGCAAAGTGCTTTACAACCTACAATCCTGGTTCACGGTCATTCCACCTTTCCAATCTTGCTAAGCAAAGCCCCCAGGGTAATTTTTTTTGAGAGTGGCCAGGGCCATAATGTGTTAACCCTAAAAAACAAATTACCAGAGAGCCACCAAGATTATATGCCAACTATCAATTCTGATAAATAAGTGACCAAATTGCCACAGAGGTTAAAGCCAAGAGCTTTACACCAACTGTCAACTCTGAAAAATAAAATACCAAAGAACCCACAGAGGTTATAGGCAAAAAGCCTTCTTTCTTCTATTGTAGGAGGGAAACTAGATACACGTGCCACGGTCTCCTCTAGGACCAAGAAACCCAGGACCTCTGATACCTATATTTGTGGCTAAACAAAGAATCAGGCAGTGAGGTGTAACAGCGATGAGGCAAGGTTATTAGTGACAAGCAGGGCATCATAGTTGAGATGGGGTTCCTGCTGGTGCTTGTTGGAACTCAGGGATGATTTAGCTGCAGCAGAATTCATCCAGAGGGTGAATGCAAAAGACTATTGTTATGCAAGCTCAGGGCACAGTTGGCTTGTTAAGCCTTGGCCCTGGAAAACAGGCTGTCTCCAAATAGTAAAAAGAGATGAGCGAAAAGAGAAAAGAGGTCTTGGCATGGGGATCCTGAGAAATGGTATTCAAATACATAATAAATAAATGAAGGAAGGAAGGGAGGAAGGAAAGAAGGAAAGAAGGAAGAAGGAAGGAAGGAAGAAAGAAAGAAAGGAAGGAAGGAAGAAAGAAAAAGAAAGAAAGGAAGGAAGAAAGAAAGAAAGGAAGGAAGGAAGGAAGGAAGAAAGAAAGAAAGAAAGAAGAAGGAAAGAAAGAAAGAAAGAAAGAGAAAGAAAGAAGAAAGAAAGAAAGAAAGAAAGAAAGAAAGAAAGAAATGAATGGGATGTCCAGTGAAGACTTCTCAGTGTAATTAAGGTAATGAGTTCAGAAGGTAGGATAGGGTTAAGAATAGATTTCTGTGAGTTATTTTTTAGTGACATACGTCAGTAGTTAAAATTTGTCTAGTTGTTAAGCCCTGGCCTGCCTTCTGATCTTATCCAGATGTGCCCCAAACCCCGGAAAACCCTCAAATGTTCTAGTCCAGTTATCTCCTTTGACAGGGTCTTATTCAGATGTCTTTCTGTTCCCAACATGATCTATTCAATCCCTGAGACCTCCCAAAAACAATTGTAAATTATCTTCCTAACTGCACATTTTTTATTTCTTCTTTGACATTATCTCAACGAACTAAGAGATATAGAGATGTATACTATGTCCTTTGTCCTATGTTAGAGTCTGGCTTGTGAGATTGTGAGCCGAGTTAATGGACAGCTGTGAGGGAGGGGGAATTGAACCTTCAGGGTTATGCAAAACCAACTTCTACCTCTGTGGGGTCTTCTCCCGTTCATTTGAGCTTATTGATGGAGGGACACCCAAATCTCAAGATTTGAAATAATAATAATAATAATTATAGCTATAATAAATTAACTTTCTGTTTCTCCTTGTACACCTCTGTGTTTTGTTTTATTTTTAATTTGAGTAGCATCCCACACAGAAAGAAAGAAAGAAAGAAAGAAAGAAAGAAAGAAAGAAAATCAGCCTATAGACTTTTCCTGCATTGGAGAGTTTTGCTTCTAACTCATAAAAGAACTGAAATACCTGAAGGAGGTCACAAAATCAATGAACAAAGTGATTACTTTGGAGAGAACCTGGATTCAAATTCTGCCTGGCATTTACTGCATGTGCCACTGGGCAGGTCATATTTTTCTACGCCTCAGTTTCATCATCTAAAGTTGGGGTAAAAAGATGTGTGGCTTCTAAGGTCACTTTTAGTTCTTACTTTGTGCTCTTAAGATCCTTTGACCAATGATCCCTTCCTTACAGAGAAGTCATATAGAAGATGAAATTCAATGGAGAACATGGAGTAACATAACACAGAACTACAGGGAGCAATTCAAATACGTACCAAGAGATGGCAGTAAAGGAGAAGTCCAGTAGAAGTCATCAGCATCTGACAACACAGTGAAGAAAATCACAAGTGTCAATGTCAGAGGAGGAAATGGGTTCCAGATACAAGGAATCCCTAGGATCTCCTGTGTAATGTCTCCTCCAGGAGCCACCTCTCCAAAGGGCGGCCACTGCCTTCAGGTTTCAAGGAGCGCTCTGTGGGTACCAACACCTAAAACTATAGCTAAGGAGCCCCCTTTCACCATGCCTAGCATTCTATCCACTGAGCCATCTAGCTATCAAAGACTGGAGAATATGTAATGGGGGAGTGGCCAATAAGAGACCATGTCTTTAGAGTATGCACAATAGTGCCTGCTGGGTTCCAGCCCATATGGAAGCTAGATGAGTCTATATCAGGGCATGTGTAATGAAAGAGTCCTTCCCATTTCAGAAAATGTGCAAATATCCTCTTACCATTTCCTGCCAGTCTAATTCTGGTAGTGAAGGTTTTATTTATTTTACTGCTGGACCAGAATCAAATGTTCATAAAAAGTCTGAGAGGATGGACTCTCTTGATCTTCCCTGTTGGCCTTAAGGAGGAAGAACTACTATAAGCTTCTGGGAAGGGGGAGGGGGGAAGGACAACAACTTTAGAACCTCGAGAGAATATGTAGTGAACTGACCTTCTGTGGACCTCCACCCATGTTTGCCAGCACAGATTAGGGAGGTAGTCCTAGAGGGGCCATGACGATACTCCACTATAGCTTTAGTAGCTTATATTATAATAGCTTGAGTAGTAGTGAGGCAGAGACTGGAAGGACAGGATATTATGATCAAGGGAAGGGAATTTTATAGTTATGAAACATGAATAGTATAATAGTGGAGGATGGCAAGGTCTAGAATATGACCATCTGTGTGGATGGCTGAGGAGGTGCAAAGACAGAGGTCATGGGAACTGAAGACATTAACTAGCTGGGAAGCTGGGATTCACTCAGGAGGTGGCCAGAGGTTAGAGTGAAGAGGAAAACTATGTCCAGTTACTGAACTCCTTGAAAAAGGAGGAAGAGGGGTCAGTTAGGTGGCACAGTGAATAGAGCTCTGGCCTTAGAGTCAGAAAGACCTGAGTTCAAATCCAGCCTCAGACACTTAACGCTTACTAACTGTGTGACCTTGGGCAAGTCACTTAACCCCGATTGCCTCACCAAAAAGCAAAAAAAAAAAAAAAAAGAAAAGAAAAAGGAGGAAGAATGGCCTGCATGCAGGTAGATGATTGCAGCACCTTCAGCCTCCACACTGTGATTAGGAGGGAGAAATCTGTGCTGGACTCACTGCCACTGGATTGGGCAGGACCTCAGGCTGAAGGGTGGAAGTACACATAATGAGGAGCTTTATAACCTCTCCTGGTGTCTGTTGGTACCAATGTAAGTTGTTACTGATGCTTTGACCTGTCCTACAGGTAACAGTGACTCTGTCTTCTAGAGATGAAGACAGGGAGGCTGGAGATTGGGTCCTGCCAATCTGTTGTCCACTGGCGTCTGAAATCACAATAGTGATGAACTTGAGTGCATAGATTTACAACAGCCAAGAATATATTAAATTGTGGTGAACCACACATTCAGAACCCTCCCTCCCCCAAACAGGCATCACCTGAGGTAAGCCTGATCATCTCTCTGTGTCCTCAGAACCACAGAGAGACATGAAGTTGCAATTACAGGTACAGGGGAAATCCAGAAACTATGTGTGAGCACAGGAGAGATTCTCCTCACCTGGGATGCAGAGTACCAGAAGACAGAGCAGCTGAGCCTAGGACCCCATCTCCATGTGGCTGAGCTCTACTATCGAGCAGTCTCTTTCCCCAGCTGCCCAGTTATAGCTGCTCTCATCAACTGGCCTCATCTCCTGGGGCTGGACCATGCAAACTTGTCTGAGGTGGGGGGAAGGGGAAAGGAAGGTTTTCTGCTCAACTGACAGCCTTCAGGGGCCTCACCCACTGAACATCTCAGAACGCTGATCTAGTTGGACAAGTGACCTTCTCTATCATGGGTTGTTCCAATGCTCTTAACTTCTATCCTATTCTCATAAGCCTGAAACCACTTGAAGATATAAAAGGGGCCATCAACCAGAATAGAATCTTCCCAACAACCATCCATGCAGTGAGGTTTCCCAGGGGTATTTTGGAGCCAACTCAAACCTGTTCCCAAAGGCCAACTGTTAAATTTTTAGAGAGCACATTTACACCTCAGAAATTGGCAGATTCTACAAACCAGTGTTTGATTTGTTGTTTTAGTGATTGTCTAGACTTAAGAAAGTGGTGGAGAAAATATTAATGATGCACATTCAACTTGAAAGTGTGTTGTATCTATTTTTTTTCAGAGAGCCAGGTGTTAAGCATTTCTCTGCTTAGCCCTGCGTGGACATCAGCCTATCTCTGTGTCTGTCTATGATATCAGTGTGTAACATGGTCCCATTTCACTCCAGGCCTAACATCACAGCTGTGATTAGGAATGTTAGCACCAAGGGGAAACTTAGGTGACAGACAACTTCATGATACCAAGCTCTCTGGGTTTGAAACGCTTTCCCCTGGAGTGGGAGGGGGGAAGACATCGAAGCTCTTGTCTTTGAGCATCTCCCACGAAAGGTGTGCTTCCATCAGAGTTCTTCAACTCAGATGTGCCATTCAGGACATAGAGGACAGGCCGTGTGGGTCAGCAGCAGTTATACTAGGAAAGAAGATGGTCTGTCCCCCAGACAAGCGAGTCAAGATTTCCTCAATGCATCCAAAGACCCACCATCTCACAACCACCAAAAGCAGGTAGAGGCAGCAAGTGAGGTGAGGGATGGAGGAAGGCAGGTGGCAATTGGGGGAGGGGAGTTCCAGGACAGGGCAATGACAAGAGATCCTGGAGGTGGCAGCCCAGGGCTGAGTGAGAGAACTTTGAGGCTCAGGAACATATTGCAAAAGTGTCTGACTTGCCATTGAGGGTCCATGCAGCCAGCGAGACCCCCAAGCAAAGTCCAACAAGATTAAAATGAATTTTTCAATTGCATTTAAATGTTTAACAAAATAAATAAAAATACAATGCAACATAGATCATGTTAACTTGTGGTTTTCTAAGTCAATGCATGGCCCACAAGGATCCATTTATATTTGAGTTTAACACTATTTGGAGCCTCAGAGAACCTCAATAAGGCAGGAGTACCCTTCACCTTTGATGTTAGCCCTTGGAGGCAAGGCTTTGTCACCACACTCTGATTATGGCACCACAGGAGATAGGAATATTTATATAAGGAATTTGGTCCAGGTGAAGGGAAACCCCCAGAGAGAGCTTTCTTCTAATGAAAGAGAGAAACTTTTGTCTTTTCCTCTACTTAGAAAGGTAGCTTAGATAAGCTGACCTTGGAAAGTTGTTGATTTCAATTCATTCATTATAAAAGTCATGCTTACCTCCAGATGTTCAGCAATGAGCAAGGTTTTTATTTTGAACCTAAATATTAATCATCATCCCCAGTTAGAGAGGCCTCAAGAGGAAATATCTAGTCCAGAGGTTCTTAGCCATTTTTGTATCATGGACTGCTTTGGAAGTCTGGTCCTTAGGACCCCTTCTCAGAATCATGGTCATTTGCCTACATTCATAATTAAAGGAAATGCTGAATATCAAAGGTTCATGAAAATAAAGATGTAATTTTTTCCTAAGTTTATGGTCTTCATGAAATCTACCCAGAGGCCCCAGATTAAGAATGCCTGAATTAGAATCAAAAAAGGAGAGTTCAGTCTGATTCCTATCAAAGATCAGGAGGGGAGGGTAGCAGAGAAAAAGCCTTCCATGCCAGACTCCTTTGAGGAGTACATATTGGTTCCTGTTCTTCGATGTTCCTTCCCAGTTGGGTCAATGGTGCTTTTGTAGTATTATTAAGTACACTTGGGATCTGTCTTGAACAAATCTTTATTTTTCCATTTTCACCATCAATCTTGCACCCAACCTTAGATATGATGGCCTTTTTTGTTAGCTTTTTATCTGTATACTTCCAAATATTTTGTTGGAGATTTTCTCAAGAAACCAAGGGCTCAGATTCATTTGGTGTGACGTTCTCTATTGGGCACTAGCCATCATCCCCAAAAGGGGAAAATATTTGTGGTGCCCTCAAATGTATGGAGACAAAAGCTCTGATTTGCAAGCCCACAGTTCTCAATATTAAAGGAAAGATAGATAAGTGGAGCCAACATGGAGGAGTACATACAGCAACCCAAATGAACTTTCCCAACATTCCCCTCCAAACAACTTTAAAATAACTCCTCGAAGCATATTTTGGAGTGGCAGAAGCAACAACAGGTCAGAATGAGACATTTTTCCAATCTAAGACAACTTAGGAGGTGGGCAGGAGAGGGCTGTGACACCAGGGTGGAGGCTTGTCTGGACTGCACACATAGGGTGGCAGCAACAGTAATGGCTTTGGAGGCATCCATGACAGTAAGAGTGGCAGCTTCCAGAGCTCTCAGCCCAGAGATGGTAAGGGGGTTGGACAACTGGTCAGAAAGAGATTACAGAGGACCCTTTGCTGGCATGTGATGCAGCTGGCACTGATTAACAACTCTGTTCCACATAAACTATCCTGGGTCACAGTTCCAGAGTAAAGAGGAACACTTGATATTGGTTACCAGGGAGCAGAGGCCTTGGTCACAATTCTTTTTTCTTTTTTTTTTTTTATTAATTTATTTTGATTTATCAACAATCACTTCCATAAGCTTTTGAGTTTTAGATTTTTCTCTCCCTCCTTCCCCACTTCCTTCCCCAAGATGGCGTGAAATCTGATATAGGCTATACATATATATTCCTATTAAACTTATTTTTCACATTAGTGATGTTGTAAATAAGAATTGGAAACAATAGGAGGAACCACCAGAAAGAAGAAAGAAAACACAACAGAAGGGAAAAAAAATAGCTAATAGTATGCTTCAATCGGCATTCAAACTCCATAGTTCTTTCTTTGGATATGGATAGCATTTTCCATCATGATGCCTTTGGAGATGTCTTAGATCTTTGTATTGCTGAGAAGGATTAAGTCTATCAATATTAGTCATCACACAGCATGGCTGTTACTGTGTACAATGTTCTCCTGGTTCTGCTCACTTCACTCAGCATTAGTTCATATAGGTATGCTTTTTCTACATCTAGTGAAATAATCATATGATTTGTTAGTTTTGTTGTATGCGGTCAATTATGCTGACAGTTTTCCTAATATTGAACCAGCCCTGCATTCCTGGTATAAATCTTACCTGGTCATAGTGTATTATCCTTGAGATAAGTTGCTGTAATCTCTTTGCTAATATTTTATTTAAATTTTTTTGCATCTAGATTCATCAGGGAAATTGGTTTTTAGTTTTCTTTCGATGTTTTAGCTCTTCCCAGTTTAGGTATCAGCACCATATTTGTATCATAAAAAGTATTTGGTAGTACTCCTTCTTTGCCTATTTTCCCAAATAGTTTATATAGTATTATAATTAATTGTTCTTTAAATGTCTGATAGAATTCATTTGTAAATCCATCTGGCCATGAAGATTTTTTTTCTTAGGGAGTTCATTGATGGCTTGTTCACTTTGTTTTTCTGAAATGGGGTTATTTAAGTATTTCATTTTCTCTTCTGTTAATCTGGGTATGTTTTTCTAAATATCCATCCATTTCACTAAGATTGTCAAATTTATTGGCATACAGTTGAGCAAAATAGTTCCTAATTATTGATCTAATTTCCTCTTCATTGGTGGTGAATTCACCCTTTTAATTTTTTATACTGGTAATTTGGTTTTCTCCTTTCTTTTTTTTAATCAAATTAACCAAAGGTTTATCTATTTTATTGTTGTTTTCCCACAAAACTAGCTCTTAGTTTTATTTATTAGTTCAATAGTTAATGTCAATTTTATTAATCTCTCTTTTGGTTTTCAGAATTTCTAATTTGGTCTTTAATTGAGGATTTTAATTTTGTTCTTTTTCTAGCTTTTTTAGTTGCATGCCCAATTCATTGATCTCTTCTTCCTCTATTGTATTCATGTAAGCGTTTAGAGATATAAACTTCCCCTAAGAACTGCTTTTGCTGGCATCCCATAAGTTTTGGTATGTTGTCTCATTATTGTCATTCTCTTGGATGAAGTTATTGATTTTTTCTATGGTTTGTTGTTTGATCCACCCATTCTTTAGGATTAGATTATTTAGTTTCCAATTAATTTTCAGTCCATCTTTCCATGGCCCTTTATTATATGTAATTTTTTATTTCATCAAAATCTGAAAAGGATGCATTTAATATTTCTGCCTTTCTGCATTGGATTGTGAGGTTTGTATGCTCTAATACGTGGTCAATTTTTGTGTAGGTGCACGTACTGCTCAGCAAAAAGTATATTCCTTTCTATCCCCATTCAGTTTTCTCCAGAGGTCTACCATATCTAACTTTTCTAAAATTCTATTCATCTCCTTAACTTCTTTCTTGTTTATTTTGTGGTTAGATTTATCTGGTTCTGAGAGGAGGAAGTTGAGGTCCCCCACTAGTATAATCTTCCTGTCTATTCCTTCCTGTAACTCCCTGAACTTCTCCTCTAAGAATCTGGATGCTATACCACTTGTTGTATATATGTTTAGTAATGATATTACTTCATTATCTATGGTACCTTTTAGCAGGATATAGTTTCCTTTCTTATCTCTTTTAATTAGATCTATTTTTGCTTTTGCTTTGTCTGAGATCAGGATTACTACCCCTGCTTTTTTTTTTTACTTCAGCTGAAAGCATAATATATTCTGCTCCAGCCTTTACTCTGCGCGTATCCCTCTGCTTCAAATCTGTTTCTTATAAACAACATATTGTAGAATATGGCTTTTAATCCACTCTGCTATCTCCTTCTGTTTTATGGAAGAATACGTCCCATTCACATTCACAGGTATGATTACTATCTGTATCTTTATCTGCATCCTATTCCCCCCCATTTATACTTTTCTCTCTCCTTTCTTTCTTTCCCTCCACACTAGAATTTTGCTTTTGACCACTGCCTCCCTCTCATTTTTCCTCCCCTTTTTCCTTACTACTTGTTTCCTCCCTTCTAGCCACCACCTCCCTTTCTTTCCCCTTCCTCTTCTACTTCCTACAGGGTAAGTTAGATTTCTATACCTAACTGATTATATTATTCCCTCTTTGAGCCAAATCTGATGAGAATAAGGTTCAAACAAAGCTCACCTCCCTCCTGTAATAGGTCTTTGTGCTTCTTCATGTAATTTACCCTTTTCTGCCTCCTCCTTTCCTCTTCTCCCAGTACAATCCCTTTTCATCACTTAATTAGATTTTTTTCATCATCACATCAAAGTCAACTTATACCCACTCCCTCTGCCTATGAATACCCTTTCTAAATGTCATAATAAAGATACAGTTCTCAAGAGTTACAAGTATCATCTTTCCTCATAGGGATGTAAACAGTTTGCCCTTGTTAATAATATATTCTTTTTTTTCCTTTCCTGTTTACTTTTTTATGCCTCTCTTGAGTCTTGTTTTTGAAGATCAAATTTTCTGTTGAGCTCTGGTCTTTTCATCAGGAAGGTTTGGGTGTCCCCTATTTCACTGAATGTCCATCTCCTCCTCTGAAAGATTATGCTCAATTTCATCGGGTAGTTGAACCTTGGTTGTAATCCAAGCTCCTTTGCCTTATGGAATATTGTATCCCAAGCCCTCCAATCTTTTAATTTAGAAGCTTCAAGGTCCTGAGTAATCTTGGCTATGGTTCCATAATATTTAAATTGTTTCTTTCTGGCTGCTTGCAGTATTTGTTCTTTGATCTGATAATTCTGGAATTAGGCTACAATATTCCTTGGTGTTTTCAATTTGGGATCTCTTTCAGGAGGTAATCAGTGGATTCTTTTAATGACTATTTTACCATCTGGTTCTAGGACCTCACGGCAGTTTTCCTTGAGGATTTTCTTGCAAGATGCTGTCCAAGCTCTTTTTTCCATCATGGCTTTCAAGCAGACCAATAATTTTTAAATGATCTCTCCTAGATCTATTTTCCAGATCAATTGTTTTTTCCAGTGAGGTATTTTATATTTTCTTCTTGGGCTAACAGATTGTTTCACTCCATCTTTTTGCTGGTTCTGCTGTCCCAGGCTTTGTTTTGGGACTCTATTTTGTGGTTGTTTGGAGGCAAGAATGGGAGAGCTGTAACTGTTTACTGCTTACTCTGCCATCTTGGCTCTTAGAAGTCACCCAGCTTCTGTTTGAAAACTTCAAAGAGGGACAACAACCCACCACCACTTTGGATGTAAAAAATGACTAGAGTAGAACCCTGTAACCTCTATTCCAAAGGAATATTCATTCTTCTTGCTGAGTATTTGGCCACGTATCAAGAGGTTCTTCCTTATTCAGGGAAAGTAGTTTAGGGGGACACAGTGCACATCGATGGGATGTGGCCTGTAGATGCTCTCAATAAGACCAAGTCTGGGCTCTTGGCCACTTGCAGTGGCCATGCAAGGCTAGGAGAATCCTTAGGAGTTTTCATTCATTTTCTCCCTCTCTCTTCCCTTGCTACTGAAAACTAGATCATCTATCAGGTCTAGAAAAAATTGGGAAGGGGGAATATTTGTGGCAGAGAGGGGTCTTTGGGGATGCCAGGCATCAGGGAAGTCTGTTGTGGTCAAGAAGAGAATGAAAGTGTTTTCCTTTTGCCTCTTTCCTAGAGTGAATATTTCAGTTGACCTTTTTTGGGATGTGCAGTGGACGTAAATCCAACTTAGCCTCACTTCTGGCTTTATTACTTTTTCACGAAACTACCTTAAATACTAGTATCTAAAATCTAATTTTCTAGTTCTCATTTCCAAAAGTCCCTCACCCATCTCTTACCTAGTTCTGTTAGAAACAGAAATCATTAGAGATATCCATTCTAAGGGAACAGCTTTCTAATACTCTCTATGTCTAAAGCACTTTACAAAAAAAAAAAGCATGGTTTTCCATGCAACCAAGTGGAATGCTGTTTTTAAAGTCATGCAACACATATCCACAATATATTTCTGTAGATTCCCTTTGGGTGAGTCTCTTCCCTCTTCCACTATCCCCTCTACCCTGTCTTTAGACAATAGAAAAGTATTCCTTTCTGACTGAGAACATTCCACGGCCATATATTGTACAGATCACCCTCAAATATGTATCTCTGGCCACAGCTTGTCTCTTGAGCTTTTGGCCTAAATTTCTCAGCTGTCCTACAAGGTGATTCCCGTATTAACCTGCTACTTCCATCCAATGTCCTCATCATTCTTCTAGTCATGCAGGCTCACAAGTTGAGTCATCTTGGACTCTCTTCTCCTCCTAATTCCCCATTCCTCTCAGTAACCAAGTCCTCTCAAACAGAGAGTCACTCAGAGTCACATGTAGACAATCAGGGACCCAATCTAGGAGTCTCCACTGCTTCTAGGATGTGACTTCCTAGAATCTACCAAGGCATGAAATAATCTGGAGAAGGTAGACAAACTGACCCACAAGTCACCATCCTCTCATGTCTTGCTTCCAGAACTTTAATGACTGTCTCTGCTGCTTATGTATCAGAGTGACATTAGATTTTCCCTCTCTTCTCTCTAAAACTCTAGCTTCAGTGGGTCATGAATATTGAGTGAGGGGGGAGGAAGTGAGTAGGGTGCTGCCATTGTCTACCGTGCACATCTGCTCTCAGTTCCTTCCTGCATACATTGGCAGAATAGTCTCCCTAAAATACAACTAAGATAAAATGGAATGTCGCAAAGAAGGATTATGACATTGCCACTACTATCGCTGGAGTCAGAAGTCTGCTCTATGTGTCTTCTCTGGGATACAACAGAAGAAAGGAGCTTGGACAATGACTTCATGTCGTGAACCTTGTAGAGACCAAGGCCCACAATCCTTCCCTAGAGCATAGTTTATGGATCCCAAGATGGTGAAGGGGGTGATTTCCACAAATTGGAATTTAAAAAAGAAAACCTATCTGCTCTACAGTAATTAAAGCTAAATTTCCAAGATAAATGAAACAACCCCCACAATAAAAGCCACTTGAAATGACAATGAGAAGCTGAATACTTAGAGACTGAACTCAATGTTTTCATCCCCAGCCCATACAGCATGCAAGATAAAGCATGTGCAAGCCATTGCAGGCTTGATCTTTGGTACCACACTACCTGGATGTCTGAATGGCTCTTCCCTGGAAGTGACTCAGTCTGAACCATGCCATAGCCCACAAGAGATGAAAGCCTAAATCTGCACGGTCATGTGAAGGAAAGGAATTGCTTTTGATGTAGAGGACAGAAGATGGCACCAAAGAGCTGCCTAGATGAAAAGCCCTGGAGGTTTCCATGCTTGAGGGACTAGAAAGCTAGCAGGGGTAAGTGCTATCTTCTTAAGAATTGACTAGGGGCAAGGAAGGGGGCATCAAAGTGTTGAACTAACCCAGTACTTTGTGTTTTTCTGACATAACTAAGGCAATTTTGTTGTAAGACAATAGTTGGACAACGGACACACAAGCAGATCCAGAAGCTATATCCTCACATCGGGTGGAGTACTGCTAACCAATTTATCATCTCACAGCTTGATGAAGATGAAAAAGAATAAATTGGAGATGATTTAAAAGTGAAAACCAAATGGGGTTAGTACAGTTGGGAGGGGGGAGGCCCAAAGTTAGGAGACTAATAAAGGTGCATTTAGTAGTGCAAAGTGGCTGAGTTAAGACTAGCATATTGTAGTAATGAATACTGAAAGTGGAGCAGGAGCATCCATTGCCCTTCCTAGAGTGATCATTCCTCCTCATGGGAATGTATTTGTCCATTGTTATTTCAGGACAATACTTAGTCGACCCATAGGCATTTTCAGTAAAGTCAAGCTCTACTGCAAGCCTAGGCTCCTGAAAGAGTGAGAAGTAGAATTAGAAATAAGTTTCTGGGAATTTGAGAAAAAGAAGGGAAAACAATAAATCCAAGAGAGAAAATCTGGCTAACAAAGGAAACAGGCATTTGTTAAGTGGTTACTAGGTACCAGGTCCTGTTCTGTATGGAGTTCTTATCTAAAATCCCACGTGCCAAAAATCACAGTCAGAATTATCCTTGACTCCCTTAAATTGCCCATGATGTATGTGGGGCAGTAACTTTAAACATATGTTTGTACCTGGAAAGAGACTAGGAAAATCCTAACTTCAGAAGCTTGGTAATGAAGCCTTCCTCCCACCTAGTAGCAGAGGTTTAGATCAGAGGTTTAAAATGAGACTCATTTTCAGACATGGTCAATATCTCGATTTTTCTTGCTTGCTTATACTTACCTTTTTCAGTGGGGGGGGGGCTTCAAATTAGGAGGCAGTGTGAGTTAGTGGAAATTGATAGGAATAGAGACTGGAGCATTAGCTCCATTGCTATAAGGTATTCTCAGATGAACAAACACCCTATACCAGTGCAGGTCAAGACTTTCTCTGCAGCTTTTCGTCCTATAGAGCTGCCTATGGTACTAGGTGGTTCAGTGTTGTGCCTTAGATCAAAGAGCAGGTATGTATCAGAGGTTGAACTTGAACCCAGGCCTTCCTATCTCAACCCCTATCTCAACATGATGTTGTCTTTGGAGAAAGTGATAGCAATTAAGGGGGAAAAAAGAACAGAGTATCAATAACACATTCAAAAATAAAATACATAAAAGAAAACAAAAAACATGAGAAGGGGACACTGAATAATTTTATTATTACCTTCTTAAATGTAATACTGTAAAAAATGAACTGCACAGAATAAGAGTTTATGGCTTTATCCACCACTGTCTTTTTTGTATACTTTATGAATCAGAATGTTTTTCTTGCGGAGCACTGAGTTCATAATTTTCTGATGAGGTATTTTACATTTTCATTGATTTTTTCATTTTTTTGTTTCTGTTTGACTGAGTCTTGCTCTCTCATAGAGACATTAGTTTCCATTTGTCCAATTCTAGTTTTTAACAGATTGTTTTCTTTGGTTAGTTTTTATACTTCCTTCTTCAACTGGCCAATTGTGTTTTTTAGGGACTTGTTTCCTTCAGCATACTCTTCTGTTAGATTTTGTACTTCCTTCTTCAACTGGCCAATTGTGTTTTTTAGGGACTTGTTTTCTTCAGTGTACTCTTCTGTTAGTTTTTGTCCTTCCTTCTTCAATTGGCCAATTGTGTTTTTTAGGGACTTGTTTTCTTCAGTGTATTTTTTTTTCCAACTGGCCAATTGTATTTTTGAAGGACTCTTTTACCTCTCTCATTTGACTATTAAAATCCTTCTTGAGCTCTTCTAAGAAGGCTTTTTGGGCTTCAGACCAGTTCATATTCCCTTTTGTTGTTACAGATGTGGGTTTGTTGACAATGTTGTCCTCTTCAGAATTTCTGTCTTGATCTTCACTCTTCCCATAATATGATTCTATGGTACATTTCTTTTTATTCATGGTGTTTCTTTATTCCCTGGCCTTTAAAGAGATTGAGCTCTCCTGCTGGGGCACAGAGGGCACTGACCCAAGCTTCTTGTGTTGGGAGCCTAGGTCTTGGTCACTGGCTTTGCGTTCTGGGGGCCTCTTACGCTGGGATTTGGAAGCTGTAGGTTTCTGGCAGCTTACCTTGTGTTGGGCTGGAATCAGCAAGGCTGGAACTTTCAGGCAATTCTAGGTTGCCTGCTTTTCCTTTCCTTTAGCTTTCTTCCGCTCCTTTTACATGGCTGCTGCAGGATGTTTATCTGCCTGGGGCCCCCTGCAGTGTTGTCTCCCTGGGTTCTGCTAATGCACGGGGAGATTCCTTTGCAGTGGAGTGCCAAGGCTCCTGGTGGTTTTCTGAGCTGGTTTCCACCGGTTCCCCTTGGCCTCACTGAGGCACTCGGAGGTCCAGGTGTTGGTGTTTGCTTGCTCTACCACCTGGGCTTCAGGATTTCTTCAAAATTGGAGGCTTCAGGGCTCCTACAGCTCACCTGGTGTTGGGTTGGAATCAGCAAGGTCGGGGCTTTAGGAAACCTTTAGGTTGTTTTCTTCACCTCCTTTCAGATAATGCCACAGGGTACTTATCTGCCTGGGGCCCCTTGTTTTTGCTGAGGCACTGGGAGACCTGTTTGCTGGGCTACTGCACTGCTGCTCCTTGTCTTTCTTCTAGTTCAGGTGTTCCAGGGTTTTTTTTTTTTTCTGGGCTGTTATTTTCTGGGTTTTCAGAGGTTGATAGGGGGAGAGTGAGAGCAACTACCTTTTCACTCCGCCATCTTGGCTCCCGGAAGTGGTGAGTTCATAATTTTCAAAAGGCAGAGGAAGAGGCAGAGAAGAGGAATGCAGCAGCTCTAGTCTGTAAAGGAAAGCAATCTGCCTCAGAGAAGGGATGGAACAGAGAGAGATGCTATGGAGACTGATCACATACATTTTATTATGCACAGTTGGCAGCCAAGCTGTGGATAATGAATGGGTGAGGTGTATTCATGTATGAGTGTGTGTGTGTGTGTGTAGGTGTGTGTGTTTGAATTTTGGGGGTGGAGATAAGACATATTCAAATATAACCAAAAAAATAAAACAAAAATAAAGACTTATCTGGCAGGGAGTTGAATTATTTCAAAATAAATACTCTTGGAAGGTTATCACCTGTGTTAGTACAGTAGAAGCTGCTCACACCTCTACTTTATTCTTCCTTTTTGCAAGAAGACTACAAAGGAAAATCCATGAGAATAGCAGTAATAATCACTAGTGTTTATTTAACACTTTAAATTTGCTAAGCCCTTTATAAATATTAACTCATTTGTTCCTCATAAGAACCCCATGAGGTAGGTGCTATTGTTATCTCTATTTTACAGAAGTGGGAACTGAGGTAGACAGAGGTTAAGTGACTTGTCCAAAATCAGACAGTGTCTCTGGCTAGATTTGAACTCAAGTCTTCATGACACCAGGTCCAGAGCTCTGTCCACTGCACCACCAAGCTGGTGTTATAAGTTCATTGACTTAGAGCTGCAAGTGACCTGAGAGGTCAATGAACCTCTACCTTCTCATTACAGAGGAGGAATAAGGGGCTCATGGACTCTAAGTTCCTGCACAAAGCCACACTAGTGATGCCCAATGTAGGGTCAAAACTCAGGCTTACAACCTGGGTGTCACTCTGAACCCCTAACTCCTGCCCCTTTAATCAGCAGTCAAGTCTTTGCATTTCTACCTAACACCTTTCTTATGTGCTCCCTTCTCTCTTCTGACAATGCTACCACCCTGGTTAACCCCCTCATCACTTCATGCCCAGGCTATTGCAACAGCCTTCTGATGGATCTCCCTGCCATAACTCTGTCCCTGATCCAGTCCATCTCCCTCTTAGCTGTTCAATTGATCCTCCTCTATCTAAGGTCTCTTCACATCAGTTCTCTATTCAATAAATTCCAGTGGTTTTCTATTCCAGAATCAAATATAAAGTCCTATTCGGTTTTCTAAACTCTTCCTAACCTGGCTGCCTCCTACCTTTCCACTCTTTCTGCACTACTTTAACACACCAACAACCTATTTCCTGACTCTGAGCATTTCTACCCGTTTTGCCGCATGCCTGGAACTCTCTCCTTTCTCCTGCTCATCTCCTGACATCCCAGACTTCCTTCAGGTCCCACCTAAAATCTCATCTTCATTCAGGAAGAACTTTCTCCCCATCCCCTTGATCCCAGAACTGACCTTTTGCTGATTAACTCCAATTTGTCCTGCCTGCATACTGTTTGTACATAGCTGGGTGCCTGTTGTTGTCTCCCACTGACTGGGTCCTTGAGAGCAGAGGTTGATTTTCCCTGTCTTTGTACCTGCACCACTTAGCACACTGCCTGGCATACAGAAGGTGCTTAAGAATGCTTGATAACTTACTCTGAATGACTGTGAATGAATGAGGACGTGGGTGCAAGGTCGGTTCTTGTTCAGTCATTTCAGTCATGTCTGACTCTTTTGTGACCCCATTTAGGGAATTCTTGGCTGGGATATTGGAGTGGTTTGCCATTTCCTTCTCGAAATCATTTTACAGATGAGGAAACTGAGGCAAACAGGGTGAAGTGATTTGCCCAGGGTCACACAGCTAGTAAGTGTCTTCCTGGGTTCAGGCCTGGTCTCTATCTACTATGCCACCTAACTGCCCTAAGAAGAGTATAAGGCTTGGATGAAAATAAGCCAAAATTTGTCATTCTTAGTAAAACCAGAGCTTTTGCTTCTCCAATGTAAACATGAGGGAGAGAGTGAAGAATTTTGAATGGATTTGGAATGTGTAGTCCTTCCACTTGCTTATCTCCCTCACACATTCCCAAATCCCCTGACTACCAGGATTACTCTTAGCTCTCTTGTTGGGAGAATGTAATGTGTGAATGAGGTGGGGCCTGGGATGGGTGAAGGGTTTGGGAGGAAGCCAACTGAGCTCAGTGCTGACAGACAGCAGTCACTGCTCTGACCTAAGGTTAAGCAGCTGTGCCCTGAGCTAAGGCAGCCAAACTTTCCCTGGAGATTTTTGTTCAGAGCTGGAGGACTGTGAGAGGTCAGCTGTAACGGTGCTGACAGTAATACAGTCTGGCATCTTCAGCCTCCACAGTGCTGATTATGATACTGTAGTCTGTCCCAGACCCACTGCCACTGAACCAGGCAGGGATCCCAGAGGGCAGGATGTCAGCAGCACAGATCAGGGGCTTGGGAGACTGTCCTGGTGTCTGCTGACACCAGGCCGAATTATTGCTAGCACCCTGATGGGCTCTGCAAGACGTAGTGACTTTCTCTCCTGGAGAAGCAGACGGGAAGCTGGAGTCTGAGTCATTGCAATCTGCCCTGTGGGAATCTGTAAAGAAAAGGAAAAGCCAGAAGTTACCAAGAGTTTAGCCAGCTTTCACTCTACGGTGTCTAATTATTGATAAGAGAAATCTTTCAGGAAAATTGACGGTGGTTCTTCAGCAATGACTTCCTGCTGACAAGGGGCATAGAGCTGTCCCTAAGGAAAAGGGGAAACAGAGGGGTGAGGGAATTGTTGTCCGAACTTGTTAGCAGGGGAGTCCACGGTGGAGAGCTCTATACCAGGCACCCCAGGAGCTGAAGATGGAGTTTCTATATAGGGGAAGACACAAAGTACACTAATCAATTACACCCAGGTAAACTCTCTTAAATGCAGGTGGGCTGTGAACCTACAGAGCAATTCTTGCAAATGGCAGAAGTAAAGTTCTAAGAACAGTCATAGCTGGCATTGTTAGTATCACCTGGTACACATGCAAATGTCCACAGGGGATAGGGATGCCCCATCTGATCCTATTGGACCTGTGGAGTTGGTCCTCATCTTTTTATGGGCTATATAGCCAATTCCAGTGGAGAAGTGATCACTCCCAGCCCAAAAGCAAGATGTCTCAGTAGTCATGTTTGAAAGTTGACATACCCAGCAGTCACACATTCCCCCCTGCCCAACAGAGTTCCCTATTTGAATCAATGCAGTAGACTCCCAGTTGTGGGAAAGCAGGCCTAGTTCTAGACACGAGGTGGGAATCAAGGATAGGAAAAGGAATGTCTCTATGAGTAGAACCAAAAGCATAGGAATAGAAAGCAAAATGGAAAAACGAAGCAACGGAAAAGAAGCACTCAACCATCAGCATATTATGATGGCCTTTTGTCTCTTTTGAGGAGAACTTTCAGGTCCTCGACTGGTTCACAGATGTACTGCTCAGGCTGCCCTGCGATAGAAGAGACAGGTTTCATTCAGGACATATGTGTCCAGTTAGGGACTTCAAACCTCACAACTGTAGGGATTGTTAAGAAGGGTTGGCCCCTTCCATTTTACCCCCAAAAGGTACAGTACCCTGTGGCTTCCAAAATTTTAAATAAAACCATATCTCCTGATCTAACTGATAGGGAGAAAAGGGAAACTGTTTTACATGGCTTGGGGAGGTGTAAGTTGCCATAGGTAGACAATGCTTTTCATGCTTGCCTCTAGGTGAGGGAATACTTGGTCAGAAGTTGGTGTTCTGAGTCTATGAGAATATCAGCAGTTAGGAAGGGCCTGCCATACATGAGTTCAAAGGGGCCAAGTTTGATATCTGTTTGAGGGGTCATGTGGACACGAAATAGGGCCACAGGGAGAAGTCACATCCAGTCCTGCCAGACTTCTAAGGTCATTTTAGTCAAGGTGCTTTTTAGGGGATAGTTCATTTTTTCAGCCTTGCCCAAGGACTGAGGATGCCAAGCGGAATGAAGATGGTAGGTTATGTCTAACACCTCGGCAACTCCCTAAGTGATCTGGGAAGTGAATGCTGGTCCATTACCACTTTATAAAGATCGAGGGAGCCCAAATCTGGGAATGATCTCATTCAAAGGTACCTTAGTCACTTCCACGACTTTTTCAGTGAGGCAAGGGAAAGCTTCTGCCCAATTTGTAAAGGTGTCTATTAGCACTAAGAGAAGCTTAAAGCTTCTGCAGGGTGGCATGTGCATAAAATCTTGTTGCCAGTACTTGCCTGGGAAGGACCCTAGATTTTGGACAGGGGTAAGGAGAGATGGGCATCTTACTGCTCCTTCAGGGTTGCTTGGGCATATATAGAGCAAGACTTGCAAACCTGCCTAATTATTTCTTGCATTTTAGGTCCAGTAAAGAGCGGTTTCACCAGATTGTAAAGTGCATGCTTTCTTAGATGTGTAACCTGGTGGAGTCCAAAAAGGAGCTTCCACATTCCAGATCCTGGGATCACTAATTGACCGGAGGGTGACTTATACCAACCAGAAGGGGAAAGTTCAAATCCCTTAGCCTGATATTGTTGGTGTTCCTCGATGGTGTATTGAGGAATGAAAGTGGAGGTACCCTGAGGTATCAGAGGTGTCATCCAGGCTGATTCCTGAGCAGCAGTAGCCTTGTCTGCCACTCAGTTTCCCACTGCCTGTTCCGACTCCCCCTTCTGGTGGCCTTTGCAATGTATGACTGCCACCTCCTTAGGAGAGTATACTACCTGGAGAAGGTACAGAATTTCAGTCTCATGTTTAACAGAAGAGTTCTTTGTGGTCAAGAATCCCCACTCCTTCCCAATAGCACCATGGGCATGTAAACATGGAAGGCATATCTGGAGTCTCTAAAGATGTTTACCCTTTTGTTTTCCCCTAATTCCAAGGCTCTGTTGAGAGCTCAGCCTTTTGTGCAGAAGTCCCTGAAGGAAAGGACTTAGAGTCTGTAGCGCCCTGTAAGCTGATTATTACATAACCAGCTCTCCTCACCTCTCCTCCTATAAAGCTAGAACCATCAGTATACCATTTCTCATCAGGATTAACAAGCAGGGAGTTCTTTAGTGTCAATGAGACAATTAACAATCTTACCCACAACATTAACCTTCATCCGAGGTTCAGCCACAGAGATGTTGAAGGAGGGAGCCTCGCTTTCTCCAGGGGCGGGTCATTCCAACTCTTGAGGATCCTGGAGCTTGGGGAGTTAAGGGGTTGAAGCTCAACCTTTGAGGTTGCTATGAGGACAATCTGGCTTCCAGTGGCCTTCCTGGTGGCAAAGGAGACAGGGTCTGGATGTCCGCCACTTAGAATTACCCTTCCTAGGGCATTCTCTTCACCAGTGGCTGGTTTGTTTTTTTGGTTTTTGTCTTTTACAGTGGAACCAGTTACCACCTGACACCGCCCCCCCCTTTGGAAATTACTGCAGCAAGGAGCTGAGCTGGGTTCTTGAATATTGACTGGAGCCCAGCGATCCTTCTCATCTGCCTGTGCCTTGTCCCTATTATTATTAAAGACCTGAAAAGTGGTCCCCATGATCTCCTTCTAGAGAGTTTAAGGGCCCTGTTCTTATTTCTGAAGCTTTTGACAAACAGCTGGAGCTGACTGAGAAATAAAATGTGTGCTCAAGAAGAAATAAAATGCATGCTTAAGACTATGGCTCCTGTGGAGGATTCAGGATTCAAGTCAGCATGCTTTCTTAGAACCTCTCCCAATCTATTCCTAAAAATGACAAGGTTCCCATTTGGCCTTGTGTAATCTCTCTTAATTTGGGCTAGGTCAGACATTGAAAAAGGAACATGAACTTGGGTACTGTTCCCTTTGAAAACAGGTGTTCTCTTAGAGGGAGTATTAATAGGAAGAGACTGAGGGGGGCTTGGGGCTAGCGGTGCTAAAAAGGAGGTCCTCTGTCTGATATTTAAAGGACTTAGTATTGGGTGGTCGGGAGAGTATATGAGGGAAGCTAAGGGACTCTTTAGGGTCTGGGTAAGTGGGGCAAACTGGGATAAAGCTTTGCAATAGGAGGGACAGAAGGTTTTAAAGGTAGGAGGTAGAGATCTAGATTTAATCCCATACATGACTGGATCACCTAGAATGTCAGGTTTGGGGTTTGGTGCCTTCTCAGATTTGGGGAGGTCAGGACCGAATTGAGGACATGTGAAGAGCATTTTACAGGATTTTCCCTCCCTCTGGCAAAAAAAAAAAAAAAAAGATCTAACTGCAGAACAGTATTGTCCTCTAGGTTGTATTGTGGCCAGGATGTAAAAGATGAGATGCTCTCTCTTAAGGTCCTCCCTCCCAAATTTCTCCCCAATGGCTTAAGAGGCAACTGAGTGGAGCCTGTCCTGTGTCCAAAATCCTGCAGCCCTTTGCTGCCTCTTCAGCACCCTAAAGAGAGGGAGAATAACAAGTTTGATATTAAGTTGCATGGAGAAGTGGTGGATTTCCTCCCAATAGAGATCTTCAAGCAGAGACTGAACTATCACTTGTCAGGATTCCCAGGCAAGAACACTCTCCTCTTTTTCCTTGTTTTCCAGGGCTAAGGCTGAGCATGAAAGCTGGCCCTGAGCTTGGCATAACAATGGTCCTTTGTGCTCATCCTCTAGATGAACTCTCTTGCAGCTAAATCACACAACTGGAGGTCCCTGAGCTGGGGCAACCACCAGTAAGAACCACATCCCAGTCATGAAACCCTGCTACGTATGGACTTGTCACTGGGTAAACACGGACTGCTGTTGTTACAACTCACTGCTTGATTCTTTGTCTAGCCACTGGTATATACACCAAGGCTTAGCCTCTCTACCTTGGGTCTCCTCAGTCTTAGAGCAGACCCAGGCACATGTATTTAATTTCTTTCTTCCAATGGAATAAAGAAGGCTTTTTGCCTATAACCTCTTGTTTAAAGTTGCACGAATGTGACCTTTATATATAGAAGATAAATTTTAGTAAGAAAGATAGTGTTCAGTTGGTGGGAGTGAGCAAAGGAGGTGTGGTGAGAATGCTTTTGCCCTTTGCAGCCAAACAGGAAAAGTCTAATCCCTTCTCCATATGACAGACCTTTGTATTCTTTTTTTTTAATTTAAGAAGTTCTTTATTTTTTCTTTTTTAAAATTAATTAATTTATTTTTAGTTTTCAACAATCCTTCCAAAAGCTTTTGAGTTTTAAATTTTCTCCCCTTCTCACCCCACCTCCTTCCCCAAAATGGCATGAAATCTGATATAAGCTCTACATATACATTCCTATTAAACATATTTTCACACTAGTCATGTTATAAAAAAAGAATTAGAATCCAGAAAAGGAACCACAAGAAAGAAGAAAGAAGACAAAACAGAAGGAAAAAAGGAACAAATAGTATGCTTCAATATGCATTCAAGCTCCATAGTTCTTTCTCTGGATGTGGATAGCATTTTCCATCATGAGGCCTTTGGAGATGTCTTAGATACTTGCATTGCTGAGAAAAGCTGTCTATCAAAGTCAGTCATCGCACAATGTGGCTGTTTCTGTGTACAATTCTCCTGGTTCTGCTCACTTCACTCAGCATCAGTCCATTCAAGTCTTTCCAGGTTTTTCTGAAGTCTGCCTGCTCATCATTT
This sequence comes from Phascolarctos cinereus, assembly GCF_003287225.1. Classification (NCBI taxonomy): domain Eukaryota; kingdom Metazoa; phylum Chordata; class Mammalia; order Diprotodontia; family Phascolarctidae; genus Phascolarctos; species Phascolarctos cinereus. Next base: position 36,579,874 of record NW_027555625.1, on the reverse strand, counting down.
CTTATAGCACAGTAATATTCTGCTACATTCATATACCACAACTTGTTCAGCCATTCCCCAACTGATGGGTATCCCCTCAATTTTCAATTCTTGGCCACCACAGAAAGAGTTGCTATAAATATTTTTGTACATGTAGGTCCCTTTCCCACTTTCATTATCTCTTTGGGATACAGCCCTAGAAGTTCTATTGCTGGGTCAAAGGGTATGCACATTTTTATAGCCCTTTGGGCATAGTTCCAAATTTCTCTCTAAAGCGGTTGGATCAGTTCACCAACAATGCATTAGTGTTCCAATTTTCCCACATCTTCTCCAACATTTATCATTTTCCTGTTTTGTCATGTTGGTCAATCTGATAGGTGTAATGTGGCACTTCAGAGATGTTTTTATCTGCATTTCTCTGATCAGTAATGATTTAGAGCATTTTTTTTCATATGACTAGAGATGGTTTTAATTTCTTCATCTGAAGACCTTTGTATTCTTGAAGGCAGCTGTCATGTTCCCTCTCAGTCTTCTCTTCAGGCTAATTATCCCACTTCCCTCCACTTATCTTTTGTCATGGAGTCAAAGCCCTCCACCATCCTAGCTGCCTTTCTCTGGGCACTCTCCAGCTTATCAGTGTCCTTCTTAGATCATAGCACCCAATACTTGTGAGTAATTCAGATGTGCTCTGACTAGGGGAATGGGACCACCTCCTTATTCTGGGAAGCTATGACCCTCTAAATGCAGATTAAGGTTACATTCACTTTTTTGCCTACTACATCCCACTCCTGAGTTGTTTTGAACTTGCAGCCTCCAGGTCTTTTTCAGAGCTGTGAATAATCCGGTATTTCCCCCATGTCATGTGGGTGAAGTTGACTGTTTGTATCTGAGTGTGTCCTCTTTGAGAACAAAAGACAAACATTAACAACAATGTGAGTGCCAGATTTTCCCATTTTGAATATCATCTTGTTGAATTCAGCCCATTGCTGTAGACTGATAAGAACGGTGTGGATCCTGACTCCATCAGCCAGTGTTATCTATTCTTAGCCTTGTGTCATCTGCAGAATTGATGTGCACGCTATCTATGTCTTTATGCAAGTCATTAATCATAACGGCACAGAGCTGAGCACAGGGCCTTGGGTACCACACTGGGCAATATCCTGCCACGTTGATGTGAAACCATGAATAACTTCTCTTTGGATTCAGACCATTCAACCAGTTCTGAATCCATTTGATTGTTATTAATCTATATTTTCCCCTCTTCTCCATAAAAAGAATAAGAGATACTGTGACAAAAACTTCACTGAAAACATAAACTATATCCTCAGCATTCTTTTTACCTGTTTGCTTAGCAATCTTGTCAAATAAAAAAAAAGGGGGGGGGCAGCTAGGTGGTGCAGTGGATAGAGCTCTGGCCCTGGAGTCAGGAGGACCTGAGTTCAAATCTGATCTCAGACCAGACACTTGACACTTCCTAGTCACTTAAGCCCATTGTCTAGCAAAAAACAAAAAAAGAAACAAACAAAAAGGAAATGAAGTTAATCCAGCATGATGTGTTCTTGTTGAAGCCATGCTGACTCTGTGTTCATTCCTTCCCTTTCTGCATGATCGCTACCCACCTCTTTAATGATCCATTCTAGAATTTTCTCAACAATCAAAATGGAGCTGACTGGCAATAAATCGTTTTCAGACTCTGCTCTCTTATTGTTCAGGAAATGTGAGAAAGCATTTGCCTCTTCAGTATTGTGGCACTTCTCTCATTTTCCATGATCTTTCAAATATCTCTGACAGTAATTAGCAATTACATCTGTAGTTTTTCCCAGCCAAATGACTTGAATTAATGAAGAGTGGCTGGATGCCCCATTATTGTCTACTTACTTGTCTTGGGCATCCACTCTGAAGCATTTCTGTTCTGAAATTTCAAGTACAGATGTCACTCTTCTTTAAAGAGAAAACAAAATAAAAATAAAAATCGAGGTCTTCACTGTGTTGTCAGTTATCATCCCTTCTCTTCTTTGGGCTTTCTTTTTTCCCAACATGACTTAACATCAACAACAAAATTATCCTTGCTGTCATCCTCAGTCTTCCTTACCAGCCACTGCTTATTCTGAGTTTTAACGTTCCTGATACAAGTTTTCTAAGACCATACAATACTCGTATATTGATTCTTTCCCATCTGGTCTTGCTTCTGTTGTGCATACATTTCTTTTTTTTCAGTCAAACCTGGTTGGTGAGTTTGCCATGGACCATGTCTGTCTGGACAAAATATTATTTTTCTATTTGATTGGAATTTTTTCTTTCTCTCTTCATCGCTGAGCTTCTCCCATCCCTTTTGGCTGACCTCCCCCAAATGCATTTTATTCCATAGGACTGCACCTCTGAACCTTTTCTCTGAACCATTTCAAATTTGCTTCCTCAAAATCTAGAGTATAGTCAGATTATTTTCTTTTTGTACTTTGAGGTTTAAGTAAAAGATTTTATAACATCAAGGTATACGTTCTCCTATGTTGTTATTGGATATTAAAATATATTTTCAATTAGCAAAGATTCTGATCAATTTAATATGAAATATACATTACAATATCAAAATTATAGCTTAAGCACTTTTCTTTCATCACATTTAAAATCATTCCAAGGTCCATGTGCAACTTTACATTCTGAGAAAAAACTTTTTGAAATATAATTTTTTACACTTGAATGAAAAATCATATTTTCTATATCTCAACAGCATAGGATACGATCAAACGTACCTCCAGCGATCAAATGTACCTGAATTACATTAGGAAGAATTTATAGCGTTTGTCTTTCAGACAAACGAAGGGGAGTGAAAGAGTTTTATTTTTAAGAGTCACTTAATCACCTTAGGTTTTTGCCTTTTTTGGATGAATCTTTTAACAGGTTAAAAACACCCCACAATTTTTAGAAAAACATTTTCTCTGATCTAGGGAAAGAATAAAGAAATAAATATATGTTTATCACTTAATAGGTAAGTAAACTCTTGTATTTTATAATTTCTACTTGAGTGATATTGATGCATCAGAAAAGGATGTTAGAATTGAGAAGACATTTTTAATTATTCCTCCCTCCCATCTTGTTAAAAACCAAAAATCCATGGTAAAATTATGAGGTTGTGATATAAAACATATTTAATATAATACATTTTGTAAATCTGAGTACCTTTTAATTTGCCTGAGGCTATTTTCTCCTCAAAGAATAGCTATTATCAAATGCTATAATCTTACCTCTCTGATTTTCAAAGTAACAATACCTCAGAAAAGCAAGAGAAGATGGATACACCCCCTCCCTTCTTTCGGAATTCTTCTTTCCCTCATTGTAGATGTGGTGGGTTATATTTGTGGAATGTGACTTACACTGTCTGAGTCAATAAAGGTGTTAATTAGATTTCTTGAACCGCTTTCTCTTTTTATTCCTTGTTATAAGGAATGCTTCTTTGTATAGGGAAGGGGAAAATAGATATTTGTGCAGTAAAAAGCAATGTAAAAACAAACATATCAATAATATTTGAAAATACAACCTAGAATTTTGTGTGATAATAAAAGCACTCACTGAGCCTATGAGAAGAGTTAGATGGCACAGTCCACAGAGTGGAGTCAGCAGGACTAAGTTCAAATTTGGCCTTAAAACTTTCTTAGCTCTGTGACTCAGGGTAAGTCATTTAACCTTGTTTAAAGCTCAGTTTCCTCACCTCTAAATTGAGCCAGAGAAGGCAATGGCAAACCACTCCAGCACCTTTCCCAAGAAAACCCCAAATGGGGTCAGGAAGAATTGAACAGGACTGAACAGCACAGCACCTACAATTTCCTGATCCTGTTCTCTGCTGCTTTTTGAAAAATTGGACATTCCCGTTTCTCCTGTTGTTCCTCTCCCATTATTCATGATCTTGCAGTATCACAGTCACAGGCTCGGCAACCACATCTGTCAGTTCTGTCAGGAGTAAGGGAGAAAGGAGGGGCAGCCACGTGGTGCAGTGGGCCAGTGACATCCCAGGGCGAGGACTTGACTTCTCAGTGAATTGGCTTTAAGCGAGGCAGAGCCGTGCAAAGGCACCAGCCGCACTCTCACCTCCACATTCACCAGAGTCCAGTGGCAAGACATAGGTCAGGCCAGCTGGTGATGGCTCCTGATGCAGTGGGAGACCTTGGCCTTTCCCGGGTCTCAGTTCATCTGAGGTAACACCCATTCAGTAATTAAAGGCTAGGCTAGTAACTGAGGCAAAAGATGGACTAGTTTGTCTTCACAAGAGTCAGTCTGGGACGGAAAGACCCTCATTGCCTCACAGAGTTCTGGGTATGGTGTAAGGAAGACTTGAGTTCAAATCCAAGTTCAGTCACTTGCTAGCTGTGTGACCCTGGACAAGTCACTTCACCCTAGTTTCCACATCTACAAAATGGGGGCTATAACAGCCCCTGCTTCCCAGGGTTGGTGTGAGGACCAGGTGAGAGAGTCATTGTACAGTACTTAGCAGTGCCTGGAAGACAGTAAGCTCCGCGTAAAAGTCAGCTCTTAGTTTTATTTAGTCCATCTACCAAAGGATTGGCATTCATGAGGTAAGGGGAGGAGCAGAGGGGTCGGGTTTCCCGGCAGGAACGGCGGGGTAGGCAGGGAGGCAGGACTGCATTCCAGACCGGGGGAGGGGCCCGGCCCCAGGCATGCGCAGAGGGCTCCTCAGCCTCCAGACTACGATTCCCAGAAGGCCGTGCTCGCCTCGGGGGCATTTTCGAAAGAGAGAGGGCCGTCCCCTCACGTCACTTCCGCCACTCCTCTTTCAGCCTCTTTCTTGGTTATTTGTGGCTCTCTTCTTCCCTTCTCTGTCCTGAGCTGAAGTGTGACAGGGTGAGCGGGGGCCGAGAGCGGGGCAGGCCCAGGCGGAGTCGGTGCGGTGGTGCGGCGGGGTCGGGGCATCGGGGCACCGGGGGCTGGCTGGGGAGCACCCGGAGAATGGGAGGAGCTTCCGGCAGAGGAGGAAGAAAGCCCCCGAGGGCCTCTCAGGGGTCTGGGGGCGGCCCGTGCGGGGTGGGGGGGAGGGCGGGGGTTGGAGGCCGAGCAGACGGAGGCGAAGCCTGGGGGCGGGTTCTAATCATCCTTCAGTCACGCCCACATCCCGAGTTCCAAGTCGGGGCCTGCCCCTCCAGGCCTCAGGCCTTGCCCAGGGCCCAGAGTCCCAGGGAACGTGCCCCCGGTATGTATCTGTCTGGTCCTCGCTGCGGCCTTCCCTTGGCCTCATCTCCTCCTCCCAGCATCCTCCTGGGTAGCCCCTGCTCGGGGAAGCCTTCCCTGATGCTGCCGGGGACCCGTGCCCTCCTCCTGCTAAAACAGTCACCTGTCTGTTCTCCAGTTTGTTTCTAAAGAGATGCTGGCCCCAAGACAGGCCGCCCCCCCTCCCAGAGGAATGACCGCTTCCTTCTGGCCCCCTCCCCCCCAGCCCCTGTCCCCCCCTCCCTGATCTACCCGCGGTGGAGAAGTGGGAATGTCTGGTCTGAGCAGGGTAGACCCCCGGCGTGACCCCTCACTCTCCTGCTTCTCCTTTCCTCCCCAGCTCTACCTTCTGTGGCCTCTGCTGTGCCCCAGGAGGACACCCTGGAGGAAGAGGGAATGGCTCCTGCCCTGACAGCCAGGCCAGGAAAGGTAAGTGCCACTTGCTGCTTTCCTCAAATAGCATCTCAGGCCAGAGACCTTGGGATAGGTGTCTTTGTGCTGTGCTGTAACACTAGGAATTGTGGGCATCAGAGAATCATGTATTTATAGCTAAAATATACCACAGACACCAGTTTATCTTTTCCCTACACGAAAAAACCCCTAATTACATTTACTTTTTGTTTTGTTTTAATTTTGTGTTCTAAATTCTTTAGCTCCTTCCAATTCTTCCCCCACCCATTGAGAAGGCAAACAACATTAGGAGACCCATTATGCCCGGGAAGGAATGCAGAACAGTTCCATATTAACCCTGGTCCAAAAAAAAAGAAAGTGAAAAAAAATCTGCTTCAATCTTCACTCAAAGTTCATCAATTCTCTCTTCATTTTTTATAATTAGTCCTTTGGAATTTTCATGGATCATTGTATTCATCAGAGTAGCTGAGTCTTTCACAGTTGATCATTACTGCTACTGCGCCCAATTTTTTAGGTCTTCTCACTTTTCATATTTATTCATTTTATTTTTAATTTATGGAATAAAACAAGCATTTTCATAACATAATAAAAAGATAATTGCATATGAAACTTGCTATTCCTTTTGTTAACCTGAAATTTGGTTAAAGAGTCAACAAGCTAGGTGATAAGTAAATTCATATTGTTTATTCCCTTAAGTTAGCGACATGTACGGGGAGCCGGAGCTTTAACTCTGACTGACTTAAGCAATTTGAAATAGACAATTTATATTCTTAGAGCAATCCTGACTCAAGATGTCTGTCACTCAAAAAACAAAAATATAGCCTGTATATGTTTTTAACATATAGCATGAGAAAGGAAGTTTCTTAGTTGAATGGGTTGTAAATACAATAAGACAAGAGAAGTGACAATGTGTCAGTTGAAATAATAGTCCCAGGATATCTGTGTTTCCCCTACATAACATATGTACATAGGATACCAAGATAAGAAAAGTCCCACTATTCAAGGCTGTATCTGGTCCCAGGCATCCTGTCCTTAGTGATGACAAACAGGAAGAATGCTAGTCAGTTTCATCTGATCTTATAGTTGCTGACACAGGAAGGAGCATTTTGGATTCATTCAGAGAGCAAAGTAATGCGTGTCTGCTAGGCCAGGATGCTTCTTCTGGTTGATTAGTTCAGGCTTTAGCCCTTATTGTGGTTCAAATGACCTTAAATGATTATCACTTCCTCCTGTCACATGTAGACCAAGAAAGGTATGGGAAAAACCTTCCTCTTCCTCAGGGGGTGGGAAGAGATGTCCACTTGGAGCAGGTGTCTTCAGATGATCCTGGAGTCCCCATCTAGAAGTTGGCAGCTGTGGGAGTAGTCAGATAGACCTGATAGGGCTCTTAGAAGACATATGAGTTGATGATTGAGAGAAAACAGCATGACAGAAGTCCCTAGTTAAAGGCATATAGAGATGGTTCAGTTTCCCAGCCGTACAGGGCTACATTCAAACAATACAACAAAGTTTTTCTCATAATTCACAAAATTGCATTAAGTCAGGTACAGATTAAACTACTTAGAGGGACAATAGGTTTTATTCTTAGGCAGTTCAGAAACGGAGTTCTGCTTCTCTGGTTTTGATGTAGAAATTCCCAGATAATTATGACTTATTATAAATTAGTACCGTCACTTAAATTTGGTTCTCTGGATTGATTGATTGATTTATTATTGTTTTTATTGGTGAGGCAGTTGGGGTTAAGTGACTTGCCCAGAGTCACACAGCTAGGAACTGTTATGTGTCTGAGGCCAGATTTGAACTCAGGTCCTCGTGACTCCAGGGCCGGTGCTCTATCCACTATGCCACCTAGCTGCCCCAGGTTCTCCATTTTTGAAGCTTCTGTTCTTACCAAAATCCTGTAACTTGTATAGGAATCTGTTAAAATGTGAAAGTTCAACCATAAAATGAGCTCTTCTGCCTTTTAAAATTATCAGACAGATACCTTAATAAAGGAAAAATAATTTCACTTTCTTTTACCATTATCATGTGCAATTTTTGTGTAAAAATCCAAATTTGAGATCATATTACCAAAATATGCTTAAAGCTTGGATTTCCATGATAGATACATTTTGGAAGCCGATCATATACATCTGTTTATAATTCTTAGAGGAATCAGACTAATGCTGTTGCCTTTCTCAAAAATTACTGTCCTATTTAATTAAATATCCATCACATTACATGTTTGTCGTTACTTTTTCTAATCATTGCCTCCTTAGGAGGATGTTATCCCTGTATTATTATTATTATTTGGCTGTGAATGTAAGTTAAAATTATAAGCTATTCATACTTGGATCGTATTATGGTAGCTCAGAGATGTTCCAGTGTCCATCTTTATTTAATAAGTTTAGTACTGTACTTACAGAACTTCTTGATTATAGAAATTTGCTATAAGAGAAAAAGAGGTACAATGTCATATGTCACATCAAAAGGAAAGAACTTTCTTATCTCTGTTTGATTCCAGGCATGAGTCGTATCTGATAGCCAGTCATGTAGTCACTTGATGTTAAAAGCAGGGCTCAGGATTAATCAGGTGGGGAATTTTTCTTTTCAGAAAGGAAATAGCACAATTGGGAAATAGAGTCAGGAAGATCCTACCTAGCCTGTGTCCAAGGTCGTCTTCAAAACTCTTCCCAGGCACAGACATCCGCCTTTAGCGGTTCTCAGCCTGCAGCACCTGCTGTTCTGTTATTGGCTTCATGACAACTCAGACAATTATCCTGGTAATCAAAGCTCAAAACAATAATAAATTTCTGTCCCATAAAGTCACATGTCCTAGATAATAAGAATTTGATCTCACATTGGTAACAGTAAGAGACTGATCACAGACAAATACTGCTGCTCTCATCATTCCGTTACACAATGGGAACATCTTGACGTGAGTCTTGAGCAGTTTGCATAAATCTCTGCACATGTTCTAATTCCAGATTAAAAATAATATCAGATTTCCCATTAAGATAACACAAAAGTTACTACTCATAAGTTACTACTGTCCACTAACAACTGTCTGTACTGGAATCCTATTTCTTAAATAAAACAAAGAGGTTCCTGACTTTAACCTCACGAGTTGATGGATTTGTGCCCTCGTTCCACCAGCTTGTTTACTCTTCTCTCATTATACTCACTCTGGAAGAATAAGACATGCCTCAGGATTTGAATCTTATATACACTAATTTAACTCTTGCTTAGGCCATGGAATAACTACAGATTCAGATCAAAACAGCAAGAACTCTTCTGCTTTACAACTAATTACATTAATTTAGCAATAAATTATCTTGCAAATGAAAATTTAGTGGGCCTTCAAAAAAAATCAAAATAAGAGATTGTTTTTTCCAAAACATTTCTTCTTAAAGTATTTCCCTTCTTTAAAAACAGTTTAAAATTTATCCTGATGTTAAGAAAAATAATCATGGAGCAGCTAGGTGGCATGGATAGAGCACTGGCCCTGAAGTCAGGAGGACCTGAGTTCAAATGTGGTCTCAGACACGTAACACTCCCAAGTTGTGTGACTCTAGGCAGGTCACTTAACCCCATTGCCTAGCAAAAAAAAAAAAAGAATAATCATTAAACTTCTATAGATGAAAATTAGTTGGAAACTTTTAAAATGATAGATATCTCTCTTTTCCACCTTTAAGCAAAAATAAACCTTTAAAATTGGAATTCATTAAAACTAAGTTGATATTAAAAAAAACAACTAAGTTGGTATAAATATCCTTAAGTAACATAAATAAATTCCCAAAGCATTATAACAAACTAAATTCCTACTTATTACAGAATTCCTAGATATCACAAAGTTCACTAGTCAAAAAGGTGTTTGTAATGGAGAAAAAATTCATTTTTTATAAACCAAGAAAAACATACTCAATTAAATTAGCCTTATTACAATAACAAATATTATCAAGCCTTTAAAAATTTACTCAGTATTTTTCTCTTTGTCTTTAAATATATCTCTAGAAATTAGGTAAAAGTGTTACCTAATTCTGGAATCTTACATTGATAGTGAATGTGGTAGTCCATAAATCTCCAAATTAACATATATAAATATATCCTTAGATGAAGCAGGCTTGAAAATCACACCCCTGTTTTTTTTCCAAGGATTTTTATTTACTCAGGAATTTCACAACACAGAAAACTTTGGCACAGAGGTGATAACAATTTTAGGTGAAACTTCCTTTTACATATAGACAAAACTTGGAAGTTTATTCTAACCCATTCATCCTCCCCTATTTGGGAGGGGGGGAGGTAACAATTCTTCATCTAACGTCTGTAGATGAAAATTACTTTTTCAACAACATAGCTGATACAATTTGTTTAACAGATTACACCACATACAAAAATTTAGAAATATAACCATACCATAAGCAATCATCATGTATTTAAAACTTGAAACAGAACCAATTAATTACCATCAAGTGACCTTAATTTAGTTGGATGAGTAAATCAAATCTGGATTCATAATCACAAATGGTAATGTGTGCTACAGCTACCCAAAAATAACACTCAGAGATTTTCTAGGTATAAAGTGAAAGATTTATTATGTTCTTGTGAGAAGTGGGAGTCTGCTTAGTTAGCAGTCTGAGGGAAGGGAGGCAAGGCACAAAGGCCAGGACAAAGGTTATATAGCCCTAACACAGAGATATCCACCCACCACTGGCTTTGAATTCCCATTGGGCAGGAATTTCAGCCTTACAATCTAAAACGCGAAAATCTACCCCAGAAACAAGGAATCTCATTATACTTCTACCAATCCTAGCTATTTTATCCTTTTTAGTAATTAGCCATTACCTAATGCTGATATAACTAGGAACCTGAAACTTAGGCCTCTATTCAGGCTAGTGTAACCAACCTTGAGTTTGTAACAGTCTAAGAAATTGCTACACTCAGTCCATCTGAGAGATCTCACATTGTTTACCTTGTTTTACTCAGTTAAAAAAAACCAGAGTCTTGACAAAAGTTTGCAAAAGGAGAGATCTCTCCATTGACTTTCTCGAGAAAGTGCACCCCCCTGCTGCCTCAGCTGCCCTGAGAGTTTGAGTGCTCTTTGCTTAAGGCAAGACTACATAGACCCCAACGTAGAAGCCCACCCTAACCCCTTTCCATTGGCTCATTGACTGAGCCTCAGGTATACAGTCTATTCATGTAAAAAGTACCCCAGCAACAGAGAGAAAAAAGAGGTATAGAAATTACGTTAGCACGTTCCCCTTTTCAGGGCCTCACAGTTTCAGCAGTCTTTTACCCAAGGTCATACAACCAGCTAGAGGACGAGATAGACAGGATGCTCCCATGTCTCAGGAATTTCTGCTAACACTGTCCAAGAGTAGGAGAGGGAGAAGGCTAGGGGAGGGGGTCTTGCATTGTGAGGGGTCTTCACTTAGTGTTGGTAAAAATGTACCACTCAAAAGCAGCAATACCAGAACCATTAACAAGAACTAATGACCCTTTGAGGAGGCTTCATTTCTGAGAGATCATCTCTCACAGTAACATTTTAATTTCTAAGGCCCAATATACTTAGCACTTTAAAGGAAAAGATTATTGTCCATAAATTCACACTCTTTTCTAATTGAGGTCCTGATATATGGGAGAATACCCAATTCCAAAACAGTGCATATTGATAAATTATTCACAACAAAATGTTTGCGCCACAGAACACACAGTTCAAACAGGTATTATTTTCACAATAGTAATAAACTTTGAAACAACTCATCAATTTAGATGAATGCACTTCCAAATCACTTTGCACAGAGAATCAGTCATCATTAATATGTTGAGACTAAAACTTTAAACCACCATATATTTTTATAATAGTCAAGATTTCAAATGAAAAATCCACCATAGTAAATATCAGTATTATTAATACCTGCTTGTAACCAAATATACCTCATTCAATATTAACAGTTTTCAAATTATCTCATTTTTATTACATCCTTTTAGAAGACCAATCCATATGCACCATTTCTACCTCACAATGGTCTCTCAAATTTTACAATCTAATAGAGTTTTAGAAATACAACATAATTTAGAAACATGGCAATAACACAAACAATAAACTTTAGATGACATCAATTGTATATTTCCTTTACCAACTAAAAGAGATCCCAAAAGGAAAGCTTGCAGGAATGTCATAGCTGAGTTTCAAAACTTGTAGGTTAAGGAGAAAGTATTGCAAGCAACAAGAAAAAAATAATTTCAATACTGTGGAAATCCAGTCAGGATTTCACAAGACCTTGCAGCTTCTACACTAAAAGAGAAAACAATGTATACATCTGGAGGGGTGTAGAAGTCTTCTGAACTTGTAGAGAGGTGAGAAAACTGGGGAATAGGATGGAGGAGGAACTTTTGGAAGGATGTATATAATAAGCTATAGGAGTGTGAGGGGAGAAGATAAGGTAACAGGGATTGGGTAGAAAGGCTGAGAAAAATAGTAAAAAAAAGATGGAGGGAAATTCAGAAGCAGTAATTATAACTTTGAATATGAATGAGATGATCACCTATAAAATGGAAATGAATAGCAGAATGTATTAAAAATCAGATTCCAATAATATGTTGTTTATAGGAAAGACATTTAAGAATGAGAGATACACATAATTAAAATGAAGGGTTGGTGTAGAATTTATTATGCTTCAGCTGATGTAAAAAAGGCGGTGGTAGCAATTATGATCTCAGACCAAGTTATGGCTAAAATAAATTTAATTAAAAGAGAGCAACAGGGTAAATACATTTTTTTAAAAATTTTAAACTTAAATGCAAAATAAGAAAAAAAAATTGCCATGTGCACAGAACAGAAGAGAGGGATGCAAAATGTGAAGCAATAAATTTCCATTTCAAGAAAGCCTATATAATAAATACTCACGTTGTGTTCAGAGCTGTACATTTTTTCTTTGCTTCCTTGTAGGTTTCTTTTGTTCTCTGCTGTGCACTTTCTCTTATTTTTTTTTCTTTGTGAGGCATTTGGGGTTAAGTGACTCACGCAGCTAGTAAGTATCATGTGTCTGAGGTCACATTTGAACTCAGGTCCTTCTGACTCTTGGGCCAGTGCTCTGTCCACTGCGCCATCTAGCTGCCCCTCTGCTGTGTACTTTTTACTTGTTCTTTTTTCCTCATTCTTCTCCACTTCCCTAAGAAGGCAACAATTAAGCGTGGATGTGTGTATGTGTGTGTTTGTACACACATATGTAGATGCATATATACCCAAACATTTATATATACATGTGCACATACTTAGATATCTAAAATCATACAGATATATACACATGTACATTCACATGTAACTATGTAAGGCCATTCTGTACTTGTTTTTTTCCCCTAATAAATTCTTCTCCTGATTTTTATTTTATGTTTGTGTGTATTTCTTATTTCCTATCCCTACTAACTCCTCTGCTTCTATATGCTCTCTTGCCCTCCTATTACTTAACCTATCCCCCCCTTCAAGGATCCTTACCTTATCCTCCGCCCCACTTCTCCCTGCTAAAAATCCCTCCCCCTTCCTTATCACATTGGCCTCTCATTTCTTTCTGAATTTAGAAGACTTTTATACCCTTCTAGATTTTTATGTATTGTTCCCTCTTTAACCCATTCCTGACGAGAGGTGGGTGCCAGAACTACCTGTCCTTCTCCACCATCTGTCAGTTTTTCTTGCGCCTCATTTGTTAAAGATAACTCCTCTTTTTTAGTTTTTCCTGTATGGTTTTGTATTTTAGAATCACATTATACTCGGCTCTAACCCAATCTTTATTTAGAATTACTCAATTACTAATACCAATCTTAGACATACAGTTTACATTTCCACGTATAAAAAGTAAACCATCTGTCCTGATTGAGTCCCTTGTAATTTTTCTTTGATGTTTTACCTCATATTTCTCTTGGATTTTGTAAGTCAAAATTTCTTTTCAGTTCAAGTCTTTGCAAAAAAATCCTGAAAGTCTGGCAATTCATTGAGTGTCTTTTTGTTGTTGCTGCTGTTCAGGATTTTGCTTAACTTTCCTCAGTGTGATGTTTTCAGCTGCAACCTCAGTTCTTTTGCTCTTTGATACATAATGTCTCAAGATCTGCAGTCTTAATTTACCCACTGCTAGGTCTTGTGTGATTCTAATTGTGGCTCCATCATATTTGAATTTTTTTCTTGTTGCTTGTAATATTGTCTCCTTGAGCTCGGGTTTTTGGAATGTGGCTGTGATACTCCTTAGGTTTTCCTCATAGGATCTCTTTCAGGTGGTGATCATTGGTGGATTTTTTTCTATTTCTACTCTCCCCTCTTGTTCTAACACTTGAAAGTGGACAGTTTTCTTTAATTATTTCTTGTATTATTGTATCAGTAGTCTTTTTTGGATTGTAGCTTTGAGGTAGTCCAGTTATTCTTATGTTTTCTCTTGATCTGTTCTCCAGATTGGTTGTTTTTCTTATGAGATGTTTCACATTCTCTTCTATTTTTTCATTCTTTATATATTTTGTTATGTCATTTTTTTGGTCTCATAACTTCACTGGCTTTCCCTTGCCAATTCTAATTTTCAAGATTCATTTTCTTCCTTAAGATTCTGGATCTCCTTTTGCAGTTGGTTAACTTTCTTTTCATAATCTTCTTTTTCTTGGATTCATATTTTTTTAAAAAAAAATTTTCCTCAATCTCATTTGATTTTTAAAGTCTTAAAAGTTCTTCTATGAATTCTTTTTGGACGGGTCACCATTTAATGTTGCTCTTATTTTGCTACAGTTTCCACCCTTGGAAATGAACCTCGATCTTCTCTATTCCCATAGTAACTTTATGTGGTTGGGTTCTTTCACTTTTGCCTACTTATTTAAAAAAAATCAGCTTGTTATTGTAATTACTTGTCTTCCAAGGTTATGGGGGGAATTGCCTCTGGCCTCAAGTCCTCTTTCAGATCTCTCCTCTGGCCTAGAACCAAACCCCAAAACTCTGCCCTCCTGTAAGTACCCACAGCCACTGTCTTCCCTGCCCAACTACTTCTGCATTCACCGGGTGTGTGCTGGTTCCTTCCTCCCCAGGATGTCTCAACAGCACAGTTGGGCCTGGCATCTCTTGTCAGCAGAGGTTCCTTCAATCTTTCCTGGCATAGACGCCCTACTCCCCACACTCTGTGAGAGGTGAAAATTCCTGTGGCTGGGGTTGAAGCCACCTCCCCACCCTACTGGGCCTGGGGCTTACTGCTTACTGTTACAGCGGAGCTATCTTGGAGAATAGCTGGAGGTATTTACACTTCACAGGGGCCAAACTTTGTGTCCTGGGGTTTTTTCTTCTGATTTTTTCCACTTGTCCCAGGAGGACCACTGTTCTGCCCCAGGTCCTGTTTGTTTTTGCCACTGAGGTGCTAGTTTATCTTGTTTTTGGGGGACAGCTGGAGACCTTGGAATTTTCTGACCCACAATCCTGTGGTAAATGAATACATTTTGATGAAAGATACCATAGACGATGAAACAGACTTGTCTTCATGGGTTTTTATGAATGCATCCCCCTCATCTTTTCTCAGTGCACAACAGTATTCCATCATAATCATATACCACATCTCATTCAGCCATTCCCCAGCTGTTGGGCATCCTCTCAATTTCTGATTCTTTTTGTAAAAAAATCTATTGTAAATAATTATTTTTTTCAAGAGGATTCATGATGAAATATGCTACCCAGCTTCTGACATTGATGTGATTGATTTTTAGGATGCAGATTGTCATTGTTCAGTCCTGTCCAACTCTTTGTGACCCCATCCACTGTAGCACGCCAGGCCCTCATATCCTCCATTGTCTCTCAAAGTCTGTCCAAGTTCATAGTCATTATTTCTGTAATGTTCTCTATGCATCTCTTTGTCCTTTTCCTTTTGCCTTTGTGAACCATTTGGAACTCTCCTGAGAAAGGCCTAAAACCAGGATTGACCAATCGGAAGAAGGACATTTTTGGCCCACTCTGAGCTTAACCCATCATAATGCCTTGTGTGCTCTGGCATAACAGACGTGCTTTGCTTTGCTCTCTGAGTGCACCCAGAATGCCTGTTCTATGTCAACCACTATAAGGCTGGATGAAGCTAATCAGGAGCCTTCTTGTGTTTGTTGCCGTCCAGGGCAAGAGGCCTTGAACTGGACACTATCTTGAATAATAGAACTTTTTTTCTTAGTATTTTATGGACACATATTATGCTATAGTATACTCTCTCTTTCTCTCTTCCTATAGATAGATATATATCCGTATATAGTCATGTTAATGATAAAAGAAGCACAGACATCCTGCATCTATAATTTCAACTGACAATTTGACATTTCTCTTACCTTGTTGTGTTTACAGTCTCTCTTATTAAGAAATTCCTTTCTCGTATTGTGTTAACACATATGGAGACTGTAATTTTGGTTGACACAGGCATCCTGAGTTGGGTTTGCTCTAAGCATATAAAGGTTCTCCTTCAGCTTGTTTACCTCTGAGTTCAGAATTATTTTCTGACTGCATGCATACATGATTCTCTGGCTTAATGAGAATAAATAAGCACGCTGTAGTACATGTATAGCCTGATTCTGTTTGTTCCTTGGCCAGCCTTTGGTAAGGGGGATCTCCATTCTATTTGTCCTTTGGACAAACTGGTTAAGTGGAGGACCCCATTCTGTTTTTCTTGGGACAAATCTTTGGTTAAGGGGGAAACTGGTTCTGTTTGTTTCTTTGGATCAAACCTTTGGTAAATAATTGACACCTTCAGTGTTTCCAAACAGCAGGGTCTTTTTCAGTGTCTTATTATGTGGCCAGAGTATTTAAGCTTCAGCTTCAGTATTTGATCTTCCAATGAATAATCTGAATTAATTAAAGTGTTGACAGATTTGACCTCTTTGCTTTCCAAGGGACTGTCAAAGGTATTCTCCATCACCACAGTTCGAAAGCATCCATTCTGTGGCACTCAGATTTCCTTATATTTTGGACATGGCCAATGTGGGAATTTGTTTTGCTTGCCTATTAATAGTTATTACAAGGATTTTGCTTATCTTTTTTTTTTTTCCTAATGTGGTGGAGGAAGTGGGAGTGCTAGAAAATAGATTTAAGAGTGAAGGGTGCCCTTCCTTCCTTAGACTGGAGGAGGAAGGATGAGAATTCCTTTTCAATGGGCATTTCTCTCTCCTGGTACCCTGATATGTCCTGCTTTTTGTCAAATATATAATAACGATTTAAGACTGAAGTTCTTGATTCATATCTGCTTTTCGGGTAAGTGCTGTGTTGAAATGAATTGAACTACAGAATAAGAAGCAGCAAAGTATAAAGAAAAGAAGACCAGGCTGTATGTCAGAGATTCAGCTGTAATTTTCTTTTTAGCTTTTAGTATTTTATTTTACTACAGTTGTATGTAAATACAATTTTTAACATTTGTTTTTTAAAACTTTGAGTTCCAAATTCTCCCCCCTCTTCTCTCTCCCCACTTCCTCCCCATTGAGAAGGCAAGAGATTCAATATAAGTTATACATGTGTAGTCATACAAACCATATCTATAATAGTCATGTTGTGAAAGAAAACATAAACAAAAAACTCAAGAAAAATAAAGTTAAAAAAAGTATGCTTCAATCTGTATTCAGACACCATCAATTCTTTCTCTGGGGATGGATGGCATTTTTCATCATGAGTTGTTCAGAGTTGTCTTGGATCATTATATGCAGCTATAATTTTTAATAGCTGACTTAAAGCATAACTAATCATGAGAATAAAATGATTTAAATTATCATTAATTGAGAATGAATAAAAAAGATATAGAACAGTATAAAAAAGAGTAATGGAGAGACAACAAAGCCCTGAAAGAAATTATTGTGGTGATAAATGTTACAGAAAGATTTTTAAAACCTAGCTTGGAGGCAAACGAGATATGAGAAAAGTGAAGACCATGTTTCAGGGTTGATGGCGTGAGGGTGATGACAAGGGTTACCTCTGAGAAAGCCAATCAACCCAGATCTTCCTTGGCTTTTGTTTTCTCATTGAAGAATGCTGAACTTGGAACTAGGAATGAGAGCCCCAGAAGATGTCAACAGGAAGTGGGTAATGGAAGTAAAAGGAGACAGACAGGATCCAGCTGTTCTGATCGGAGTGTATAATGTGCTTCATCGATTAGCCACTATCATGTTTCCCTAAAAGGTCTTGGAGAATGGGACGAGGTACCCCGGACCAGAAAAGGGGATATTTACCAAGTTTCTAAAAAGAAAGGGTAGATTCTGCAAAGCCTAGGCTAGTGACTTTGAATTTGAGCACATTCCTAGAATACATGAGTAAATGAGTGGTAGGAGAGCCATTAGAAAGGTTTCTTTTATTTTTTTTTTTCCAGCCAGAGACAAGGTTTGTTAGAACATCCATCATATTGGGCAGACTTTTAAGGAGTCTGAACATTAGTAAGCTATTGGCTAGATTTTAAGAATCTGAGCACTGGCTAGATTATAAGAATCTAAGCCTCTTAATGGAGACAAGATGGACCTTATATACAGAAAGACTGTGGGAGGGATCTAGGAGTGGATCTGAATGGGAGTGGCCAGTAAGCTAGGGTAAACCAAACTCCTGGGACCTGGACAGTGGAGCCTAGCTAGGATTAAGTCTGGGAAATGGCCAGGGGCTATGGGGAGGTAAGACAATGGAGGGGAGATTGGTGTAGCCACAATGAACAGCCAGTTGATGGGATTATAGACTCAGGCTAGGCCAGAGATTTGTCCATGTCCAGGGTTTTTCCTTTCTGGGGTTTAGATCCCATCCTCATCATTCCCCTCTCAAACAAATGGGACCCAAATTCTTTTGGAGTAAGGGGTGAAGTTATCGGCTTCTGAAACTGCTTCCTGGGGTGGGTGGAGGGGTGAGAAATTTGGAACTCAAAAACTTGTGGAAGTGAATATTGAAAACTAAAAATAAATAAATTTATATTAAAAAAAATAATTAAAGATAATTAAAAGTGAGAGAGGGCACTAACTGGGTGGAGGGCAGGGCAGGAAAAAAAAAAAGAAACTGCTTCCTGCTGGCAAAGGGTGTGGAGCTGTCACTGCCTCGAGGGGGTCCCAAAGAGGATGTTCACTGTGTGGGAGTTTGGAGTCTGAATTAGAGATCAGAAGAGGTCTTTATACTTTCTCATGAGAAAGGGCACAGCCCTTGTCACTCAAGCAGCTGCAGCCAAGGAGTGGGCCTGCTGGCTGTGAGAAGCAAAGTTTTATAGCCCTAACGTGTGCCCCCTCCCCCCCACTCTCTTACGTCTTTTCCCCATTGGCTGGGTACTCAAGGCATACAATCTAAACACGGTAGCTAATACCCAATAGAAGCAAATATACCCATATTTGGGAGCTAGATGCATGCATGTGCCAGGAAGCGGGAGCGACCAGGAACTGCCTGTGCTAATGTGGATTTGAGAAAGGGGAAAGTCAATTCAGGGCTTTCTAGAAAAGTGAAACTTAGGCTTGAGGGAACTGCACTTTAGGCTGTCTCTCACAACTGGAACCGAGCACAGGCTGCATGCAGGGAATGATGTGGGGACATTGGCTGGTACTTGCTGTTTGCTGCCAGCTGTAGGTGAGTGGCCCATTGTCTGGAAGACACAAATCTGACAGAAAAATACTGCAGGGACTAGATTTAGGGCCCAACTTTGAGAGGATAAGACATCCTTAGCTCTGTTTGGATTCAGATAATTCAGTTTTCCAACCATGCAGTGTCAAATCCCCCTCATAGCGAGACTCAGCAGTAGCCAAGTGGGTAGCATTCCCTTTCAAAGGAACATAATGGGGAAACTGAGCCAGGAGGATCCCGTCTTAAACTGAGGCCTAAAATTGTCCTCTCAGCTTTTCCCAATGCTGACTTCCCACCAGTATCACCTTCTCTGAATAGCTTGTGGCATTTCTCTCAGATGGTGGATTATTGATTATCGATGGATTATGACCCATCGGACAACTCAAAATAAAATCCTGTATGCTTTTACCTCAAACGGCAAGTTTAACTAATCACAGCTTAGGAAAAGCTTTTCCAGGATTTACATCTCAAACTTAAATTTGTCCTGGTGTAAAAAGTCAATCATTAGAGATTTCTATACACTTGCAAATTCTCAGCAAGCCATACATAACCCAAACAAACTTTTTGGCTAGTTTTCACATTAAAACAATAACCAACGATAGTTCAATTACTTTAGTGGTAACCAAGTTATGAAAAGTTGCTTGATAGAACTGATACAGAAAGTTCACCAATTTGAAACTGGAAACAAACCCATTACCAATCAGGTGACTTCAGTTTTGTTAAATGCGCTTCCAAATTACTTTACACAGAGAATCAACATCTCATCATCAACAGTTAAAACTACAAATTTAAAAGAGCATCCTTACCCAAGTTCAGAGGCCAGCTTCATTACCTCGAGCGGGATGTGCTGAACCTGGGTGATGCTTCCAGGCAAAGGTTGCCCCAGGGCCCACGGCCATTGCCAGGGGTGGCCCACGCTGTAGCTGCTGCCCCTCCCCCCTCCTTCCTTTCCCGGGTGGGGGAGGACAGAATCAAGGGTGAGGGGTAAAGGGTAAAACTCTCTTTTCCTGTGAGAGAGGTTAACAGATACCATCTCTTGACTCAAGAGAAGGGAGTAACAAAGTTGTACAGCTGTTTCAAAACTCCTTAGTGATCAATCACAAAACCTGCAGAATCTGCCAAGATGTTTTTAGCTATTCTAACTTTCCCTGTAACCTCCATGAAGGAGGATTCAGACGTGCAGAGGGAAGGGAGTAAGTAAGCCTCAGAGAACCCAAAAGCAGCTGCAGTTTTCCCAATTCCCTAGCGCCGAGGGAATGAACAGACTTGAGCATATACTGCTGATAGGGAGTCCGTCCTTGTCCTCTGTACTGCAGAAGGTGTACCCAGGTCCATGGCCTTGAAATGACCCAGTGGACTGAAAGCCTGAGAGCATCAGGCTGAGTGCGAGACAGACTCATAACTGTCTGCCAGAAAAGCACCTACAATCCTTGGTGCTTGGAGAGCAACCCCAACTGCAGAGCAAGAAAGGAGGGCGGGGAGGATTACATACCTTCCAGTCTTGGCTAGAGAAGAACTTGGGGTTAGGCAGTTTCCCTGTACAGGCCACCAAAATGATGCGGTTCAGGGGCTTAGGGGTTCTGGGACCCCAAAATCACAACACGCAGGTCCTTCCTGAAAGAATTTGACCCAGCCTTCTTTCAGCTAAAGACAGGGTTTATTAGAACATCTGTCATATTGGGCAGACTCTTAAAGAATCTGAACATTAGTGAGCTATTGGCTAGATTATAAGAATCTGAGCAGTGGCTAGATTATAAGAATCTAAGCCCTTCTTTATTTTTTTTTATAAGGCTTTGTACTATTTCACCACAATCATTTCTGGAAAAAGACTTCTTTCCTTCACTCTCCAAATTTTATCCTTCTTTATGCCAAAATAATAGTTGTACAGAAATATCAGTGATACTGACTTTACCTGACAGTTCATAAAATGTTCTCCTCTAGTCATTCATCTTCACTGCTTTCAGAAGCAGTAACATTTTAAAAATTTTATATTTATGGAATAAAATGAACATTTCCATAACAAAATACAATAAAAATTTGATTGTACATAAAACTACAAATCTGTTACACACAACTTGCTGTTTCTTTTAAATATACAATAAAATTATCATGTAAATTTTTTTTGCTTTCTTCCCCCTTCCAGCCTAGAGATGGCTACCGTTAGACACAAATAGGCACACACACACACACACACAAATATATATATATATATATATATATATATATATATATATATATTCTATACATACTTGTGTTTATCAGTTCTTTCTCTGGATGCAGATAGTGTCTTTCTTCATATGTCCTTTGTAGTTAATTTGGGTATTTGTAATAGTCATAATAATTTACTCATTCTCTTCCAGGCCTAAATATATGAATTGGAAAGTTATAGCCCTTTAACACCCTTTTCAGCAGTAAAAAAAAGTTTTCACATACTATTACAGACAGGAGATTGTAGTCTCCCATGCTTGCCTTTGCTCTTAGGGTTCCAGGAGTATTGAACACAATCAAGGTCGTTTCAGAGCACCACATTTTAAGAAGCACAGTGATTGGATGAAAAAGGGAAGGGAAATGCCTTAATTGTGAAGAGGTCAGGCTGATTGGTCGAAGGGACTGGGCTTGGAAGCTTGGAAGAGAAGACTTAGGACTACAGTGATAGCTCTATCTTCAATTATTTCATTTTCATTGTTTATTTCAGCAAGTAGAAAAGGAATTAGCCATATTACTTGATCGAGCTCAGAGGGCAGAAGTAGGAGCCATGAGTACACATTGTTTAAAAAACAACAACACACACACATTTCAAATTGATGTCATTGGAACCATTTACAACAATAAGCATTTATTAAGCACCTACAAAGTGCCAGGCACTCTGCTAAGTGCAGAGAATACAAAAGATGGCCATAATAGCTCCTACCCTTAAGGAGCTTACAAACCAATCAGAAAGAAATTCTTTTCTAAAAATTTTTATTTTTTAATATTTTATTTATGGAAAAAAGCAAGCATTTCCAAAACATAGTATGATTTTAAAAAGATGATTGCATGTGAAATTGCAAATCTGTTATATACAACTTGCTTTTCCTTTTAAATATATAATAAAGTTATCATGTAAATTTCTTTTTTTTATTCCCTTCCATCTCCAATGCTAGAGATGGCTACAGTTTTACACACATATACACACATACCCATGTAAAATCATTCTATACATACTTCAATTTATCAGTTCTTTCTGGGAGAGGAATTGTTAAGCACCTGCTATATACCAGACACTGTGCTGGGAACAAGTGAATAAATGAAACAGTCCCTTGTGGCAAATCAAAATTGAAGTGACTGAGGAAACAAAGGTTCTATCTTTTGGGTATATCAGTTTATTAAGCAGTGCCTGGCAATTGCACAACAAACTGGAACCAGGCCCCTTCCTTAACTTAGGGTTGGACTCAATATAGGAGGAGACATACTTTTATACATTAAAAACAATCAAACAGGACCAATTAATTAAAAGCAAGTAATACAATATTAGGTAATCTGATTTCTAATTGGAGGAAAATGTTGGCGAGGGGAAGGCGACAGGTTCAGTTCCCTTAATTAAGAAAAACAGATGTCCCATTCCCCGCAAGTGTCTGTATACAATCAAAGGAACAGGAAACAATAACTAATTGTTCATTATGGGGCCAGTTTTCAGATAAGACATATAGGTTGCTTGAAATGTACAATTGTGAGAAAACTCCTTACGTCAGTCTTTTTCTATCTGACAGGGTTTCTGGTCAGCATAACTTCGGTCCTTAGTTAAGGGTCTCTAAACAGCAGGTAGAGGTGGTCTTATTTCCCAGTCATGGAGGGCTGGGTTCAAACAATGCAATAAGGTTTTCTCCCAGTTCCCACAATTGAATAAAATTTTTTTTCACAAGACAGAAGTTGGACTAGACCTATAACTGAACAGAAAAAGAACTGAACAATTCTTTACAACATGACTAATGTGAAAATACGTTTAATAGAATGTATATGTAGAGCCTGTATCACATTGCATGCCATTTTGGGGAGGGAACGGGAGAAAATTTACAACTCAAAAGCTTATGGAAGTGATTGTTGAAAACTAAAAATAAATTAATCTAATTGGGAAAAAAAAAGAAAAAGTACTGAGCTACCTCTAAAATTGAGTCACAAGATGGAGTCAGTGTGGTTGACTCAATTGCCTCAATGCTCAGTTGCCACTTGCTGTCTGAATGCCCTCAGTTTCCTTACCCTGCTGGCAAGCATTTTACATTTGAACTTCATAACAGTTAGAGCTGGGTAAGCATAAATGTTTTTGGTATTTCAGGAATCAGTGACATTCAAGGATGTAGCTGTGGAATTCACCCGAGAGGAGTGGGTACAATTGAACACATCTCAGAAAAAGTTGTACAGGGATGTGATGCTGGAGAACTATAGGAACTTGTTCTCTTTGGGTAAGAAAAGCTATCCCTTTGAGGTCTTAATATATACTGTGACAGCTTTTAAGATTTTTAACAATTATTCTTTGGCATACACAAGGAAACTATAATTGTAGCCAAGAGACAGATTACTTGTGCTACCTGTTTCCAGGAAAAAGGTCTTTGCTTAGTATGTCTGGAAATTGATTTCTTGATTTGTTCTTGATTTCTTGATTCTTTGAGAATATATCTTCCCCTCTCTGTTGCTTCAAATCCAAGATGTTCTTTTTAATCCCAATATAGGTTTCATCATACACAATGTTCCCACTGTCTAAGCAGAGAGTCACTCAAATGAACTGTTGTTTAAATCCTATTCAGTAGTCCATTCTACCATAATATAGAATATCCTTGGGTGGTCCTTTGTACTGTCCTTGAGGTCTTCCTATCATGTCTACTTGAGGGCTTGAACTGGCTTTGAATTCTTTTATTACATTTTGTAGATGCTTTTTTAAAAATGTAATTTCTCCTCCCCCTGCCACCTAAAAAAATAGATAAAAGAAAAAACCCTACTTCTCCCTCCAGCCAGCCCATTAAGGCTATCTTGGTTGGGGAAAAAAAATCTCAGACAAAATGAACTAACATAGTGCCCTTGATGGTATAAGATACATTCAGCACTCTTATTCCCCCACCTTTCTACTAAGGGTTGGAAGGAATGTTTCATCTATCTGTTCTGTGATGGAACTCCAAGATGACTACCTAGTATTTTTTCATTTTCAACAAACAGGATTTGCAGTTTCCAAACCAGATGTGATCTACCAGTTGGAAAGAAAGGAAGCGTCTTGGATGCCAGAGGCAGATATTCCAGAAGGCAGTTGTCCAGGTGACTTCATAAAAACCAAGCAGTTGGGTCGTTGCAAAATAGTGATCTGTTGGTCATTTTAGATCAAAGCTCTTGTAAAATGTTGAACAGAGGGGCCTATTAAAGCTTCTCGGACCTATTGAGAGGAGCTGAGACTTTAAAACTTCATTTTTTACATCAAGAAGTTACTTATTTTTAATATATCTCTTTACTGCACTCTACCTTTACTCTAAAAGAAAGTTTTTGCCTCTGTACAGGGCAGTTAAGATTATCTTATCGTAAGCAGGTATTCCCTGCCTCACTTGCATGAATTAATTCTTCCTTTTTAAAATTTAAAATATTAATATTTAATCATTATTTATTTGATTAATAATTTAATTAATTTTAAATATTACTAAATATTAAGTATTAAAAATTTAAGATTTTAAGTAATGTGCTCTTTTTGCTTCTCAGTTCTCTTCTGATATTTTCTTTTGTTTTGTTTTATGATTATGTTGCTTTGCTGCTGTTACCCTTAAAAATATTTAATACTAACCCAATTCCCCTTTTTTCAGTCTATCGTGTTATGTCATCTTGTTTTTCTTTAGGCTTTGAAATCACATTTGTAAAGGCAAAATAATATGTTCATATGACTTGTTTAGCCATCATCCCATCATTGGACCTATAGGTTTTCCTTAATTTGCAATTTCACAAAAAGCTATCCTGAAAATTTTAAAGAGAGTTCTTTGCTTTTGGTAATATTTTGAAGATTTAGACCTGGTAGTGGGACCATTGTGTCAAAGGGTATGAACAGTTTTATAGCTGTACTTGAAACTGCTATGTTACTTTTCAGAAAATGGCAGTAACGGTTTAATAAGTAGCTAATTCAATATAACTGCTGAAAGTTGTCATTTTGAAGAATGTTTCCTAATCTCATGGATATTTATTGATACTTGTCAGTTGTTTTCATTTTTACTTCTTTGATTACCAGAGTTTGAGTAATGTTTCAGGTCAATATTAATAATTTCTCTCATTGAAAATACTTTTAATCAATTCCTTAAAAAGTAGATATGTTGGATTTTTAGAGGATGTTTATGGCAACAATTGTCACGTTTTTCCCTCATATTTCTTGTTTATTGTGTTTACTTCATTTATCTGTTTCTTTTCCTTACTCTAAACTAAGCTTTCTGTTTTCTTTCTGTTCAGTCTTTTCCCTTCCTATTTCATCTCAGATGGTAAGAATTCATTTGCAAGTTCTCAAAGTCATCTTTTTTTTATGAATAGTCTTATTCCATTCAAATGTCAGCCACCTACAGTAAAGTAAGGCTTCATTCCTCTAGGTAATTTCATCCTCAGTCAATTCATTTACATATGTTACCTTTGAGTCTTCATACTTCCACACAAGATAAACTGATCCTTAGTGAAAGACTAGTGCGATTAGTCATCTCAGGTGAGAAGACAAGAGAATAGCTCTGTTGCAGTTTCATGGTATGTTGTGGCTGCACCATCTCAAAGAATTCAGACTCAGACCACCTCTAATCCAAGTATTGGCATTTATTGAGGATTGACGCCCTTAGAAGTAGGCTGGTTTCCAAGAGGAAGCAGGAACTTCAGAGAAAGTAAGATGGCTTTTTATAGGATAATGATGCAATTGCATGACAGAAATGATGAGTATTAAAAAGGCAGGAGGGATTTGTTAAGGGATTAGGTAATAGTGGGGGGTCCCTTCTATGCTATAGTGGTCAAACATCCTGGTTGTGCTGCCCTCTGATTGGCTAGCTTTGTGGTCCTGTCTGGTCAAGATGAATAGTTAGGTATCATGGGCCTGCCTTGGGCTAAATGGATGATGTGATTGTGGTTGAGTACAGAAACACACCTGTTCAGATATGTGAATTGGATCAGGAGGCAGTGGCTAACTAGGGCCAGTGACTATATTGAGTCTGGGGGCCTGTGGTGTGGTTAAAGCCAGATTAAGTGGTTAAATCAGGGTGTGTCTTTGTTCAGTGGGGCCCATAAGGAAGTTAGAATGTTGGGGCTGGGGCAGCTTTATTAGGATTCCATCATCTCTAAAACCTTTGAGCAACTAACTTTGTGAAAAACTTTGAGCAGCTTGGAAAAGGGGGAAAAAAGGTAGGGTTAATCAGCTCTTTATTCTTCCTTTCAGAGAGCAGAGAATTTACTGGAGATAAACCTCCTGAATGTAATGAATGTGGGAAGGCCTTCAGAAGCAAGAATCATCTTGCTGTGCATCAGAGAATTCATGCTGGAGAGAAACCTTATGAATGTAGTGAATGTGGGAAAGCCTTCAGGATTAAAAAACAACTTTCACTGCATCAGAGAATTCATACTGGAGAGAAACCTTATGAATGTAATGAATGTGGGAAAGCCTTCAGGATTAAAAAACAACTTTCACTGCATCAGAGAATTCATACTGGGGAGAAACCTTATAAATGCAGTGTATGTGGGAAGGCCTTCAGGATAAAAAAATACCTTTCACTGCATCAGAGAATTCATACTGGAGAGAAACCTTATAAATGCAGTGTATGTGGGAAAGCCTTCACTTGGAAGATATGTCTTATTTTACATCAGAGAATTCATACTGGAGAGAAACCTTATGCATGTAGTGAATGTGGAAAGGCCTTCAGGAACAAGAATCATCTTTCTGGGCATCAGAGAATTCATACTGGAGAGAAACCTTATGAATGTAGTGAATGTGGGAAGGCCTTCAGGATTAAGAAACAACTTTCACTGCATCAGAGGGTTCATACTGGAGAGAAACCTTATGAATGTAGTGTATGTGGGAAGGCCTTCAAGATTAAGGTAGAACTTAAAATGCATCAGAGAATTCACACTGGGGAGAAACCTTATAAATGTAATGTATGTGGAAAGGCCTTCAAGGTTAAGAAAGAACTTTCAGTACATCAGAGAATTCATACTGAGGAGAAACCTTATGAATGTAGCGTGTGTAGAAAGGCCTTCAGGATTAAGAAAGAACTTTCACTTCATCAGAGATTCATACTGGGGAAAAACCTTATAAGTGTAGTGAATGTGGGAAGGCCTTCAAGATTAAGAGCAAACTTTCAATGCATCAGAGAATTCATACTGGAGAGAAACCTTATAAATGTAGTGTATGTGGGAAAGCCTTCAGGCGTAAATCAGGACTTACTGTGCATCAGACAGTTCATACTGGAGAGAAACCTTATAAATGTAGTCAATGTGGGAATACCTTCAAGAGTAAGATAGGGTTTACTGGGCATCAGAGAATTCATACTGGGGAGAAACCTTATGAATGTGGTGATTGTGGGAAGGCCTTCAGGAATAAGTCAGGACTTACTGTGCATCAAACAGTTCATACTGGAGAGAAACCTTATGAATGTAAATGTGGGAAGGCCTTCAAGAGTAAGTCAGGGCTTACTGTGCATCAGACAATTCATAGTGGAGAGAAACCTTATGAATGTAGTGAATGTGGGAAGGCCTTCAATCTTAAGATAGAACTTTCAGTGCATCAGAGAATTCATACTGGAGAGAAACCTTATGAATGTGGTGAATGTGGAAAGGCCTTCATGTGGAAGGGAAATCTTACTCGACATGAGATGATTCATACTGGAGATAATCCTTATAAATGTAGTGAATGTGGCAAGGCCTTCAGGATTAAGATGAAACTTACAAAGCATCAGAGAATTCATATTGGGGAGAAACCTTATAAATGTAATATATGTAGAATGGCCTTCAGGATTAAGAGCAAACTTTTACTTCATCAGAGAATTCATACTGGGGAGAAACCTTTTAAATGTAGTGTATGTGGGAAAGCCTTCAGGCGTAAGTCAGAACTTACTGTGCATCAGACAGTTCATACTGGAGAGAAACCTTATGAATGTAGTCAATGTGGGAATGCCTTCAAGAGTAAGATAGGGTTTACTGGGCATCAGAGAATTCATACTGGGGAGAAACCTTATGAATGTGGTGATTGTGGGAAGGCCTTCAGGAATAAATCAGGGCTTACTGTACATCAAACAGTTCATACTGGAGAGAAACCTTATTAATGTAGTGAGTATGGAGAGACCTTGAGGAGGAAGTCACATCATACTGAGCATCAGAAACTTCATACTAGAGACTTCTTTATGAATGTAAGGAGGTGAGGGAAGGCTTTCCCCTGCAACTCAGATCTTAATTAACATTAAAAAATTCATACAGTAGGGGGCAGCTAGGTGGCGCAGTGGATAGAACACCAGCCCTGGATTCAGGAGGACCTGAGTTCAAATACAGCCTCAGACACATAACACATACTAGCTGTGTGACCCTGGGCAAGTAACTTAACCCCATTGCCCAGCCAAAAAACAAAACAAAACAAAAATTCATACAGTAGAGAAAGCTTATGAATGTGGTGAATATATGGAGGCCGTCAGGAGTAAGACACTACTTTCTCTGCACCAGAGAATTCATACTGGGAAGATACTTTATGAATATAAGGAGTGTGGGAAGGTTTACCCTTGCAAGTCAGAACTTATTTGGCATCAAAGAATTCATACTGGAGAGAAATTGTACGAATGTAGTGAATGGAAGGCCTTCAGGATTATGACACATCAGAATTCATGTTAGAGGCATTCTTTTTGAATGTAAGGAGTATGGGAAGGCTTTCCCCTACAACTCAGATCTTACTCAACATCAAAAAATTAATTATGAAGAGAAACCTTATGAATATAACAAATGTGGGAAGACTTTCAGAGTGAGGATACAATTTACTCAACAGCAAAGTATTCATTCAGGAGAGAAACATTAAGAGTGTAATGCATTTAAGAGGACCTTTAGTCTGAGGACACTAGTTTATTTCCATCAGAAAATTCATTCTCTTGAGATTCCTTATGAATATGAGGAGTAAGGGAAAGCCTTCCCCTGCAATTCAGATTTTATTAAACATCAAAAATACATGCTGGAAGAAAACCTTATGTATGTAGTGAATGTGGGAAGGCGTAATTCATACCTTATGAATATAATGTACAAGGAAAGGCCTTACACTTTAATGTATCTTTTACTCAATATCAGAGCATTCATACTGGAGAGAGACTTTATGAATGCAGTGAGTGCGGGAAGCCCTTTAGCCTGAGGACAGAACTTGCTCGGCATCAAAGAATTAATTCTGGAGGGAAACCTTTTGAGTTTGGGAAGCCCTTTAGACTAAGGACACTACTTTATGTCCATCAGATAATTCATACTAGAGTGATTCTTCGTGAATATAAGGCGTGTGGGAAGATTCCCCCAGCTGACTAGACTGTGATTCTGAGTCCCTGGATGTAGTTCAGAGAATCTTCAGGCTCTTTGGGAGAAGAAGATATCCCTCCCCTCTGCAGAGGCCTCTAAATGGGCAAAAATTTAGTGTTATCCTCCTATTTAGTGTTATCCAGGGTGGGAGAGGTTATGCTGGCTGAGCCAAGTGGTTACTTAGTGAATGGTGGTTAGTGTTAACTTTGATCCCTGGGCATATGGCATGCAAGATGCTTGGGGATGACATCTTGGCCATGAGATGATCCAGTGCCTAATCTGTGATGAATAATTGTTGACAGAGCTTGAGGAATATGTCATAATCTGAGCTGTGTTCCTGATGTTGCTGGTGCTGCTTCTGCTCTTATTCATTTGGGTAGCCACTGTGGACTATAAAGACTTGGAATCACCCTATTTAAAACAAAGCATCCCAATGGCCTATGACAGATGTTGATGCAAGGCGATTTCTGCCTAGTGTTCTGAATGTCAAAGGGAAGAAGTTCATTGAAATGCAGGTAAACAGCAGGATTAACTATAACCTTATGGTAGCCAAATGTCTTGTCATCCAGTTAGTGACACACGTGAAAAAATGAATAAGATTTTCCCATTTTGATTAAATATTATAAATAGGGTTTTCAATAAGGAAATCAAAGCTATCAATAATAATGAACACATGCTCTAAATCACTATTGGTTAGAGAAGTATAGATGAAAACAACTTTGAGGTAATAACCTCACACTATCTCAGATTGGCCAACATGACAGAAAAGGAAAATGACAGATTCTGGAAGGGATGTGGAAAAATAGGGATGCTAATGCACAATTCAGAACTGGTCCAACCATTCTGGAGGACAATTTGGAACTGTGCCCAGAGGGCTATAAAGCTGCTCATGCTCTTTGATACACCAATATCACTGCTAGGTCTGTAGTCTGGACAGATAAAAGAAAAAGGCAGAAGACCTCTGTGGACAAAAAGGTCTTTTTATGGAGGCAAAGAATTGGAATTTGAGGGGATGTGCATCAATTGCTGAATGGCTGAAGAAGTGGTTGCATATGATTATGATGGAATATGATTGTGCTCTAAGAAATGAGGGGGATGATTTTGGCAAAACCTGAGAAGACCTATATGAATAGATGCAGAGGTAAGCAAGCAGAACTAGGAGGGCCTTGTATATAGTAACAGCATTGTTTTAATGATGATTACACAATCAACTGTGAATGACCTAGTTACTCTGACCAAGAAAATGATCGAAGAAAATTCCAAAGCCCTCATGATGAAAAATGCTGTCCATCTCCAGAGAGAACTGACAAACAGTGTAAATTGAAGTATATTTTTTTACTTTTTAATTTTCTTGCTTTTTATGACATGGCTAATTTAGAAATGTTTTGAATGATTTCACATGTATAATGGATATATTGCTTGTCTTCTCAATGGCTGAGGAAGAACAAATTTGGAATTCAATTTTAAAAAGTATGTTTAAAATAAGTACCATTTTTTCAAAAGATGGAGGAAAAGCATTTGAAATCACCCATGACATAGATCATATTATTGTCCTCTTGAGACTTGAACTTTTCTATAGCAGAGAGAAAAAAACCTAAGATTTCTGCCTGGCTCCCTGAACCCCAAGAATGTTTCTGCCATTTCAAGCCAGATGGGTGTACAGTTCAGTGGGAGCCAATTTTTGGAGGTCCAGGCTTGGGCTCTATGGTAGTAGAAGTTTTGGTTAATGGCTTGTGTACACACCAGCCAGAAGTTAGCTCTGTAGCCACTCATCTAATCCTAGACGATAGTCACCTAGTCTTCCCTGTTTCAGAGAGCTGGAAATGATCTACAAGTAATCATTTACAAGCCTGTTGTTCCCGTACTTTCATTACCTCAACCTCAAGTGTTCCATCAAGCTCAGTGTCTGGAGCTGTTACCCTCTTCTGGCCCCTCTTCAGTGATTTTGAGGCATCTTGTCACCTGGTGGACAGGCAATATGTAATCAACTTGTAAAAAGACAGGCTGAAATCACACGGTGGTGAGCTTTAACTGAGCAGTTAATGTTTTTCCTAGAGTCAATTGGAAGGCATTCTTTCCCCTGCACCACCTAGCTGCCCTTAGAAAGCTACTGAAGCCCTAGAACAGAATGATATGATTTTTAATTACCATTTTGGTAATTGTATAGAGAATGTTTTTGAAAGGAGAAAGACTGCCTCTATGTCTGTTTTGTTCAGGACCTGTAATTTCATCCTTATGGGGAAGTCACAATGTGGAGGTTATCTACACTCATCGAGATGTACTACTGCTCTGTAAATGATTTTCCTAGGCAAACTATGATGCCAGAGGACTGAAGATAAGCATGCTGCCCATCTCTTTTGGAGAGGTGATGGATTTAAAATACAGAATGAACCTTAGATTTTGGGGTGTGACTAATGTGGAAATTTATTTTGCTCGACTGTGTGTGTGTGTGTGATGAAGGTTATACTTCTTTTTGTTTCGTGAGGAAGAAGAAAAAATAATTGCTAAAAATAAAAGTAAAATTTTAAGTTAAAAAAAAAAGACCTATAATGAGGGCCTAGAGCATGTCTAGAACTCCTGAGCTGGAATATGTGTAGAACAGCATTACATAAGGGGCAGCTTGGTGGTGTAGTGGATGGCTTGCAGGGGCTGGAGTCTGGAATGCTTATATTCCCAGTTCAATTGCTGAGTCAGACATTTAGTAGCTGTGTGTTTCTGGCAAGTTACTTAACCCTGTTTGTTTAAGTTTGCTCATCTGTGAAATGAGGTGGAGAAAGAAATGGTAAACCACTCCAGTGTCTTTGTCAAGAAAACCCCAAATGCAGTCATAAAGAGTCAGACCTAAGTGAAATGACAGAACAACTATGTATATGTATATGTATATGTATATGTATATGTATATGTATATGTATATGTATATGTATATGTATATGTATATATATGTATATGTATATGTATATGTATGTGTATACACATCCACATTTGTATGTAAGCTTTTTGGAAATCAGGATTGCCTAATTCTTTGCCTTTGTCACCTTTGTTGATCTCCGTGCCTGATACATAGTAGGTGCTTAATAACTTTATTTAATTGGTTTGAAGCTACCCCATGAAGGATTAGAATTCCTTTTTGTTTTTTAATTTTATATAAATTTATTTATTTTTGGTTTTCAACATTTACTTCCACAAGATTTTGAATTCTAAATTTTCACCCCATCTTGCCCCTCCCCCCAAAATGGCATGAATTCTGAATACCTCTTCACCTAGTCTGCCCTCCCTTCTCTCTCTCGCTTCTCTTATTTCTTTCCCCTTCTATTTTCTTGTAGGGCAGGATAGATTTCTGTACCTCATTTCCTGTATTTCTTATTTCCCAGTTGCATGTGGAAACATTTTTTTTAAAACATGTGTTTTTAAAACTTTGGGTTCCAAATTTTCTCCCTTCCTCCCACCCCACCCACCCTCATTGAAAAGGCAAGCAAGTCAATACAGGCCATACATGTGCAGTTATGCAAAACACTTCCATAGTAGACATGTTGTGAAAAACTAACTCTATTTCCCTTAATCCTATCCTGCCCCCCCATTTATTCTATTCTTTCTTTTGACCCTGTCCCTCCTCAGAAGTACTTCCTTCTGATTACCCCTTTCCCAATCTGCCCTTCTCTCTATCATCCCCCTGCTCTCTTGTCCCCTTCCTCCCCTATTTTCCTGTAGGGTAAGACAGATTTCCATAACCAATTGAGTGTGTATGTTATTCCCTCCTTAAGCCAAATCCTATGAGAATAAGATTCCCTCATTTCCTCTCACTTCCCTGTTTCCTCCGTAAGAACTTTTCTTGTCTGTTTTGTGTGAGATAATGTACCCCATTCTACCTCTCCCTTTCTCCTTCTCCTGGTATAATCCTCTCTCGCCCCTTAATTTTATTCTCCAGATATCACCCCTTCATCTTCAACTCAGCCTATGCCCTCTTATCTATCTATCAATCTATCTATACATACATATAATTTTTTCCCTCTCCACTACCCTAATACTGACAAAGGTCTCATGAGTTATAAATATCATCTTTCCATGCAGGAATGTAAACAGTTCAGCTTAATAAGTCTCTTATGATTTCTCTTTCCTGTTTACCTCTTCATGTTCCACTTGAGTCTTGTATCTGAAAGTCAAATTTTCTATTCAGCTCTGGTCTTTTCATCAAGAATGCTTGAAAGTCCTCTATTTCACTGAATGACTGTTTTTTTCCCCTGAAGGATTATACTCAGTTTTGCTGGGTAGGTGATTCTTGGTTGTAATCCTATCTCCTTTGCCCTCTGGAATATTATATTCCATGCCCTGGTCCTTAATGTAGAAGCTGCTAAATCTTGCGTTATCCTGATTGTGTTTCCACCATACCTGAATTGTTTCTTTCTGGCTGCTTGCAATATTTTCTCCTTGACCTGGGAACTCTGGAATTTGGCTACAATATTCCTAGGAGTTTTCCTTTGGGAATCTCTTTCAGGGGAGATCGGTGGATTCTTTCAATTTCTATTTTGCCCTCTGGTTCTAAAATATCAGGTCAGTTTTCCTTGATAATTTCTTGAAAGATGCTGTTTAGGCTCTTTGTTTGATCATGGCTTTCAGATAGTCCAATAATTTTTAAATTCTCTCTCCTGGATCTATTTTCCAGGTCAGTTGTTTTTCCAATGAGATATTTCACATTGTTTTCTAATTTTTCATTCTTTTGGATTTGTTCTACTGTGTTGTGATTTCTCATAAAGTCACTAGCTTCCAATTGCTCTATTTTAATTTTTAAGGAAGTATTTTCTTCAGTAATCTTTTGGACTTCCTTTTCCATTTGGCCAATTTTGCTTTTTAGGGCATTCTTCTCCTCATTGGCTTTTTGGACCTCTTTTGCCATTTGGGTTAGGCTATTTTTTAAGGTGTTATTTTCTTCAGTATTTTTTTGGGTCTCCTTTAGCAAGCTGTTGACTTGTTTTTCATGATTTTCTTGCATCACTCTCCTTTCTCTTCCCAGTTTTTCCTTTACTTCTCTTACTTGCTTCTCAAAATCCCTTTTGAGCTCTTCCAGGGCCTGGAATGGATTCATATTTTACTTGGAGGCTTTGGATGTGGGAGCTTTGACTTTGTTGTCTTCTTCTGGTTGTGTGTTTTGATCTTCTTTGTCACCAAATATAGTCTGACTCTTTCTGCAAGGTTTGCTCATGATCCCAGCCAACTACTTGGGTTTTAAACTCTTTGTAAAGGTAAAAGTCTGCTTCCAGTGTGGAGAATGTACTATCCGAAGCTTCGGGGGTTTATATAGCTGTTTTCAGAGATACTTGCTAGGGACCTGTAAATTTTTAGTTCTTCCAAGGTGGTATGATAAGGGTCAAGGTGTTTACTGTTTCCTGGCCTGTGCTCTGGTCTTTGAGTGACCGGCCACAGGCAGTCTTTTTTCTCTTGGAACTGTGAGGAGGGTTTCCTCTCCATTGCCTCTACAAGCTCCACCGCGCCAGGCTCCTCCTCACCCCAGGACTGCTACCCAGAACTGTGACCCAGATCCAAGCACGGGCAAAGCAAGAGATTCCTGCAGTCCCCTTCTGATCAGCCACTTGATTCCCCCTCAGTCTGTGGGCCGGAAGCTCAGGACACAGCCACTGCCCCGGTGCCTGCGCTGTGGAACTGTCTCTGACCTAGCTCTCTCACCGAAAAAACAGACATTTCCCACTGACTTTCTGAGTTGTCTTTGGCATTCTTGGATTGAGGCATCTGGAAGCTGCGACAGCTGCCAGTGATTCAGTCCTCTGAGGCCTGCTCCAGGTTCGCTGTGGCCTGTGGACCCACGCTGAACTGCGCTTTTCTCCCCACCTTGCGCAATATGCCTTTCTGATCAACCATCCAGGCTGTCTTGGGCTGGATATTTGTTCTACTCTGTCTTTTTGTGGGTTCTGCTGCTTCAGAATTTGTTTAGAGCCCTTTTTTACGGGTATTTGGAGGGGTTTGGGGAAGAGCTCAAGCAAGTTACTGCTTTCATGCAGCCTTCTTGGCTCCGCCTTGGTGAGAAGTCTTTAGAATTCCTTATTTTGGATTAGGAATAATTGGTAAAAACCACAATGAGGCAAATTTAGGTTTGAGTTAAGAAAACTTATCAATTAGACCTATCTAAAAGTAGAATTGGGTTTTTCTGAAGAGGCAGTTGGGGCTCTGCCCTCATTGGAGGCTGGATAGGCACATGTAATGGTATGTCATGGAGGAAATTCACTTCTACAAGATCCTTTATGACTCTCAAATTATGTGATTCTGTAAAGTCATTTCAGGTCAGCCACAGTTAATTAATTTGTTTCTTAATCCATCTGTCCTCCCATTACCTTCTCCATCTGGCCCTAGGGAGAATTCAGGTGGTTTCCTTGGAACATCCAAAAACTGATCCCTATACCCAGGATCACAATAGCAGAAGGTGAGAAACAAGGACAGCATCCTTATAGCTCAGAAAATGACCAGTAACTATAGGTCGCACTGTGTATCCTGAGTAGGGAGTCATATCTCCTTTCCTCCTTCAATCCTTCTTCCATGGCTTACTAGATAGATAGAAGAGAGAGAAGAAATTGTACAAGATAGTAGCAAGTGAACCTAGGAATATATGTGAGGCCTTGTTCCTAAACGATTTCTCATGAAGATAATGGGAGTCAGTGCTAAGCTGACATGGTAAGGGAACTAGAGGTAGTGGAAAAAGTGTTCACGCAGTACAGCTCCTTTGACCTAGACCTACGATGATGCACCACTTCAGATGTTCATATGGACTATTTGTGCCCAACCTGTGGTAGATCCTTCTGAGATAGTATTGGTCTGATTAGCCACTGTCGGGCACACTGTACTTTGACCCTGATAGAGTGATGTCATTTTGGTCCTCTTTGGGCACAGAGGACAAGCACCACCACATTGCTGTCCTCTAGGTTAAGAGGCTATTATAGCATCTTGTTCAGGAGAATCTTCAAACCAGGTCAGACTCAAGACTCTTCAGGTAACTCAGATGGTGCTTTAGCTCTTTGGGAGGAGGCAGTGGTCGGGATGAAAGATTTCATGGTAGGAACTTGACAGCAAGTTATGAGTTGGAGGGGTTAACAGATGTAGTGACCTTGTACAGTTATCCCACCTTCCTGAGCTTCAGCTCTGCAGAGATTTCTGTTTTTCCTGAGAAATCCAGAGGACATCTCCCTTTGGCTCAGATCTTTTTCCTTTCTACTTCTTAGTCTCAAACACACCTGAAGTCCCTGACCCCTGAGCCTGCTTGAGTCCTGGTCTGTATCTTCTCAAATGATAAGAGCTCGTTGGGAATGGCCTTCTGACCCACAGCTCTGTGGAGCCTTGGACAGGTTACCTTAGGAAGTATTAAGGATATGCTCTAAAGCAGAACTGGACTGTTTGAGTTAAGTTTCCTTCCAGGTGGATTGATTTGGGACTCACTTAGGGACTCTGGGGCATGGGGGATATTAAAAACAACGGCCTTGGCAGAGGAGCTCCTGACACCCCAGGGGGCCTCCTCGCTGATTGTTTTACATTCCCTTGGCTGCTGATTGTACCTGGTTTTACTTTTTTGGACTTCATTTTGCCAAGCCTGGAGTGTCACTTAACTCTGCCTCAGTTTCTTTAAAAATCTGTAAAATGGGGATAATAACAGCACCTGCCCTCCATGGTTGCAAGGTTAAAGTGAGGTGACTACAACACTATATAAATGCAAGCTCTGTTTTTACAAACAATCAGTTTTAAATCAAAACATCCTACAGTGTCTAGGTGACAGGCCCTGAGGCTAGTGGCAGCCTCCCCTGTATGTTCTGTGGTCTGGGCTCTCATCCGTTTCCTGCTGCACAACTCTTATCAGGTGGAAAAAAGGATTAGTCTTGCCTTGTTTGAGCCAAAGAGAAGAGCTATGGGCAATGAGGGAAAGTTTCAAGGAGGCAGTTTAGGCTCAGTGTCAGAACAAATTTCCTCACTATTAAAGCTGTGCAGAAATGGGCTGGGCTGCCCATTCCAATGGGAGATGTTGCCTGGTGCCTGGTGCCTTGGTTTTGCATACCCTGCCTACTTCTTATACTGTCACTTGTAGGAAATAAGTATTTCTCTTTCTTTTCTCAAATGTGGGGGGAAGGATAAAAAGACTCTCATAGCATCAAGGCCATTAATGTTTTTAAACCATCACCTCAAAAATCAAGTACCACTCTACTCAATTAGACCAATGTGGGGACAGGCATGCCAAAGTAGGGCTGAGAGCACAGTGTCCACCAGGGTCCTAAAAAACCTTCCTGTGAACAAGGCCAGAAGCATGGCTTCTGTTATAGATGGCGGGGTGAAGGACAGGAGATGAGTTAGCTGAGCCTCACTGGTTGGGCAGCCAGAGAGGGTTTGTTTAGGGTTAGAGCACCTAGGAGGGACACAGTTACTATGCTGACTATTAGTCTGCAGTGTCATCAGACTCCACAGGACTGACAGTAAGGGTGTGGTCAGTGTAACCACTGTCAGTGACCATGGCTGGAACCCCAGAGGCCTTGTAGTATTTGTAATAGAGCCTGAGTAGTTATCTTTTGGCTTCTTTTGGTACCAATTTAAGTAGTGCTTGAACTGGCCTTACACTTGTGGGTGACTTTCTCACTGCCAAGGAGCCTGGAGACTGAGTCAGTAGGTGGCTCCCAGTAACCTGCAACTTGCAAGAAATAAAGGGAAGTCAGTTGAACCTTGAAATATATAATCAGCTCTTATATTCCTAAAATGACATGCAATGTTAGCTAATGTGCAAAACACTGGGCCAAGAGCTGGGGGTGCAACTAGTAAAGAAGAGACAGTCTCTGCTCTGAACAAGTTCAGATTTTAAGGAGAACAAGAAGTCAAATCAGTGAATACTTATGAGACTCCTGCTGTGTGCCAGCTACTGTGCTAATAAGTGCTAGGGAGACTAAGAAAGCCAAAAGACATTCCCTGCACTCAAGCAGCTCACAGTCTAGGAGAGGGAAATAGCATATAAAGAGTTATGTACAAAATGGCTATGCATAATACCCCCAAAATCTTGTGTAGTATCAAGCTTTGGTAGGAAGAATTAGTGAAATCTCTAAAGGAAGCCGCTAGGTTTAAGGACGACTGAGCAAGACCCCTTGTAAAAGGTAAGATTTTGTTCATTCTTTGTCCCATCTTCATGGACGTGGACTCTTCATAACTCTAGCACTTTTTGTCCTCCACTATCTGTTGAAATCTGTCCAAGTTCTCGTGCATTGTTCCATTGTACTATCTCTCCATCTCATCTCTGCCAACCCATTTTCCTTTTGCCTTCAGTCTTTCCCAACATCTGAGTCTTTTCCAATGAGTCTCATCTTTTCATGTGGCCAAAGTCTTTAAGCTTCAGCTTCAGTATTTGACCTTCCAGTGAATAGCCTAAATTAATTTCTTTAACTATTGACTGATTTGATCTCCTTGCTGTCCAAGAGACTCTCAAAAGTCTTGTCCAGCATCAGAATTCTAAAGCATCAATTCTGTGGCTCTCAGCTTTCCTTGTAGTCCAACTCTCAGAGCCATACATGCTACTGGAACAACCAGTAGCTTGCAGTGCATCTGTGGAGCTTTTAGAGCTTGTCAGACACCAAGGTCAAATGCTGATCCCAGGCCAGACCCGGTAGTCCTGAGTTTTGTCCTGCTACTGGACTTTGATGTTTCTGGAAGAGATAGTGAGGCTGATGACTTTGCCCAACTCTGCCTCACTTAAATCCAGTTCATGGGCAAGTCAACATATCACTCTGTGATGTCATTAATTTTCTTCGAAAAGGAAGGATGAATAATAAACAATGAATTGGATTTTAGCGAGGTACAGGTACTCAAAGTTGTCAGCCTCACTCGGTCTTCCAGAGTCATCAAAGTATGCTATAATCTGTATTGTGATGATTCTCAAAAATACTTATCCATCCATGCCCCCTTTGCCATCCTCCAGTCTCACATCTCTAACTGCCTATTGGACACAAGAAACTGGATGTCCCATAGACATCTTAAATTCAAAAAGTCCAAAACTGAAATCAATCACAAATCACAAAATTTTAATAATAATTTTTATTTGATGCTTTCTGTTTCTTACATTACCATAGTATTCTGTTTGTGTTCCATCCATCTTTCCAGAGTGCCATCCTATAAGAAAAATAGTGGTTTGTTTGGTTTTTAGGAAAAATAATCAGTATAATTGAGCAATACATTGAAAAAGTCCAAAAACATGTGCTATGTTTAATATCTGTGACTTCCCACCTCCCCTGATGAGTAGGTTGGGTATATCTTCTCATATCTTCATTTGAGTCCCACTTGACCTTTGTAATGTATAAAATTATAATTTTAATTCATTTTTGATTCTTTGGTAAGTCATTGTTCTTTCCATCCATTTGTTTTCAAAATCAAATTCCTCATTCTTGCATTTACTGAAACTCAGTTTATTAAGCATATTTTGTCCCTCAGCATTATTGAGAATCATCATTTTATCAGGTATTAATAGGGTACAATTCTGTGTGTTTAAATTCTTATATAATAGTTGAAAAAAAAAAAGAGCAAGAAAAAAATCTTAGAATGACAGCCTTATGCCAAGTGGTATGAGTGACCTGAGGCATTACAAGGATTGTCATAGAAACAAGCAGGTTATGTGTGTGATGGTATAGAAGGAGGTTGCTTGGGAAAACCAGGAGTCTACTGCTATAGGCCATAGCTATTCTGGAACCTGGGTCTGACTTTCTAATCATTAATTGAATAGTATGTAGCAGATGATAATGATTTTTAAAAATAGCCTCTGAATATATATAATAATATACATATATATAATGATAAAAACAAAAATAATCTTATGATTATCTCAAGAGATGCAGAAAATGCTTTTGACAAAATACAATCCCCATTATTTTAAAAAACAATACAAAGCATAGGAATAAATGGAGACTTTCTTAAACTGATAAATAGTATTCATCTGAAACCAAGAGCAAGCATTATCTGAAATGAGAAATTTGAAGTCTTTCCAGTAAGATCAGGGGTGAAGCAAGGGTGGCCATTAATAATACTATTATTCAATATTATGCTTAAAATGCTATCTATAGCAATAAGATAAGAAAAAGAAACTGAAGGAATAAAAATACTCAATGCAGAAACAGAACTGTCACCCCTTGCAGAAGATATGATGGTAACCTTAGAGAACCCTGGAGAATCAACTAAAAAAAACCAGTTGAAATAATGAAGAACTTTAGCAGGGTTACAGTTCATAAAATAAGTGCAAGCAAGTCATCAGCATTTCTCTACACTTCCAACAAAACCCAGCAGGAAGAGATAGAGAAATCCCATTTAAAATAACTCCGGACAACATCAAATACTTTGAAGTGTTTCCATGTACTGCCAAAATAAACCCAGGGAGGGGCAGCTAGGTGGCGCAGTGGATAGAGCACCGGCCCTGGAGTGAGGAGAACCTGAGTTCAAATCCGGCCTCAGACACATAACATTCACTAGCTGTGTGACCCTGGGCAAGTCACTTAACCCCATTGCCTAGCCAAAAAAACCCCACCAAAATAAACCCAGGGATAATATGAACACAGCTGCAAAACACTGGAGAAATATTAATAGCTCATGGGTAGGCTGAGAGAATATAATAAAAGTGACGGTTGTACCTAAATTCATTTAGTCATTCAGCACCATAACAATCAAACTACAAAAGAATTATTTTATACACCTAGCAAAACTAATAACAAAATTCACCTGGAAGAACCAAAGGTCAAGAATATCAAGGGAATCAGTAAAGAAATGTGAATGGAGGAAGCCTAGGAATTCCAGATTTTTGTCAAGAATTACTGGCTAAGAAATAGACTGTTGGATCGGGGGAATAGATTAGGTACACAATACACAGTAGTAAATGACCATAGTAATCTAGTGTTTGGTAAATGCAAAGACTCAAATTTTTACCGTTTCAAAAGAATTGCTGGGAAACCTGGCAAGCAGTTTGGTAGAAACTAGGCACAGACCAACATCTCACACTGTATACCAAGAGATGATGAAAACGGATTTCGACATAAAGAGCCATAACAAGTAAATTGGAGATACATAGGAAAACATACCCATCAGATCTGTGGATAAGAGAAAAGCTTATAGGCAAAGAAGAGAAAGGAAAAGGAATGTTTTTGATTATGTGACATTAAAAAGGGTTTGCAGAAACAAAACTGATGCAGCCAAAATGAGAAAGAAAAAAGGAAACTGGGGTGGGGGTGGGGAAAGGTAAGTCCTGGGCCTAGAGTCAGGAAGTCCTGAGTTCAAATCTAGCCTTAGATACTTACTGTGTAACCCTAGCCAAACTACTTCACCTCTTTCTGCTTCACTTTTCTCAACTGTAAAATGGGGATGATATTAATACCTTCCTACCAGGGTTGTTGTGAGGATCACATGAAATAATATTTGTAAAGTGCTTAGTACAGTACCTGGCACATAAAAGGCCTTTAATAAATGTTTGTTTCCTCTCTCCTTTCTCCCTTCTCTTGCTTCATTCCTTTCTTCCTTCCATCCATATATCCATAAAGGATAGAAAGTTCTCTTAATTCCAAGTTCAAATTCCAAATAATTAGTGTTATTCTAGATGCATTTATATATTAATTAGGTTCTTTGTAGGGAGGTAGTAGAGTGATCCTCTACATTTCACAGTATACTTCTGTAGGTCTAAAATTGTTCAATCTACAGTAAAAGAAACTGAGGCAGAGCTTTGAGCAAATAGCACTTTATTAAAGGGAACATGGTCCCCTCTAATGAGGTAGACCTCAGATCTTCACAATCTAAGATAACCCCTTCCTCCAGGTTCTTAATTTCAATATTAGGAAAACTACATAAGATTATGTTAATAACAAGAAAAATTTAAATCCTATGGTGATATCAACAGATGCAGACAAAGCTTTTAACAAGATTTTTGTTGCTGTTGAGTGGTTCCATCGTGTCTGACCCTTCCTGACCCCTGTGGGGTTTCCTTGGCAAGATAATGAAATGGTTTGTGATTTCCTCATCCAGTTATCCCCATTTTACAGTTGAAACTGAAGCAAATAGGTTAAGTGACTGGCCAGAGTCACACAAGTAGTAAGTGTCTGAGGCCGCATTTGAACTCAGGTCTTTCTAACTTCAGGCCCAGCAGTCTATCCACTGAGCCACTAAGCTGCCCTTTGACAGATATGATACCTATTCCTGTTTAAAAACATAAAGCATTGGAATAATGGCAAATTAAAGCTACTCCACAGTACCACCTCTTTCATCAGATTGGCAGAGTTGACAAAAAGTCAAAAATGCCAAGTGCTAGAGTGGCTGTGGGGAAACACATACACTGTTGATGGAGCTACAAGCTGGGCCAGCCATTCTTGAAAGCAATTTGGAACTATCCTGAGACAATTACTAAACACTGTACCTATTCTTTGAGCCAGCAATACCACTACTAGGTATGAAGAAATCAAAGAGGAAAAGGGCCCATTTGTACAAAAATATTTATAGCAGTTCTTTTTGTGCTGGCAGTGAATTGTAAACTGAAGAGGTTCCCATCAGTTGTGGAATGGCTGAACATGTTATGATATACCAAGGTGATAGAAAACTATTGTAGTGTAAGAAACCACGATGGGACCATTTCAGAGAACCCCTGGAAGACTTGGATCAATCAATGCAGAGTGAAGTAAGCAGATCAGGAGAAAAAATTATCGAATGACAGCCTTGTAAAGAGAAACAACTTTGAAAGATTTATGAACTCTGATCAGAGCAGTGACCAAAATCATTTTTCAAGAGGATTCATGATGAAACATGCTACCAACTTCTGACACTGATGTGACTGACTTGTAGAATACATATTGAGATGCATATACTTTTGATGTAGCCAATGTGTGAATTTCTTTTTTTTGGTTATGGATATTTATTACAAAGACTTTGCTTATCTTTTTATCCCAGTGGGGTGGGGGAAGTGGGAGTGCTAGGAATTAGATTTTTGTGTACCTCCTTCCTAGGACTGAAGGAGGAGGGATGAGAAGAATCCCTTTTGGTGTGGGTGGTCTTCCCTCCTGGTACCCTGATATGTCATATTTTTTTAAACTTCATGTGTAATAGGGGCTTGAGATTGAAGTGCTTGATTTAAATTTGCTGTTTGGGGAAGTGCTTTGTTAAGTGAATTGAATTGGAGAGTAAGAGGCAGCAAAGAATAAAGAAAAGACCAGGCTATGTGTCAAGAAGGCTTGTATTGAGACTTTGCTATAATTTTAAAAAATGTCTCATATTGCATTTTATTTTACTTTTTAAATTTTAAATTCCATTTTAAACTTAAATTAAAAAAAAACATTTCCATGTATGCAGCACAACATGAAAAGCGGAATCAGTATAGAACCGTGAATTTCCATTTCACGCTATTTCCTTTTTTTTTTGAAAAGTAATAAGTACTACACATTGGTTTCAAAGCTGCCCTGCTTTGCTTTCTTCAAAGTTTTCTTTTTTCCTTTACTGTGCACATTTCATTATACTTTTGTCTCTCCAACCTCACCCTGCCCTGGAAATGGCTACCATTAGGAATAAATATGTATGTATATATAAAACGTAGCTATACATTCTTCTATTTATTAGTTCTTTCTCTGTAGGTGAATGCCATCTTCCTACATGAGTTCTTTGTAGTTGATTTAAATTCTGTAATACTCAAAATGACTTACTCATTCAAAGTTGTTCTTAGAACAGTATTGTTTAATGAAACTAATTTACATGTTCAGTGCCATAACAATCAAACTACTGAAAAAATTATTTTATGGAGCTAGAAAAGATAATTACAGAACTCACCTGGAAGAACAAAAGATCAAGAATATCAAGGGAATTAATGGAAAAAAATGCAAAGGAAGGTGGCCTAGCCATACCAGATCTAAAATTATTTTATAAATCGGCAATCATCAAAACTTGTTTCATACTGGCTAAGAAATATATTGGTAGATCAGTGGAATAAGTTAGGTATACAAGACACAGTAGTCAGTAACTGTAGTAACCTGCTGTTTGATAAACCCAAAGATTCCAGCTTCTGGGATAAGAACTCAGTATTTGACAAAAACTGGTAAGAAAACTAGAATATAGTATGGCAGAAACTAGGCATATACCAACATCTCACACCATATACCAAGATAAAGTCAAAATGGGTACATGATTTCGACATAAAGGGTGAAAGCATAAGCAAATTAGGAGAGGAAGGAATAGTTTACCTGTCAGATCTATGGAGAAGGGAAGAATTTATGACCAAACAAGAAGAAAA
Organism: Phascolarctos cinereus; assembly: GCF_003287225.1. Lineage (NCBI taxonomy): Eukaryota > Metazoa > Chordata > Mammalia > Diprotodontia > Phascolarctidae > Phascolarctos > Phascolarctos cinereus. The sequence continues at coordinate 36,534,965 of NW_027555625.1, read as the reverse complement.
GAACATTTTGAAATGCAAAATGGATAATTTTGATTAAATTAAAATTTTTTGCAAAAACTAAACCAATGCAACCAAGATTAGAAGGAAAGCTGGGAAATAATTTTTACAGGCAATGTTTCTGATAAAGGCCTCATTTCTCAAATATATAGAAATACTTTTTCTTACATAAAATTAAAATGTTTTTGCACAAACAAAACCAACAGAGTCAAAACAAGCAGCAAGTGGTGAGGGTGAAGGGATTTGATAGCAAATTTTTCTGGTAAAGATCTCATATATCAAATATAAAGGGAAGTCAGCCCAAATTTATCAAAATGAGGGCCATCACCCAATTAATAAAATGGTCAAAGAATTAGAATAGGCATTTTTCAGAGGAAAAAAGTCAAAGCTCTCAATAATCATGAAAAATGCTCTAAATCAGCAATAATTGGAGAAATGATATTTAAAACAGCTTTGAGGTACTACCTCATTACCTTACCCATCAGACTGGCTAAGATGACCAAAAAAGAAAAATGACAAATGCTTAAGAGGTTGTGGAAAAATAGAGACACTAATGCACTGTTGGTGATTTGTGAATTAGTCTGACCTTTCTGGAGAACAATTTGGAACTATACCCAAAGGGCTAAAAAAACTGTGCCTAACCTTGGAACTAGCAATACCATAATTAGGTCTGTATCAAATAGATCAAAGGAAAAGTACCCATATGCACAAAAATCTTTATGTCAGCTCTTGTCAAGTAGCAAACAATTTGAAACCGAGGGGATGCCCATCAATTGAGGAATGCCTAAGCAAGTTATAGAATATTAAATGTGATGGAGTATTGCTGTTCCATAAGAAATAATGAAGGGGATGGTTTCAGAAAAACCTGGGGAAATTTATAAGAAGTGATCAGTACAGTGAAATGAGCAGAACCAGTAAGTCTATATGATAAACTAATGTAAAGAAAATACAACTGTGAAAATCCTTTGCTACTCTGATCAATGCAGTCATCCACCACAACTTCAAAGGTTTCATCACGAAAAATACTGTCCTCCTCCAAATACAGAACTGATGGATTCAGAGGGCAGATATTGAAGCATATTTTTTCCTTTGTTTAATGCTATTTTCCCTGGAATATGGCTAATACATAAATATATTTTACATAACTTATGTATGATGGGTATTGTATTTCTTGCCTTCTCAGTGGTTGGGAGAATGAATGGAGGAAGGGATCGAATCAGCAATTTAATATTACAATTTTAAAAAGAAATGTCAAAAAATTAATGAAATATGATAAATGAGTGTTCCTGAGTAGTAACGCCTTCTAGTCAAGTACTATAATCCCTTGGTAGTTTCTGTTTGTTAAAATAGGGATTGGGCGCGCATAATTTAGTAGCAGTATTGTCCAATGTTCATTGATTTAGAGCTGGAAGGGACATTACAGGTTTCATTCTAGTCCAGGTGTCTCATCTTTAGATGAGGAATCATCCAGAGGTTTTGACTTGCTAAAGGTCACAGAGCCAGTAATCAAAATTTGAACCTAGCCCTCCTACAAATCCATAATGTTTTACCAGCCATGCTATTTTTTATCTGCTTTTTCTGGTCATTTAAAATTGTCATTCACTTAGCTGTCATAATTATGTATGTTATTCTTTCATTCTGCCCTCATCATTCCATATCACTCTTTAAAAATCTCTCTTTATGTTTTGGAATCTTCATGTGTCATTCCTGATAACTAATTAACCAGACATTCCTCAATCTTCAGGGACATACTTGCAATGGAGAAATGGGGGGGGGTAGCATAATTGTTTGTTTTTTAACTACTGCTGCCATATTTTTTTGTACATGGGTTTTTTCCTGTTGTCAACAAACACCTCAAGACATTAAACTTAATTGTAGCAATTAACTAGCTGGACCAGAGAAAATGAATAGCTTCTTGTGAAATTCTAAAGGCTTTTTTAACACATAGTTGGACAGATGTGCAGCTCCAGGACCCAGAAATATTTGCTTGTGTTTTTTACATCCCCACAAATGGTGGGGATGTGTAATTTGTGAGTTTGCCAAATTCGTTTTTCTACTTGACTGGAATTTTTTCTCTCTCTTCAGCATTTCATCACTGAGCTTCTCCCATCCCTTTTTGGCTGACTTCCCCCTAAACGCATTTTATTCCATGAGACCATACCTCTGAACCTTTCCTCTGAACCACTTCAAATTTGCTTTCTCAAAAACTAGAGTACAGTCAGATTGTGGTTTTTTTCCCTGTAGTTTGATTTTAAAGTAAAAGATTTCATAACATCAAAGTATACATTCTCATATCCTGTTATTGGTATTAAAATACATTTTTATCAGCAAAGATTCTGATCAATTTAACATGAATATACATTATGATATTACAATTTTAGGTTAAGCACTTTTCTTTCACATTTAAATTCATTCTGACAAAAAAATTTTTTGAATATAATTTTGTACACCTAAATGAAAAATCACACTTTCTATATCTTGACAGTATAGTATACAATCAAACATAGCTCCAGCAATGAAATGTACCTGAATTACATTAGGAAAACTTTATAGGTGGAAAAGCATATAAATCATTCTTTCACACAAATGAAGGGGAGTGAAGGCATTTTATTTCTAAGAATCACTTAATGCATCAAAGTAAGTAAGTTTTTGCTTTTTTTTGGATGAATCTTTTAAGAGATTAAAAAACACCCACCAATTTTTAGAAAAACACTTTCTCTGACTTAGGGAAAGAATAAAGAAATAAATACGTGTTTATCACTTAAAAGGCAAGTAAACTCTTGTATTTTTAAATTTCTATTTAAGTGATAGTCATGCATCAGAAAATCAATATATGTGTAATGAATATATTAATAATTTAGATTTCTCAGAATTGCCCCTATCGTGAGTCAGAGCTCACAATGTAGCTTGAAATGATCAAACTTGAGAATCCCTGCCTGTGTACCTGAATTGCAGCAAATCAAAGATTATGGAAACTGTTTCTGTCACAGAACTTTAATGCTGTGCCCCTAGGGAAGGTGGTCATGACCCCAAAGTCTTGACTCCAGAATTATATTGTGGGATTTGTCAATTTCTCCTGGTGAACCACTAAACCATTGTTTGTAATCCACCTCCCCCCCCTCCCACTTGTGACTTATGTATATATATCTCTGCCTTCACTTTGATGATGGGATCTCAACCCCTAAAAGGAAGAGACCGTGTCTTTGCGACCTGGACCCCAAAACGGAAAAGCCCTGGACTTTCTCACATGGCCAAATCTATGGCATTCACTGAGGCTACAATCCTATCTACTGGCTTTTCATTATCGCCTAAACCCAATCTCCCAATGGTCTATTACCCTCTATTTTCTATTTCCTCCCTGATGGACTCTGGGCCCTTTCCCACCCTTAATCCTATCTAGACTCCATTCTCTTTTGCCCACATGGTGCAGGTCCCCTGGAGTTTAGATCCCTCCTTCAGTGACCCCAGATTACTTGGCCAACTTCAGCAAGGTGGAATTCTATCAGGAAGACTGCAGATTTGCAAATCTGTTCCTCAAAATTAAACTAATTAAAAGGCTCCCTGATCACTGGCACTTTGTCTCTGGCCCCTTGTTTCGTCATTCTAAGGTTAGAGACTGGCTCAACAAAATCCTGTGAACACCTTCCAAAAACACAGCCCAGGCCAAAGCAAAGCCTTCCGTCCTCCCGCGGTCCCAGCAGGTGGCCGAGCCCCCTTGACCTCTCCTGCCGTCCTGGGCCCACTCCTGTCCTGCTCCTCCTGGAAGCAGCCCCAGGGGGCTGAGCCAGCGCTCGGGGCATCCAACCCCAGCCCGTGGTTTCCCTCCTCAGAGCCGTCGCTTCCCTGCGTGTGTGCGTCACTTCCTGCGGGAAGATGCCGGCGCAGGGGAAGCATTTTATTAGAGCTGCGGCCTGTTGTTACTGGCTGCTGGAGTGAGAGAGACTGCGGGCTGGACTAGCCTCGGAGGAGCCCCAGGGCCCCTCGAGGTCTGCGACCCCACGCCTGGTAATTCCTCTTGGGCTCTAGGGCTGTGAAGACCACGCAAGAGGTAAGAGGAGGAGCGGAGGGGGCGGGGCTCCTGGCAGGAAGGGCGGGGAAAGCAGCGAGACAGGACAGCATTCCAGCCCGGGGGAGGGGCTGGCCGTAGGCATGCGCAGAAGGCGCCTCAGCCTCCACACTACGATTCCCAGAAGGCCGTGCTCGCCTCAGGGGCATTTTCGGAAGAGAGGGCGGGTTGTCCCTTACGTAACTTCCGGCATCCCACTTTCAGCCTCTTTAATGGTTGATTGTGGCTTCTTTTCCTTCTTTGTCCTTAGTTGAAGTGTGACGGGGTGAGCGGGGCCAGGCCCAGGCGGAGCCGGCTGCGGGGGTGCGGCGGGATCGGAGCACCGGGGGCTGGCTGGGGAGCAACCAGAGAATGGGAGGAGAGTCCGTCAGGGGAGGCAGGAAGCCCCCGAGGGGCTCCTAGGGGTCTGGGGGCGGCCCGTGCGGGGGGAGGGGCGGGGTTGGAGGCCGAGCAGGCGGACGCGGAGCCTGGGGGCGGGGTCTAATCCTTCTTCAGTCACTCCCGCATCCCGTGGCCCTGGTCAGGGCCTGCTCCTCCAGGCTTCAGGCCTTGCCCTGTGCCCAGAGTCCCAGGGAAGATGCTCCCGGTGTGAGCCTGTCTGATCCTCGGTGCGGACTTCCCTTGTCCTTATCTCTTCCTCCCAGCATCCTCGTGGGTAGCGTCTCCTCTGGGAAGCCTTCCCTGATGCTGCTGGGGCCCCGTGCCCTCCCCCTGCTGAAAGGGTCATCTGTCTGTCCTCCAGTTTGTCTCTAAAGAGATGCTGGCCCCTAGACAGCCTCCCCTCCCCCAGGAGAGAAATGACCTATTCCTTCCGGCTCCCTCCCATCCCGGCCCCCAGCCCCTGCCCCCCTCCCCGATCTCCCCGCTGTGGAGAAGTGGGAACGTCTGGTCTGAGCAGGGCAGACCCCCGGCGTGACCCCTCACTCTCCTGCTTCTCATTTCCTCCCCAGCTCTGCCTTCTGTGGCCTCTGCTCTGCCCCAGAACAGCCTGGAGGAGGAGGGAATGGCTCCTGCCGTGACAGCCAGGCCCGGGAAGGTGAGTGCCACTTGCTGCTTTCCTCAAATAGCATCTCAGGTCAGAGACCTTGGGATAAGTGTCTTTGTCCTGTGCTGTAACACTAGGAATTGTGGCCATCAGAGAATCATATAACCAGAGACACCAATTTATCCTTTCCCTCAAAAAAGGCTATAGTTGCCTTTTTTTCCTTCTAATTTTGAATTCCAAATTCTTTCCCTCCCTCCAGTCCTTCCTCCAGCCACTGAGAAGGCAAACAATGGGAAATCCATTTTTCCTTGGAAGCAATGCAAAACATTTCGATATTGGCACTAGTCCGAAAAAAGTATATAAGAAAAATGAAAGTGAAAAAGAATATGCTTCAGTCTGCACTCAGTCCATCAGTTCTCCTTTCATTTTTTATAATTAGTCCTTTGAAATTTTTATGGATTTTTTTTGCTCATCAGAGTAGCTGAGTCTTTCACAGTTGATCATTACTGCTGCTACTGTGCCCAGTCTTCTAGTTCATCTCACTTTTCACATTTATTGATTTTATTTTGAATTTATGGAATAAAATAAGCATTTCCAACTTGCTATTCCCTTTAAATCTCTAATAAAGTTATGTAAATTTCTTTTTTTCTTCCTTCTCTTTTTTTCCCTCTGACTACAAATTGCTTTGATTTCTTTATTGGAAAACTGCTTTGACCATTTATCAATTGGGGAATGATTCATATTCTTATAGATTTGACAAAGTTCTTCATATATTTTAGATATAGGACCTTTACCTAAGAAACTGTCTATAAAATTTTTTCCCCCAGTTTTCTGCTTTCCTTCTGATCTTAGCAATGTGTGTTTTATTTGTACAAACCCTAATGTAATCAAAATTATCTGTTTACACATCACACTACTCTATCTCTTGTTTATTCATAAATTGTTTGCTTGTCTATAATTCTGGTAAGTAATATGTTCCATATTCTAATTTTCTTTAATATCTCTCTATCTAGGTCATGTATCCATTTTGAGCTTATCTTGGTAAATGGTGTAATATATTGATCTATGTCCAGTTTCAGCCATTCTGCTTTCCAGTTTTCCCAACAATTTTTACCAAATAATGAATTCTTATCCCCAAATCTTAAGGCTTTATCCTTGTCAAATACAAGGTTACTATGTTTTTTGCTGTAAATTGTATGTCTACTCTGTTCCATTGATCTACCTTTGTTTTTCTTAGCCAATGCCAGATAGTTTTCATAATTACTGCCTTATAATATAGTCTGGTACTGCAGAACTTCGTTCCTTGACATGTTTTTCATTAGTTCCTTTGATATTCTTGACTTTCTGCTCTTCCAAATACATTGCTATTATTTTTCCTAATTCAGTAAAATAATTTTTTGTTAATATAATTGGGATGGCATTGAATATATAAATTAATTTAGGCAAAATTGTCATTTTTATTTATTGGCCCTGCCTACCCATGAATAATTAAAATTCCTCCAGTTATTTAATTCTGATTTTATTTGTATAAAAAATTTTTAATAATTTTATTCCTGAGTTCGTTTTGGCTGGTGTGCTCCCAGGTATTTTATACTATCTAAAGTTACTTTAAATGGGATATCTTTTATTATCTCTTGCAAGGTTTTGTTTATGATATGTAGGAATGCTGATGCATTATGTGGATTTACTTTATAACCTGCTACTTTATTAATTATTTGAAGTAAAGTAAGTGGGATTTTCCAAGTATATCATCATATCATCTGCAGAAAGAGATAGTTTATTACCTATTTGCCTATTCTGATTCTTTCTGTTTCTTTTTCTTCTCTTATGTTGTTGTAATCTTTTAGCTAGTTTTATGCTATTGCTAGGATTTCCAATACAATACTAAATAATACTGGTGACAGTGGGCATCCTTGTTTCACACCTGATCTTACTGGGAAGGCTTCTAGTTTATCTCTATTACAAATAGTGCTTGCTGATGGTTTTAGATAAATACTTTTTTTTAATCGACTTAAGGAAATATCCATTTATATCAGGTATTTTTTAATAGAAATGAGTGTTTATGCATGTATTGATATAATTGTATGATTTAAAAAAAACTTTTTATTGATATAATTAATCATTTTAGTAGTTTTCCCTGTGTCAAATCATCCCTGCATTCCTGGTATAAATCCCACTTCATCATATTGTATAGGCTTTGTAATATGTTGTTGTAATCTTTTAGCTAGTATTTTTTTTAGAATTTTTGCATCCATATTCATTACTGAAATTGGTCTGTAATTTTCTTTCTCTGTTTTTACTCTTCCTGGTTTTGGCATCAGTATCATATTTATTTCATAAGAGGAGTTTCATAGGATCGCTTAAGTATTATTCCAAATAATTTATTTCATATTGTAATTTATTGATCTTTAAGTATTGAATGGAATTCACTTGTAAATCCATCTGGTCTTGGTTCAATTTCTTTTTCTAAAATAGGTCTATTTAGGTATTTTGTTTACTCTTCTGCTAATCTAGACAATTTATATTTGTGTAAATATCCTATTTTACTTAAATTGTTAAATTTTTTGGCCTACAATTGGGCAAAATAATTCCTTATATTTGCTTTAATTTCATTTTTGTTGGTGGTATATTCACCCTTTTCATTTTTGTACTAGTGATTTGATTTTCTTCTCTTCTCATAACCAAATTAACCAATTGTTTATGTATTTTATTTGTTTTTTTCATAAAACCAACTCCTAGTTTTATTTATTAAGTCAGTGGCCTTTTTTTTTTGCTTTTTGGTGAGGCAGTTGGGGTTAAGTGACTTGCCCAGGGTCACACAGCTGGTAAATGTCAAGTCTAATGTGTAGGGCCAGTGCTCTATCCACTGCACCGCCTAGCTGTCTCTGTCAGTGGATTTTTTTACACTCAATTCTACTAATGTCATTTTTAATTTTTAGGATATTGACACACAATCCATCTGCCCTCTCTCTCTCTCTCTGTTTTGTTGATGCAAACATTTTAGAGATATACGTTCTGCTCTGATTCCTGCTTTTGCTGTCTTCCATAGGTTTGAATGTGTTGTCTCATTTCAGTAATTTTCTTCAGTCAAATTATCGTTTTGTTCTTTAACCCCCTCATTCGTTAAGATAAGACTGTTTCAGTTCCAGTCAGTTTTCGATACGCATTTCTGTGGTCCCTTATTCAGCATGATGTCATTGCCTTGTGATCTGAAAAGGAAACTTGACGTGTCTGGTCTTTTGCTTCTGGCTACAACATGCTTATGCACTGATACATGATCAGGCTTTGTAAAGGTTCTGTCGGCTGCTGGAAAGGGCAGCGTCTTGTCTGTCTCCATTGAATTCTTCCCAGACACGGGTCATACCTGGCTTGTCTTAGATTCTGCTCGCTTCCTTGACCTGCTTCTTATTTAGTTCTGGGTTAGATTGGCCTCATTCTGAGAGGGGAAGATTATCGAAGGCCCCAACTGTTGCAGTGCTACTCTCTGCGTCTCCTTCTAATTCATCTGACTTTTTTGTTAGCATTTAGATGCTATACTCTTTGGTGTGCATAGACTCAGTATTGATATTGTTCACTCTTGGAAGACGGTGGAGTCGGTCGGAATTTTCCGGGCTCTCCCGATCTCCTCTACAAACAGACAGAAAGTTGCCACGAAATGAATGGAGAGCAGCAAATAAAGGAGTGAAGCGGTCGTCCTCCTAAGACAGCTTGAGAGGACCTCAGACAAGAGAGGGCTTCAGAGGACTGAGGCTTGGCCTGAGTGAAGCGCAGTTACCTCCAGGCTGACTCCACTGAACCAGCGAATGTCAGGCCTTGCATCAGCTCTGTCAGGAGGCACACTAGGCCTTAGGAAATTTCACTTTACAGCTCAGCCTCAGGGACTTTCGCCTCACAGACTTGTACCTCAGACTCTGGTCTAAGGGAAAGCAGATGGCTGAGTGCAGGAAGACTAAAGCTCCCCCTCCCTCCCTGCTGTTTCCAGAGCCTCAGCCTAGCGGTGCTGACCAGAAGCTGTCTGGGGCTGTGGCGAGCACATGCTTTGTGAGTGCAGTGCCACAGGGAGCAAGAACACTTTCAAGGCAATGTGGCTGGTGCTATAACTAATTCAGTCGAAGAGAGGAATCCCTGGTGAGCTCTTTGACAGAATTAAAAAAATAGTAAGGAAAACCACAATTTGGGATTAAAATTTGATTATAAGAATAAACTGCCAAAAATAAAAATAAGCAAGCAAAGGGAAAAAAACCCAATCATAGATAGATACTTTGGTGAAAAAGAACACCTGGGTTCATATTTAGGGGAAAATAGTGAGGTGAAAAAAGCCACTTCAACCCCAAAGAGCAATGTCAAAAGATCACAAACCCAAAAATGAGCTCTTGGATGAATTTAAAAAGGAATTAAAAATCAAATAAGAGAGATCAAGGAAAAATTAGGGGGGGAAAAGATTTTGACCAATTTGAAAGAGATATAAACATTTAAAAATTTTTTTCCACTTAATAGTATTTTGTTTTCTCCAATTACGTGTAAAGATAGTTTTCAACATTCTCTTTTGATTTTGCGTTCCAAACTTTTTTCCCCTCCAGCCTTCCTTCCCCCTTCCCCTAGATAGCAAGCAATCTGATATAGTTTACACATGTACAAGCGTATTAAATGTATTTCCACATTGGTCATGTGGTGAGAGAAGAATCAGAACAGAAGGGGAAAACCATGAGACAGAAAAAAATCAAAAACCAAAAAAAGTGAAAATAGTATGCTTTGATGCGCATTCAGACTCCATAGTTCTTTCTCTGGAAGTGGAATGGCATTTTCTAGCATGAGTCTTTGGAATTGTCTTAGATCATTGTATTACTGAGAAGAGCTAAGTCTGTCAAAGTTAATTATCAAATAGTGTTGCCATTACTGTGTGCAATGTTCTCCTGGTTCTTCTCACTTCACTCAGCATCAGTTCATGTATGTCTTTTCAGGTTTTTCTGAAATCTGCCTACTCATCATTTCTTATAGAACAGTAGTATTCCATTACATTCATATACCCAAACTTATTCATCCATTGCCCATCCCCTCAATCTCTAATTCCTTGCCAACACAAAAAGACCTGTTATAAATATTTTTGTACATGTGTCCTTTTTACCTTTTTTATGATTTCGTTGGGATAGACACCTAGAAGCAGTATGGCTGGATGAAAGGGTATGCACAGTTATATAGCCCTTAGAGGGAATATACCTTTTCCCCGGTGGTACATGGCACCTACACAAAAATTGATCATGTATTTGGGCATAAAAACCTCACAATCCAATGCAGAAAGGATCATGATGCAATAAAGCTTCTAATTCTATTAAAATTCTGTTCACCTCCTTAACTTCTACATTTTGTGGTTAGATTTCTCCAATTCTGAGAGGGGGAGGTTGAAGGACCTTCAGTCCCTCAATTGTAATAGGTCTTTTGCACCTCTTCATGTGATGTAATTTACCCTATTTTACCTCCCCTTTCCTCTTCTCCTAATATAATCCTTTTTTTCATCCCTTAATTTTTTTCATATCATATCAAAATGATCTGTTACTCACACCTTCTATGTATTTCTTTTCTAACTGCCCTAATAAAGGTACAGTTCTCAGTACTTATAAATATCATCTTTGCATATAGCAATGCAAAAAGTTTAACCTCGTTGAATAACATGTTTTTTTCTTTCCTCTTTACCTTTTTATGCTTCTCTTGAGTCTTTTATTTTGAGGTTGAATTTTTTGTTCAGCTGTGGTCTTTTCATCAGGAATGACCAGAAGTCCCCTATTTCATTGAATATCCAGCTCTTCCCGCGAAAGATTATGCTCAGTTTTGCTGGGTAATTGATTCTTGCTTGTAATCCAAGCTCCTTTTCCTTCCAGAATATCATATTCCAAGCCAATGATCAAGACAATTCCAAATGACTCATAATAATAGCTGAGGCAAGGAGAGAAAGGCCTGACATAAATGGAGTTGAGGGGAGAAACACTTTCTTCCAACTTTTCTCAAAGTCCTTGTGCCCAAACTGTTCTTATTTTACCATCTTTATTTGGATTGATAGTCACTCTCTCTTTTTATGATGGGGTGAGGGGCAGGGTAGAAGGAAAGGTGCTACTGGATTGGAAAAGGGGACATTTATGAAGTTTCTAAAAAGAGGGGATAGATTCTGCAAAGCCTAGGCTCATGACTTTTAATTCTGGCACATTCCTAGAGTTCACCGGTAAATGAGTGGGTAGAGAGCAATTAGAAAGCTTTCTTTTATTTCTTCTATAAGGCTTTGTGCTATTTCACCAGTTATTTCTGGAAAAAGACCTCTTTCCTTCACCCTCCAAATTTTATCCTCCTTTATACCAAAGAAGTAGTTGTACAAAAGTACCAGTGACTTTACCTGACAGTTCATAAAACATTCTCCTCTAGTGGTCTCCATCTTCTCGGCTATCAGAAGTGGCAACAGTTTTTTTCATTTTATTTTATTTTTAATTAACGGAATAAAACAATCATTTCCATAACAAAGTACAATAAAAAAGATAATTGTACATGAAACTGCAAATCTGCTATGCATAACTTGCTATTCCTTTCAAATATACAATAAAATTATCAAGTAAATTTTTTTCTTTCCTCCCCTTTCCAGCCTAGAGATGGCTACCATTAGACACAAATGGGGGGGGGGTGTAATCTATATATACTTCTGTTTATCAGTTCTTTCTGTAGATGCAGATGGCATCTTCATATGTCCTTTTATTGTTAATTTGGGTATTTTTATAATAGTCAAAATAACTTATTCATTCAGAGTCATTTTTAAAACAATATTGCTGTTATTCTATACAGTATTTTCTTGGTTCTGTTCACTTTTTGCTCTTCATTATTTTGTCAAAGTCTTTCCATGTTTTTCTAAAATCATTTAGCTTATCATTTCTTATAGCACAGTAGTATTCCAACAATCATATAACGCAGCTTGTTCAGCCCTTCCACATCTGGTAGGCATCCCTGTAATTTCTAGTTCTTTACCACCACAAAGAGAGCTGCTATAAATATTTTAGAACATACAGGTTCTTTTCCCTTTTTCTCCAGTCATCTTTGGATATAGACCAAGTAGTGGTATTGCTGGGTCAAAGCATATTGGTATTTTAATAACTCTTTATGTATGATTCCAGATTACTCTCCAAAATGGTTGGATCATTTTACAATTCCACCAACAATCAATTGGTGTCCCAATTTTTCCACATACTCTCCAACATGTGGCACTTTCCACTTCTGTCATTTTACCCAATCTGATAGGTGTGAAATGATATCTGAAGGTTGTTTCACTTTTCATTTCTCCAATCCAGTAATTATTTAGAGCATTTTTGTATGACTATAAATTGTTTTGATTTCATTACTGGAAAACTGCCTGTTCATATCCTTTGACTATTTATCAGTTGGGGAATGATTCATATTCTTATAGATTTGACAAAGTTCTTTATATGTTTTAGGTATGAGGCCTTTATCTGATAAACTGTCCATAAAAATTTTTCTCCAACTTTCTACTTTCCTTCTAATCTTGCTATATTTATTTTATTTATACAAAACCTTTTTAATTTAATGTACTTACAATTATCCATTTTATACCTGACATTGCTATCTCTTGTTTATTTATAAATTGTTCACCTAGCCATAAGTCTGATGTGATGTGATATGTTCAACTTTTTTTATAATTACTTAGAGTTCAGCATCTTTTTCTTTGTTATTAAATTATATTTTTGTAATTTTTGTGTATTGTGTTCTGTTGGCTCTGCTTATTTTACACTGTGTCAGCTAATGCCTATCTTCCAATCCTCAAAATTCTTCTTATTTGTCATTTTTAATTATATAAATGACAGTGTTATTCACGTGCCATTTTTTCTAGCTATTCTTTACTGCTAAGAATTCAGTTTGTTTCCAATTCTTTGCTACCCCAAAGAGTGCTCTTGTGAATGTTTTTGTCCAAAAACTCAATTGTGGCCTTGGTCGGGTGATACCAAAAGGGAATGGCAACATGGTACAGTGAGAATAGCCCTGGATTTGAAGCTGGGAGGATGTGGGCTCAAAGTGCAATCTACCATTTACTCCTTTCAACCTGAAGCAAGTCACTTTCCCTCTCTGGGTGGGCCTCACTTCCCTAACGTGTAAAATGAGAAAACTGGACTCTAAAGTGTCTTCCAGCTCTCAATACATGAACTAGAAAGTTGTGGTCCTTTAACACCCTTTTCAGCAGTAAAAAAAAAAATGTTCCTATGCTGTTACAGATAGGAAATTGTAGTCCCCCATGCTTGCCTTTGCTCTTATGAGCAAATGCTCCAGGATCATTGAACACAATTATGGTCATTTGAGAGCAGCACATTTTAAGAACCACAGTGATTGAGTGGAAAGAGATCAGGCTGATTGGTCAAAGAAACTGGGCTTGTTTAGTCTGAAAGAGAGACTTAGGACCACATGATAGCTCTATCTTCAACTATTTCATTTTCATTGTTTATTTCTGCAAGTAGAAAAGGAATTGTCCATATTACTTCTTCAGCTCAGAGGGAAGAAGTAGGAGCCTTGGGTACACATTGTAAAAAACAACAAAAAACACACACACATTTAAAATGGATGTCTTTGGAACCATTTACAACATAAACATTTATTAAGCACCTACAAAGTGCCAGGCACTGTGCTAAGTGGAGCATACAAACGATAGCAATAATGGCTGTTGCCCTCAAGGAGCTTACAAACCAATCAGAGAGGAATTCTTGTTAAAAAATTTTTATTCATTTAATTTTTAGTTTATTGAATAAAATAAGCACTTTCAAGACATAATATCATTTAAAAAGATGATTGCACATGAAACTGCAAATCTGTTGTGTGCAACTTGCTATTCCTTTTAAATATATAATAACGTTATATAAATTTGTTTCCTTTCCCACCCATCCCTAGAGATGGCTACCATTAGATACAAGTGTGTGTATGCAAAATCAATCTATCAATACTTCTATTTATCAGTTCTTTCTGGGAGAGGAATTCTTAAGTGCCTGCTATATACCAGACACTGTAACTGCGATACAATTAAATAAATGAAACAATCCCTTGTGGCAAGTGAAAGATGAAATGACTGAGGAAACAAAGGTTCAATCCTTTGGGCATATCGCAATGCATGGCAATTGCACAACAAAGTGGGACCAGGTCCCTTCCTCAACTTAGGACTGGACCCTCAATATAGGGGGTGATGTACTTTTATACATTTAAAATAATCAAAATCAGTTAATTAAAAGCAAATAATAGAATATTAGGCAATCTTATTTCTAATTTGAGGAAAGATTGGGAACTTTCCATGTTGGGAGAGGGAAAAGCAACAGGTTCAGTTCCCTGAATTCAGAAAATGAGGTGTCCCACTCCCCGTAAGAGTCTATATACAATCAAAGGAACATGGAAATGATAAGTAATTGGTTAGTATTGATTCAGTTTTTAGATAAGACACACAGGTTGCTTGAGATATACAATTGTGAGAAAATTCCTTACATCAGTCTTTTTCGATCCGACTGGGTTTCTGATCACCATAACCTAGGTCCTTAAGGACTAAATAGTGGGTAGATTAGGTCTTGTTTCTCAGCCACACAAGGCTAGGTTCAAACAATGCAATAAGGTTTTCTCCCAATTCCCACAATTAAATAAATTTTTCTCACATGACAGAAGTTGGACTAGACCTATAATTGAAAAGAAAAAGAACTGAGCTACCCCAGAATTGAGTCACAAAATGGAGCTGACTCAATTGCCTCAATTCCTTGTACCATTTGCTGTCCTAATGCCCTGCATTCCCTCACTCTGCTGGCAAGCAGATTACATTTGAGCTTTGTAACAGAGTTATAACTGAGTAAGCACAAATGTTTCTGATGTTTCAGGAATCAGTGACATTCAAGGATGTGGCTGTGGAATTCACCCAGGAGGAGTGGGTGCAGCTGAACCCATCTCAGAAAAAGCTGTACAGGGATGTGATGCTGGAGAACTATAGGAACTTGGTCTCTTTGGGTAAGAACAGCTACCCCTTTGGAGTCTTGATATACACTGTGACAATTTTCAAGATTTTAGCAGTTATTCTTTGGCATACAAGAGGAAAATATTCTTAATCCTTTTGGAGCCAAGAGACAGATTACTTGTGCTACCTGTTTCCAGGAAAGAAGTATGCCTGGAAATTGATTTGTTATTCTTGAGAATGTATCTTCCCCTCTCTGTTGCTTCAGTTTTAAGATTTTCTTTTTAATCCCAATGTAGGTTTCATCATACACAGTGTTCCCACTGTCTAGGTAGGCAATGAGTCAAATGAACTATTTTTTCCTAAGTCCTACTCAGTAATCCATTCTACCTTAATACAGAATATCCTTTGGTGGTCCTTTGTACTATCTTTGAGGTACCTAGCATGCCTATTTTTTCCTAAAGAGGGCTTGAGCTAGTTTTGAGTTCTTTTATTAAGTTTTATGCTCTAAAGGCTTTTATTAAGCTTTAAAAAAGGTTAATTTCTCCTCCTTCTGCTACTGTAAATAGAGAAAAAACCCTATTTCTCCCTTCAGCCAGCCCACTGAGCCCCCCCCAGTTGAAAAAAAATCTCAAAATGAGCTAACATAGTGTCCTTGGTGGTATAAGATACATTCAGTGCCCTTATTAACACTCACCGTTCTACTAGAGTTGAGAGGAGTATTTCATCTATCTGTTTTATGATGGAACTCTGAAATGACTCCCTAGCACATTCTGTTTTTCAATGAACAGGATTTGCAGTTTCTAAACCAGATGTGATCTACCAGATGGAAAGAAAGGAAACATCTTGGATACCAGAGGCAGATATTCCAAGAAGCAGCTTTCCAGGTGACTACATAAAAATCAACCAGATGGGTTATTGCAAAATACTGATCTGTGGTTCATTTTAGGTCAAAGCTCTTGTAAAATATGGAACAAAGTGGTTTATCAAAGTTTCTCAGGCCAGTTGAGAGGAGCTGAGACTTTAAAAAATTCGTTTTTTTTAACCTCAAAAAGTTACTTTTTTTGTGTATCTCTTTACTGAAATGTACCTCTACTCTCAAAGAAATTTGTTGCCTCAGTATAGGGCAGTTATTTCTATTCTGTTCATTGAAGATTATCTTATTGTAAGTAGGCATTCTCCTGCCTCACTTGCATGAATTCATTCTCCCTTTTAAAATGTGCACATTGCTTAAGTTATAAAGTAATGTACTCTTTTTGCTTCTGAGTTCTCTTCTGATAATTCCTTCTGTTTTGTTTTTATGATTATGTTCCTTTGCTGCTGTTGCTTTTTAAAATATTTAATCCTAAGTGTTTAATAATAATCCTAATTATCCTAATTCCCCTTTCTTCAGTCTGTGATCTTATGTGTCGTCTTGTTTTTCTTTATGTTTTGAAATTATGTTTATAAAGGCATAACAATATGTTTATGTGACAGGACTTGTGTGGCCATAACGCCAGTATTGGACCTATAGGTATTGGTTATTTTGCTATTTCACAAAAAGTTGTGAAAAATATAGAGAATTCTTTGTTTTTGGTAACATTTTAAGGATGCAGACCTAGTAGTGGGACCCTTGTGTCAAATGATATGAACAGTTTTGTACCACTAGGTAAAATTGCTATGTTACTTTTAAGAAAAATGGCAGCAGTAACAAATACCAATGACAACATAACTGCCAAAATTTATCATTTTAAAGAATCTTTGCTAATCTAATGGCTATTTATTGATACTTCCTAATGTTTTCCTTTTAATTTCTTTGATTATCAGAGTT
This sequence comes from Phascolarctos cinereus, assembly GCF_003287225.1. NCBI lineage: Eukaryota > Metazoa > Chordata > Mammalia > Diprotodontia > Phascolarctidae > Phascolarctos > Phascolarctos cinereus. The sequence continues at coordinate 36,518,149 of NW_027555625.1, read as the reverse complement.
TAAATACTGTTTCAGGCAATTAAGAATTTCTTTTGTCAAAAATACCTGTATGTCTTACTCTTATGAACTTCAATCAATTCCTTACAAAGTAGATATGTTGGATTTTGTTCACATTTTTTTTCTCGTATTTCTCCTTTATTCTGTTTACTTCATGTATCTATGTCTCTTCCTTACTGTAAACTCAGTTTTTCCATTTTCTTTCTGTTCAGTCTTTTCCCTTCCTATTTTCATCTAAGAAGGTGAGGATATATTTGCAAATTCTCAAAGTCATCTGTTTTTTTTTCTGAATAGTCTTATCCCATTCAAATACCAGTCAATGAAAGTAGAGTAAGGGTTCATTCATTCCCCTCCAGTAACTTCATCCCAGATGAATTCATTTACATAGGTTACCTTTGAGTCATCAAACTTTCACATAAGATAAATTGATCCTTAGTGAAAGACTAGTAAGACTAGTCTTCTCAAGTGAGAAGGCAAGAGAACAGCTCTAAAACCTTTGAACAGCTAAGAACATTGGGAAAGGGTTAAAAAAAGGCCAGTTTAATCAGCTCTTTATTCTTCCTTTCAGAGAACAGAGAATTTACTGGAGATAAACCTCTTGAATGTAATGAATGTGAAAAGGCCTTCTGGAGCAAGGAGCATCTTGCTGTGCATCAGAGAATTCATACTGGAGAGTTTGTTTATCAGTGTAAGGAGTGTGGGAAGGCTTTTCTCTACAACTCAGAACTTCTTCAACATAAAAAAATTCATACTGGAGAGAAACCATATGAATGTAATGAATGTGGGAAGGCCTTCAGGAAAAACTCACAACTTACAGTGCATCAGAGAATTCATATTGGAGATATTCTTTATGCATGTAAGTACTGTGGGAAAGCTTTTCTCTACAACTCAGAATTTGTTCAACATCAAAGAATTCATACAGGAGAGAAACCTTATGAATGTAGTGAATGTGGAAAAGCCTTCAGGAGGAAGGAACATCTTACTGTGCATCAGAAAATTCATACTGGAGAGAAACCTTATGAATGTAGTGAATGTGGAAAGGCCTTCAGAAGTAAGGGACATCATACTGAGCATCAGAAAATTCATACTGGAAACATTCTTTATGAATGTAAGGAGTGTGGGAAGGGTTTCCTGTACAATTCAGGTCTTATTCAACATCAAAAAATTCATAGTGTAGAGAAACCTTATAAATGTAGTGAATGTATGGAGGCCTTCAGGAGTAAGACACTACTTTCTGTGCACCAGAGAATTCATACTGGAGAGATGCTTTATAAATGTAAGGAATGTGGGAAGGCTTTTCTCTACAACTCAGAACTTCTTCAACATCAAAGAATTCATACAGGAGAGAAACCTTATGAATGTAGCGAATGTGTGAAGGCCTTCAGGAGTAAGTCCCAACTTACACTGCATCAGAGAATTCATACTGGAGAGAAACCTTACAAATGTAGTGAATGTGGGAGGGCCTTCAGGAGTAAGGGACATCATACTGTGCACCAGAGAATTCATACTGGAGAGAAACCTTACAAATGTACTGAATGTGGGAAGGCCTTCAGGAGTAACTCACAACTTACAGTGCATCTGAAAATTCATACTGGAGACATTCTTTATGAATGTAAGGAGTGTGGGAAGGCTTTTAGGAGTAAGGGACATCATACTGTGCATCAGAGAATTCATACTGGAGAGAAACCTTATGAATGTAGTGAATGTGGAAAGGCCTTTAGGAGTAAGGGACATCATACTGAGCATCAGAGAATTCATACTGGAAAGATGCTTTATGAATGTAAGGAGTGTGGGAAGGGTTTCCTCTACAACTCAGGTCTTACTCAACATCAAAAAATTCATACTGAAGAGAAACCTTATGAATGTAGTGAATGTATGGAGGCCTTCAGAAGTAAGACACTACTTTCTGTGCACCAGAGGATTCATACTGGAGAGATGCTTTATAAATGTAAGGCTTGTGGGAAAGCCTTTCTTTACAATTCAGAACTTATTCGACATCAAAGAGTTCATACTGGAGAGAAACCTTATGAATGTAGTGAATGTGGGAAGGCCTTCAGGATTAAGACACAACTTACTGTGCATCAGAAAATTCATATTGGAGACATTCTTTTTGAATGTAAGGAGTGTGGGAAGGCTTTCCCATATAACTCAGGACTTATTCGACATCAAAGAATTCATACTGGAGAGAAACCTTAGGAATGTAGTCAGTGTCAGAAGGCTGTCAAGACAAAGGCACATCTTACTGTGTGTTAGAAAACTTGTATTGGAGGCATCCTTTATAAATGTAAGAGTGTGGGAAGGCTATCCTCTGCAACTCAGATCTTAGTTGATATCAAAGTGTTCATATTGGAAAGAACTCTTATGAATGTAATGGATGTGGGAACATCTTCAGAGTGAGGATACAACTTACTCAACACCAAAGAATTCATTCAGGAAAGAAACCTCAACAGTGTAATGCATGTAGGAAGGCCTTTGGACTGAGGACACTACTTTATGTCCACCAGAGAATTCATACTAGAATGATTCTTTATGAATGGAAGAAGTAAGGGAAGATTCCCCCAGCTGACTAGACTGTGATTCTGAGTCCCTAGATGCAGTTCAGAGAGTCCTTATTTAGACTTCATGGAAGAAGAGAACCCTGACCTCTGCAGAGGCCTCTAAAGGGGCAAAGATTTAGTCTTATCCTCCCATGGACCTTCAGGGAGGGAAAGGTTATGCTGGTTGAGCAGAGGTTACTGCTGGTAGTATTGGGAGAGCCTTAGTATTAACTTTGATCCCTGGGCATATGACATGCAAGATGCTTGGGGATCACATCATGAGGTGAGCCTGAGCCTAATGAGTGATGAGTAATTGTTGAAAGTGCTTGAGGAATATACCATAATCTGAGCTGTGTTTCTGATGTTGCTGGTGCTGCTTCTGATCATATTCATTTGGGTAGCCACTGTTGGGCCATAAAGACTTGGAATCATAAATAATAATATAAATATAGGGAAGTCAATTCAACCTTGAAATGTACAACCAGCTCTTATATTCCTAAAGTGATATAAGATGCTAGCTAATGTTCTTGGGGCCCTTTCTAGTTTACATTATACAGGATGCCTCAGAAGTCTTAGTGTATTTACATGTTACCAAAACTTAAATTGTATTATGTTTTATCTTCCTAGAACAATAGAATCTCATAATTATGAAAATGGGAGAAATCCGCCAAAGCTCATTATGGATTCCAGTTTTTGGTTATTGTCCTTTCAGTACCACCTCTGCCTTCCTTTTTCCTGTGACCCTCTCTTTGCCCCTCTTTTCTTCTATACTTTGTGTGTTGTATCCAAGTTTCCCTGGACATTTTGCTCAGTATCATTCAAGGCCATCGTTCTTGCTGTTTCCCTTAAAAGTTCTGTTTCATTGAGGTGTTTCTGTGGTTGGCAGAGTGACCAGCCAATAGGTAGCTTGTTCTCCTGGTGACCCCCTCATCACCATTTACTTGGAAGTCCTTTGCAGATACTCTGCCCCTGCCTTAGCAGCCGTGGTTCCACTGTTTCTATATCATCTGCATCCTTTCGTGATCTTAGATGTGTGAATATCAGAGACAGAATAGACCAGGCCAAGACCTTGTGAAGTTAGAAAAGAAGGGAACCACCAGAGATACAGTAAGTAGAATCCTTAGCAGAGTCTCTTAGGAACTGTGGCAACTCTGAGGAATGGCCTACATGACTCAACCAACCATGAATGAACAAAGAAAATATGTTTTGCAAACAAGGGAGTGGTTAATCCATCAGCTGTGCCACACCTAGTAATGAACTTGGTACAGTCAATTTGACAGTGTCCCTAGACACCAAAGTGGTGAAGGAGAATGGCTCCCAATTTCAGAGGGTTCCATACTTTGATTCTTACCATGTGTTTTCAGTAACACTTTGTTAAACATAGTAGAGTTTAATCGGATAATTTATGTTGAATTATCAGTTGGTTAGCTTATATGGGAATAATCAATGATTACTGTTATTCTGGAAGACACAGTGGATAGGTGTTCATAATCTACTGTACTAATGAGGGACTCCCAAACCCTTCAGGATTACCCCTAGAACTTTGAGGGGAAGAGTAGTCCAACTCTGATAACCTCACCTTCAAGTAGGTTTGGGGTTGGGAGAGTAGTTCTCCTAACCCTGCTACATGTGTTTACCGGCTTGTATTAGTTTGTCCTTAATGTTTAACAAAATTTGTTTTTTTAAAAAGTTATATTTTTTCATTGTTGCTACTACATATAAAGTTTTATTGTTTTTAAAAGAAATGACTTCCAAGGAAATCGTCTGATAAAGTCCTCTATGGCCAAAGCATTTTATGAAAATTGGAGGATGTTGCCTGTAACCACAGTTATAATTATTTAGCTTAGTTTTTTTTAAAATTCAGGTGTAAACCTTGTTTTGAAGCAATAAGCCTGTTTGAATTCACTTCAATCAATAGGATTTTTACAGTTCCCTCCGACCTCAGTCACATGTACTCCAGTATCTGTGTCCTTCCTTGCCAATCTGAAATCTGAGCCCTTTAGTGAAGACAAAAAACTGATGCTGATTATGTGGTGAGATTACTGTCTTGAAAGGACTGAGGCAGTGTAAAGTGACTGAACCTTCCTGGAGTTGTTAGGTATGAGATCTTCCCTCTTTCCATAATTCCAGGGACCATGGATTCCTTTGGAGATGGATTCCACATCCTGCTCTCCTTATTGCCAGTTTTGGGGAAGGAGAAGGAGCCAAAGCATCACATAAAGGAATGAGGAAATGTGGTCCAATGGAAACATTCTGAATTGGAATCAGGGAACCTGACTTAAAATCCCAGTTCTGTCACTTACTACCTCTGACCTAAAGCAAATCACTTAACTTATCTGCCCCAAAGTTCCTTCATGTTTATAATGAAGGCCGGCCTTCAAGTTACTGGGCTATAAGATTCTGCCTTGGTATAAAACTTTGATCTTTGGAAATACTCATACCTAATTCTAGAAAAGAACAGACAACTGAATGAATGAAAAAGCCTTCGTTAAGTGCTTACAATGTGTAAAACACTGTGCTAAGAGCTGGGGGTGCAACTAGTAAAGAAGACAGTCTCTGCTCTGAACAAGCTCAGACTCTAGGGGGAAGAACAAGTCAAATGAGTGACTACTTATGAGACCCCTGCTCTGTGCTAGCCACTGTGCTGATAAGTGCTAGGGAGACTAAGAAAACCAAAAGACATTCAAGGAACTCACAGTCTAGTAGAGGGAAATAACATGTAAAGAGTTATATACAAATAGGATATACAGAATATCCCCAAAGTCTTAGTGCAGTATTGAGCTTTGATAGGAAGAATTAACGAAATCTCAAAAGGAAGCCACTAGCATTAAGGAGAACTGAAGAAGACCACTTATAAAAGGTAAAATTTAGCAGCTTCTATATTAAGGGACAGCAGGGACTGGAATATGATATCCCAAAGGTCAAAGGAGATAGGATTATAGCCTCACATAAAACAGACAAGGCTTTTATAGTGGAAAGGAAAAGGGGGAAGGTGAGAGAGAGGGAATAAGTGAATCTTATCCTCATTGGATTTGGCTTAAGGAGGGAATAACACACTCAATTGGGTATGCAAAACTATTTTGCCCTACAGGAAAATAGGGAGGAAGGGGATAAGAGAGCAGGGGGATAATAGAGGGGAGGGCAAATTGAGAGAGAAAGTAATCAGAAGCAAACACTCCTGACGAGGGACAGAGTCAAAAGAGAATAGAATAAATGGGTGGGATAGTATGACTACTATGGAAGTGTTTTGCATGACTACACAAGTATAACCTGTATGAGTTGCTTGCCTTCTCAATGAGGGTGGGTGGGAAAGGAGGAAGGGAGAAAATCTGGAACCCAGAGTTTTAAAAAGAAATGTTAAAAAATTGTTTTCACATGCAACTGGGAAATAAAATATGCAGGCAGTGGGGTACAGAAATCTATCCTGTCCCACAGGAAAATGGAAGGGAATGAGAAGGAGGAGATAGAAGGGAGGGCAGATCAGGGGAAAGGTTATTCAGAATGCGCGCTGTCTTGGGGTTGGGGAAGGGATGAGATGGGGAGAAAATCTGGAACTCAAAATTTGGTGGCAGTGAATATTGAAAATTAAAAATAAATTAATCTTAAAAAAAACAAAAAAAGGCAAAACACAAAATTAGACATTGTTTGCAGAAATAGCAAAAGAAAGTATCTTACCAAATTCCTTCTATACGTAAATATGAACTTGATACATGGGAAAAGTCAAAACAAAAAAACACCTTGCATTAACATCCCTAATAACATTAATACAAAAATATTTAAATAAAATCTTAGCAAAAATGCCAAAATAACAGTACAGGGATTATATGATCTGAGCAAGACAGATTGATTCCATGATTGCTGTATTTAATATTAGGAAAACTATAAACCATATTAAAAATAAAAAATGAAAACAATCTATTAGAAATAGATGTAGAAAGTTTTGTAAACAGCTATTTCCATTAAGAACTCTAGAAAACATGAATAAATTTACTTTTCCTTAATATGATTAACACTATATATTTTGAACACATATATACAAAATGTGTACTATTAATCATATACATACACTATGTTTATATGTGTGTATATATACATGTATGTATATATGTATATGCATACATGTATATACACATACACATATATTCAAAGACAAGAGTGAGCGTTTTATGTAATGGGCATAAATTTCCTCTCCATCAAAATCAAAAATGAAAAAAAAAATCAGGCATGAAAATTCATTTTTGTATATCTACTTGACATATTGTTAGAAATAATGGCTATAAAAATATGACAAAAAAAACTCTGAATAGACAAAGTAAAGGAGGAACAAAATTATCACTTTTTGCAAGTGATAGGATGGTGTACTTGAAGACCCTGGAGAAACAAGCAAATATTACTTGAAATAATGATTAATTTTAGCAATATTACACACGTCCACACAAAGTGTAAGCATTTCTATATCACACCAATAAAACTCAGCAAGAAGAGATAGAAAAAGAAATTACTTCTGCAAAAACTACAGAATATATAAAATACTGAAGGCCTTACCTACCAAGATACACATAGGAACTTTATAAATAAAGATATGAACCACTGTTTAAAGAAATAAAGGTGGGGTGGTATAGAGCACCAACCCTGAAGTCAGGAGGACCTGAGTTCAAATCCAGCCTCAGACCAAACTCTTGATACCAGCTGTGTGACCCTGGGCAAGTCACTTAACCCCAATTGCCTTAAAAAAAAAAGGCTTCCCCAATTGCTAAATTGTCAAAGGATATGAACAGCCAGTTCTGAGATGAAGAAATTAAAGCCATGTATAGTCATATGAAAAAATGCTCTAAATCACTATTGACTAGAGAAATGCAAATCAAAAACAACTCAGGTACCACATCACACCTATCAGATTGGCCAACATGACAAAACAGGAAAATGATAAATGTTGGAGAAGATGTGGGAAAATTGGAACACTAATGCATTGTTGGTGGAGTTGTGAAATGAGCCAACCATTTTGGAGAGCAATTTGGAACTATTCCCAAAGGGCTATAAAAATGTGCATACCCTTTGACCCAGCAATAGCACTTCTAGGGCTGTATCCCAGAGAGATCATTAAAATGGGAAAAGGACCCACATGTACAAAAATATTCATAGCAGCTCTTTTTGTGGTGGCAAAGAATTGGAAATTGAGAGGATGTTCATCCATTGGGGAACGGCTGAACAAGTTGCGGTATATGAATGTAATGGAATGCTATGGTGGTATAAGAAATGATGAACAGGCTGACTTCAGAAAAACCTTGAAAGACTTGTATGGTCTGATGCTGAGTTAAGTGAGCAGAACCAGGAGAATGTTGTACACAGTAACAACCACGTTGTGTGATGACTGATATTGATAGACTTAACCCTTCTCAGCAATACAAGGATCTAAGACATCTCTAAAGGTCACATGATGGAAAACGCTATCCACAAAGAACGAACTATGGAGTTTGAATGCATATTGAAGCATACTGTTTGCTATTTTTTTTCTTCTGTTGTGTTTTGTTTCCTCTTTCTGGTGGTTCCTCCTATTGGTTCTAATTCTTACTTACAACATCACTAATGTGAAAATATGTTTAATAAGAATGTATATGTAAAGCCTATATCAGATTGCCATCTTGGGGAGGGAGGTGGAAAGGGAGGAGGAGAAAAATTTAAAACTCAAAAGCTTATGGAAGTGATTGTTGATAATTCAAAATAAATTAATGCAAAATAAAGAATAGTTGGAGATAAAAAAGAAATAAAGGCAAACCTGAATAATTGGAAAAATATTATTTGGTCATGGAGAGGATGAGCCTTTATCAAAATCATAACATGAAGTAATTTGTTTTTTCAGTGCCACACCAATCAGACTACCAAAGGGTTATTCTATAAAATGAGAAAAAATAATAACAAAATTTTGATGCAGAAAAAAGGATAAGCATCTTAGGGGAAATTAAAAAAAAAACCAAACAATTGGGCACAAAAGAGTCTTAGCTGTACCAAATCTCAAACTACTACAAAGCAGTATTTCTCACAATAACTTGGTCACTGGTTTAACAATATATCATTCAGGAGAACATTAGGAATATAATCCACAGAGACAAAACTAGTAACCTAATATTCAGTGAGCACAAAGACTCAAGTTGATGAGATAAAGACTCAAAATTTGATAAACATTGCTGGCAAAATTTTATAGCAATATGAAAGAAATGAGCTTTAGACCAAGACCTTACACCTTATACAAAGATAAGCTCCAAATGGGTGTGTGATCTAGATATAAAAATTACATCATAAACACATTAGAGAAACATGGAAAAAATTACCTATAAAGTATATAGATAAAAGAAAAACTCATGACCAAACAAGGATTATAAAAATCACAGAAGACAAAATAGATAATCTTGATTAAAATGTAAAAGTTTTGTGCAAATTAAGCTAAGATTAAAAGGGAAACAATGGGGGGGGGATATCTTTGAAGCCAGTTTCTCTAGTAAAAATTTTAACTTCCAACATACATAAGGAACTGATTCAAATTTATAGAGATAAGAACCATTCCCCAATTTGCAAGTAGCCTGAGGATATGAAATCAGTTTCACAATGGAAAAACCTACACTACATATAGCCATGTGAAACAATGCTCCAAATTATTACTATTTGAAGGATGCAAATTCAAGTAATTTTAAAGTGCCATCTCACAATCATCGGATTAACAATGTTGACAAAAAACAAAGAACATGAGAAAATGGAGGGGCTATAGGAAATAGGAATGTGGAAGAACTATTTAAGGAGCTATGAATTGGTCTAGCTATTCTAAAAAGAAATTTTGAAAATGCTACTCCAAAATTACTGAATAGTACATGCCTTTTGGCTCAGCTATCCCACAAAGGAGGAAAAAGTAACATGTTATATATGTGTATGTGTGTGTTTATAGCATTGTTTTTGTGATGGAAAAAAGAAAAACCACCCAGAAACTCCAGGGTTGTCCATCAATTGGAAAGGACTGAACAAATTACCAGACGTGTATATAATAGAATATTTTTGTGTTATAAGAAATGAGGAAATAGATGATTAAAAAGACACACAGAAAGACTTATATGAACTGATGCAGAATAAAGTAAGCAGAGCAAGAGGAACAATTATATATTAACAATAATAATATAAAAAGAAAAACCTTTTAAAGCTGTAAGAATTCTAATCAACTGAATGACCATAATTCCAGAGGACTGATGATGACATATACTGAATTTGGGAGGGAAAAAAAAAAACATATTTTGCCTAATTAAAAAAAAATCCCATTGACAGGTTATTGTGACCAAAGTCCCCATTTTGCAGAGAAGGAAACTGAAGCATAGAGAGATGGAGTCACTTGCCCAGAATCACACTAAGTTTCTGAGGTTATATTTGAAAATAAGCCTTCCTTATTCCAAGTCCAGTACTGTATGCATTACACTGTGCTGACTCTCAGATGTAGTAGCAAACATTCCTAGGCAATCTCCTATCCACATGTTATCTCAGCCTGACCCTTCTTAGCTTCTGAGATGAAGTGAGGTCAGACACTTTCAAAGAGGTATAGCCACATGTGTAGGACACATTCAGGATGATGGGACCATACATGAAAGACATCCACAAGAAAGTGATTTGAACCCAGGAGCACAGACCACAGTGGATTAGCATCCAGCACCTTTACCTCTCTTCTACCTTGTCCCAGTCTTCTTTGTCATCTTGTGAGATGTCATAATTTATTCCTCCAAGTACTCTCTTCACTCAAGATCAGAGGATTCTCCATTTAACTGTCACCCTGGTCTTGCTACAGCACAGATCAGACTACGTCACATCCTTCTCTCCCCTACTCAATAAACTCCAGTGACTCCCCATTGCTTTTAGGATCTTCCTTTTGGGGTTCAAAGCCCTTCTTACTCTGTCCCCCTCCTACCTTTCCAGGCTCCTCACCCATGTTACACACACCCACAACGTACTCTTCGATCTAGTGATCACAATGATGATGCCCTCCAAGCCATTCATTTTTACAAATGAAGAAACTGAACCCAGAGATGTGTATTGACAGGGTCAAGTTCATGTACTCAATCCCTCTTTCTTATGGTTTATAGGTTTCTGCTTATATTCAAAAGAAGGTCCTTTCCCCAGGTATGTTCCCTGTGACCAAACAGGGAGGGGGTTGTAAGCCAGGATTCTATGACCCAGACCTAGCCCAGCTGGAGTTAATTCCACCACCATTCACCAAATTACCTGGAACTCAGGGAAGGATGGGGTGAGGCCTGTGTGGTTCTTGCGGGAAAGTGGCCTTATCTACTAGGCTGGTTGACACAGTGAATAGAACACTACCTCTGGAGCCAGGAAGGGCTGAGTTCAAATCCAGCCTTAAACACTTGCACCAGCTACGTGACCTTGGGCAAGTCACTTAATCTCTGTCCCAGTTTCCCCATCTAAAAAATGGAAATGTTAACAGCAGACATCTCCCAGGGTTGGTGTGAGGATAAAATGAGATATTAATTGTAGAGTGCTTAGGACAGTGCCTGGTACATACTAGGCACTATATCCATGTTAACTATTATTATTTTTATTTGTTTATTAGCTTGTGGTCTATTCAGACCAAACAGAACGTTCCTGTGCACACTTCTTTTACCTAGTAAGGGTGTGTATGTTGATAATAAAAAGAAAAGGGAATCTGGCTTTTCTAATGGCACGATAATTTTTTTGTGGACCTGTGATTCCACCATCTGCCTGTTTTGTTTGGCTTGGTTTTTAGTCTACAAAATGAGCAGAACAAAAGCACCTCCTACTCAGTGTTGCTGTGAGGGTCAAATGTGATGCTACATTTAAAGCTCTTTGCACAGTTCCTGGCACACAATAGGAGCTGTATATGCTTATTTCCTCCCTCCCCTATATTGTTTCCCAGAAATATTGGATTAATCCAAGGCTCTTGTAACACAGGATTATTGTACCTGTCTTCCTATAGCCCACTGAACACTGAGATTTTTACATCTTTTAGTCTGTTTTTTAATTTTAGGGATGCTAGTTTCACATGACAAGTTTGGCAGGGAAACTAGAGACTACTTGAGAACTAGATGAGATCCAAGACAAGAAACATCTCGATGAAAAGGCCCCAAGTGGCTCTTCTTCCTTTCTCCTGGAACATGTGTCTCTGACATCTTTTGAAACTGAGGAGAGAAGATGATTGTGAAGTGGAATGATTCTGTTCCCTTGACCATCAAAGGGAGACACAGACGCTTGAGGCTTATTGGGTCACCATATTCTACCAGGAACCAATCACTAATTCAGGTGGGGAATTCTGAATACTCCTTGCTTTCCACTGTCACATCTAGATTCTCCCTATCTTCATCTCCAGTAACCTCTTCTACTGAATCCACATCTACCACCCAGTCAGAAATCTGTTAGCTTTTGTGTCTCTACCTCAAGGACACACTCTCTCATTCCTCAGTGAGTTCATTGATTGGCTCAGTCTTTCTTTCTTTTCCAACTCCTGCACTCATACCACAGGACTTGAACATGCATAGTCACATAACAACATACTCCCTCAAAAACCCTTCTCTTCCAGTTGTGCAGTTTACTAGTTTGCCATGAGATTATCCTCCACCCCACCTAAGGACACACAGAGGGTCATACCCTTAATCTTGCCAACTCCCACCAGTGCATCTCCTCCATGGTCATAACCTCTGAAATGTGCTTATCTAATCACAATCTATTGTTATTCCATCCCTTTCTTTCTCAACCTTGCAATCTTAAACCTTGTTCTTCATCCTTTCTATGACCTACTCATGCTCGACCACTAGCTTCTTTCCCAGGCTCTTTCCCATGCTATGGCTACACTCTTCTCCATCTTGACCTCTTGGTGAATGAATTGAGTCTACACTGTTTTCTTTTCTTGAGCCCCTTATCCTATCACTGATCATGCCTTAGTTAGCCTCATACCTGGATTATTCCCATCTTCCTTCCTACTTAAATGCTGTAGAACAAAGTTAGACTGGATCATGTTTGTTACATAGTGTCTCCCATAGTATCTCTATCACCACAGAGGCTTTTCCAGAGTTTTTCATTTCTCCTCAGACTTCTAAGATAGCCCCCCTTCCACCAGTCTCTCAGTGGAGAACCTTATTTCATACGTCACTGAACAAATTAAAGCTATTCATGCAGAGCTTCACCTTCTCACATCTTCCTTAACTCACACCTTCCAGATACGTTCTGTCACTTTTTCCAACTTTACTCCTGTCTCTTAAGAAAAGGTGGCTCTTCTCCTGGCCAGTGCAAACCTTTCTACATATACAGGTCATCCCCTTCCATCCTGTCTTCTCCAGCACATGGTCTCCTCTATCCTCCCTACTCTCCCACTTACTTTCAGTCTCTCCCTAGTCACTATCTGATTTCTTATTGCCTAAAAACATAGTCATGTCTCCTGTATTCTAAAAAAAAAAATCACTTAATCTATTCACCCCCATGAGCTATCTTCACACATCTGTCCTTCCTTTTGTGGCAAAAATCCTTGAGAAGGATATCTGTGATAGGTACTTCTACTTCCTTTTCTCTCAATCTCTCCTAACTCTACAGGAGAGCTTCCAATCTCATTATTCAACTTAAACTAAGCTCTGTGAAGATACTAGGTATCTCCTAACAGCTAGATCTGAAGGGCTTTTCTTAATCTCATCCTTCTTGAACTCTACAATCTTTAACACTGTTGATAACTTCTCTTATTTTTATATATTTATTTTTTAAAGGCCAACACATATTTAGACAACTTAAATATAGTTCCAATAAAAATACTCCCGACAAAAGCAGCAACTGTCTAGTAATGCGTTCTCACATTCAGACACTTGCTGAGATCATCCGAGTTCTTTGATTAAAAAAAAAAGACTTAAAGGTACACATCTTTCTCATCTACAATGTAATCCACAATCTCTCATGAACACATTAACTTTTCAGCATCTATGTCAGGAATTTCAAACCCAAATTCATCTTCCATGACCATTATAATTTCTACTTGGTCCAAACTGTCCACTCTCTCCCCCCTCACTCTCTTCTTAATCCCTTACAATCCAGCTTCCTTACAATTCCGCAACAATGGCTCTTTCTAGAGTTATTAATGATACATTGGTTGCCAACTCAAAGGGCTTCTTCTCAATCTTCATTCTCCTTGACCTCTCTGCAACTTTTGACTCCATTAATCACTTTCTCCACCTTGATACTCTCTTCTACCTGGGTTTTCAGGACACCACACTCTACTAGTTCTCACTCTACTGATCTTACTTGTCCTCTTTCTCCCTTATTAGATCTTCTTCCAGATCACACCTTCTAAAAATGTAAGTGTTCTTCATCTGGACTCTGGTGGCTCAGAGTGGATGAAAATAGCAATTGTTTCTGGTTTGGCCAGAAACCTTGAGGGTCTTCTCCTCCCAGATTGATTTATTTCTGACTAGGTAAAAAAAGCCATTCCCTGCCTCATTTCCTACCTAATCTTAATCACTGAATGGACATTGCCTCAGACAAAAATGAGACTTGGGAAAGACCTTAGCTTAAAAAGGCCAAGGTCTCCCACTGCTCCCAAGACCACCTCCAGGCATCCTGATCTGCATCTTACCAGAGCCACAGCTCTGGAGGAGACAGTGAGGCTAGTGACTTTGCACAGCCCTGCCTCACTTAATCCAATTCACTTGCAAGTCCTGACATAACCTTCCCAATGTCATGGTCCTCTTTGAGAATGAAGGACAAACAACAAAAGTATCCTTCAGGGTTCTGTCCTGGGTTCTAAATTCTTCTTTTATCACTCTGTACTACTTCATTTCAGTGATCTAATCATTTCCCATGGATTTAATTACCATCTCTATAGTGACAATTCTCAAATCTTTTCTGATGACTTTCAGTCTTGCATCTCCTACTGCCTTTCAGACATCTGAAACTGAATGTCCAGTAGACATCTTAAACATAATATGTCCAAAATGAATCTTACTATCTTTTCCCTTAAACCCTAGGATGTGCATTCCTTGTTACTGCAAGGAACACACCATCCTCCATCCTCCAATACCATCCTCCCACTCTCTCAGGCTCACAACCTTGGAGTCATCTTTGATGTTTTATTATTTCTCACCACCATATATCCAAGCTGTTGCCAAGGCCAATTCATTGCACCTTTGCAACATCTCTTGAATACTCCCCCCATCTTCTCTGACACTGATGCTGCCCTGGTATAGATCCTCATCACCACCATGCCTTTACCGTTGCTATAGCCTACTGGTGGGTCTGCCAGCCTGAAGTCTCTCCCCACTCCATTATATCCTCCATTCAGCCATTGAGTGATTTTCTTAAAGCACAGGTCCAATCATAATACACACATACACACACAACTAAACTCCAGTGGCTCCCTATTGGCTCCAGGATCAAATACAAAATTCTCTCTTTTACATTCAAAACCCTTTATAACATAGCCCCCTCCTACTTTTCTAGTTTTCTTAAGCTTTACTCTGTGCCACATACTTTTCCATCCAGTTACCCTGACCTCCTGGCCATTTCTCAAAGAAGACACGCTATTTCTTGGCTCCAGGCATTTTCTCTGGCTGTCCCCCATACCTGGAATGCTCTCCTTCCTCTCCTCCAACTATTGATCTCCCTGGTTTCCTTTAAGTTTCAACTAAAATCCCACCCTCTACAAAAACCTTCTCCAACACCTTTTAATTTTTTTGTTTTCCCACTGTTTTATCCTGCATATAATTTACTTTGCATGTTTCTGTTTGCATGTTGTCTCCCCCAGTAGACTGTAAGCTCCTTGAGGGCAAGGATTGTCTTTTGCTTCTTTTTGTTTCCCCAGTACAAGGGTGCCTGGCACATAGTAGGTGCTTAATAAATTTGTATCAATTTACTGATTGAGTAACTGACGCAAGTCTTTCATAGTTCTGTGATGCCATCTCCTTCATCATTTATTACGACACAATAGATTCCACCACATACATATGCCATAATTTTTTCAGCTATTCCCCAACTGATGGGTTATCTGCTCAATTTCTAGATCTTTTTCACTACAAAAAAAGCTGCTTTAAATATTTTTATGCCTTTGAATCTTTTCCTGTTTCTTTGATTTGGCATATAGTCCTGGTAGTGGTATCACTGGGCCAGTGGTTATTCACAGTTGAACAGATTTGGGGGCATCATTCCAAATCATTTTCCAGAATGGCTGGAAAAATTCACAGCTCCATCAACAATACATTAATATACCTGTTTTGTCACAGTCCATACAGCATTTGCCATTTTTGGGGTCAACTTTGCCAATTTGATGAGTGTGAGGTTGAAGGGTTTTTTTAATCCCTCTAATTATTTGTAATTTAAAGTATTTTTTTTTCTTATGCTTGTCAGTAGCTATGGCAGATGAGATCAGCAAAGCTCACACTGCCCAGCCCAGGGGAGACACCATCTTCAGGAAAAAAATTTGCAAGAAAATCCTGGTCATAATAATTTTTTTTCCTTTTTAGGCAATTGGGGTTAAGTGACTTGCCTAGGGTCACACAGCTAGTATCAAGTGTTTGGTCTGAGGCTGGATTTGAACTCAGGTCCTCCTGACTTCAGGGCCAGTGCTCTATCCAGTGCGCCACCTAGCTGCCCCACCAAAATCAGTTTTGAAGATGACTGGCATCTTGCTTTCCATAACGTTTGCCCACAAGCCCCAACTCATTTCCTGGTGATACCTAAGAAAGCTAACTCAGATAATCTGTTGCAGAAGAGGATGATGAAAATCTTCTTGGACACTTAATGACTGTTGGTAAGAAATGTGTAGCTGACCTGGGTCTGAAGAGAGGATATCGAATGGTGATCAATGAAGGTGCAGAAGGGGGGCAATCTGTCTGTTATATCCATCTGCACGTCCTTGGAGGAATGTCAGATGAAATGGCCTCCTGCATAAGTTGTTGGAATGATTTTTTTTTAAATTTAGGGAACAAGGCAGGTTTACAACATATATGTTAAGCTGAGTATATACTTAATGTTTTCTGTGAAACAAGAAATTGGAAGATCACTTCAAAATGTACACAATAAAGGAGTTATCTGTTTCCCACAGGGGAAAAAGAATTACAAGTATCATCTTCCCATGTGGGATGTAAACAGCTGAGATCTACTGAATCTCTTCTGGGTTTTTCCCCTTTTTACCTGTTTATGTTTCTTTTGGGTCTTGATGTTGGAGGTCAAAGTTTTGGTTTCAATTTAAAGTAACTGAAGACAATACAAAATATTTGGGAGTCTACCTGCCAAGAGAAACCCAGAAACTATATGAACACAATTACAAATTAGTTCTTACACAAGTAAAGTAAGATCTAAACAGTTAGAAAAATATCAATTGCTTATGAGTAGGCTGAGTCAATATAATAAAAATGACAATTCTGCCTAAACTAATTTACTTATTCAGTGCCATACCAATAAAACTACCAAAAATGTATTTGATAGAGATAGAAAAAAATAAGAAAAAAATTCATTTCAAAGAACAAAAGGTCGAGAATATTAAGGGAATTAATGAAAGAAAAAATACAAAAGAAGGTGGCCTAGCAACACCAGATCTCAAACTATATTATAAAGCAGTAATTATCAAAACTATCTGGTACAGGCTAAGAAATAACGTGGAAGATCAGGGGAATAGATTACATATATAAGACACAGTAGTAAATGACCACAGTAATCCAGCGTTTAATAAACTCAAAGACCCCAGGCTCTGGGGATAAGAAGTCACCATCTGACAAAAACTAGAAAATAATATGGCAAAAACTAGTTATAGGACAACTTATACTGTATACCAAGATAAGATCAAAATGGGTACGTGATTTAGACATAAAGTGTGGTACTGTAAACAAATTAGAAGAGCAAAGAATAGTCCACCTATCAGATCTATGAAGGGAAGAATTTATGACCAAATGGGCAACAGAGAGCATTAAGAAATGTAAAATAGATAATTTTGTTTATATTAAATTTAAAATTATATTTTTCATTGCTTGTTGACACAAAAAGAGCTACTATAAATATTTTTGTCTATGTGGGTCCTTCTCTCTTTTTTATGATTTCTTTGGCATACAGACCTAGTAGTGGTATTGCTGGATCAAAGGGTTTGCACAGGGGCAGCTAGATGGTATAGTGGATAGAGCACTGGCCCTGAAGTCAGGAGGACCTGAATTCAAATCTGGCCTCAGACCAAACAGTTGACACATACTAGCTGTGTGACCCTGGGCAAGTCACTTCACCCCAGTTTCCACATCTATAAAATAGTGTATATATAACAGCACCTGCTTCCCAGGGCTGTTGTGAGGACCAGACGATTTAGTCCTTGTAAAGTGCTTAGCCGTGCCTGGAACACAGTGAGCTCCACCTAAACGTCAGCTCTGAGTTTTATTGAGCCCATCTAGCAGAGGACTGGCATTCCCCAGGCCCAGCCAAACGCTCTCCACGTCTCCTGGTCTCCCTCGGGTCAGTCTCCTTGGCAGAGGAAAGACACAAAGCCAGCACGGGCCGACGCCCCCTTGCCCTCTCCTGCTGCCCCGGGCCCACTCGTGCGTTCTCCTGGAAGCCCCAGGGGGCTGAGCGAGCCCTCAGGGCATCCCGCCCCAGCCTGTGGTCTCCTTCCTCAGAGCCGTGACGTCTCTGCGTGTTTGCGTCACTTCCTGCGGGAAGATGCTGGTGCACAGGAAGCACTTCATTAGAGCGGTCGCCTTTGTGACTGGCTGCCGGAGTGGGAGAGACTGCGGGCTGGACTAGCCTCGGAGGAGCCCCAGGACGCCTCGAGGTCTGTGAGCCCACGCCTGGTGACTCCCCGTGGGATCTGGGGCTGTGAAGACCACGCACGAGGTAGGAGGAGGAGCGGAGGGGGCGGGGCTCTTGGCAGGAAGGGGCGGGAGGGGCGGGGCAGGTGGGGGAGGCAGGACCGCATTCCAGGCCGGGGGAGGGGCCCGGCCCCAGCCATGCGCAGAAGGCTCCTAAGCCTCCAGACTACGATTCCCAGAAGGCCGTGCTCGGCATTTTCCAAGCTCACGGGCGGGAGGATTAGACTACCGTCTAACTACGAAACTTCCGTTTACTTTTCCCTCCACCACTTCCACGCTTGCTGGTTCCCGCTTCCCCTTCTCTGTCCTGGGCTGAAGTGTGACCGGGTGAGCGGGGGCCGAGAGCGGGGCCAGGTCCAGGAGCCGGTGCGGGGGTGCGACGGGGTCGGAGCACCAGGGGCTGGATTGGGAGCTCACGGAGAATGGGCGGAGCGCCGGAGCGGCTCCCTGGCGGCCCGTGCGGGGGAGGGGGTGCAGGGGTTGGAGGCCGAGCAGGCGGAGGGGGAGCCTGGGGGCGGGGTCTAATCCTCCTTCAGTCACGCCCGCATTCCGAGGCCCAGGCCTTGCCCCGTGCCCAGAGCCCCAGGGAATGTATTGCTCCTGGTGTGTGTCTGTCTGGCCTTCGGTGGGGACTTCCCGTGGCCTCATCTCCTCCGCCCAGTATCCTCCTGGGCAGCCCCTCCTCCGGGAAGCCTTCCCTGATGCTGCCGGGGCCCCGTGCCCTCCCCTGCTGTAAGGGTTACCTGTCTGTCCTCCAATTTGTCTCTAAAGAGATGCTGGCCCCAAGACAGACCCCCCTCCCCGGAAAGAAATGATCGCTTCCTTCTGGCCCCACCCCCATCCTGCCCCTGCCCCCCTCCCTGATCTCCCCGCAGTGGAGAAGTGGGAATGTCTGGTCTGAGCAGGGCAGACCCCCGGTGTGACCCCTCACTCTCCTCCTTCTCCTTTCCTCCCCAGCTCTCCCTTCTGTGGCCTCTGCTCTGCCCCAAGAGGAAAGCCTGGAGGAAGAGGGAATGACTCCTGCCCTGACGCCAGGCCCGGGAACGTGAGTGCCACTTGCTGCTTTCATCTGAGGCCAGAGACCGTGGGATAGGTTTCTTTGTCCTGTGCTATAACAGTAGAAATTGTGGGCATATATGTTTATAGCTAAAAGATACCATAGTCACCAATTTATCCTCTCCACACAGAAAAAAACCCTAATTACATTTACTTTTTGTTGTTGTTTTTAATTTCGTGTTATAAATTCCTTAGCTCCTTCCAATTCTTCCCCCACCCATTGAGAAGGTAAACAATAGGACACCCATTTTTCCTGGGAAGTAATGCAAAACATTTCCCTATTAACCGTAGTCCAAAAGAAAATGTAAGAAAAATGAAAGAGAAAAAGAATATGCTTCAATCCTCACTGAAAGTTGGGTAGTTCTCTCTTTGTTTGTCATAATTGGACCTTTAAACTTTTCATGGATTATTGTATTCATCAGAGTAGCTGAGTCTTTCACAGTTGATCATTACTGCTGTTACTGTGGGCACTGTATTCCTAGTTTTCACTTTGCACATTAATTTTATTTTTAATTTATGGGATACAGCAAGCATTTTTATAACATAGTATAATGAAAAAGATAATTGCATATGAAATTGCAGATTTGTTATGTGCAACTTGTTATTCCTTTTAAATATAGAACAGTACCATGCAATTTTTTTTCTCCTCCACATGGCTACCATTAGACGCAATTAGATGTGTGTGTTTTTGTGTGTGTGTGTATGCATGTATTTGTGTATATATGTAGTATACATATATATGTATACCTATGTAAAATTATTCCATATATGCTTTTATTTATCAATCCTTTTTCTGGATGCAGATAGTGTCTTCATATAGCCTTCATAGTTAATTTGGGTATTTATAGTAGTCAAAATAAGTTTTTGATTCAAATTTGTTCTTAAAACAATATTCCTGTTAGTATATACAATCTTCCCTTGGTTCTGCTTGTTTCACTCTTCATTATTTTGTGTAAGTCTTTCCATGTTTTTCTAATATCATTGTGTTCATTACAGTAGTGTTCCATCACATTCATGTACCACAACTTATTCAGCCATTCCCTAATTGTTGGGCATTCTTTCAATTTCCAATTCTTTGCCTCCTGAAAAAGAGCTGTTGTAAATATTTTTGTACACGTGGGTTCCTTTCCCTTTCTTATGATCTTTTTAGGATACAGACCTAGCAGTGGTATTACTGGATCAAAACTTATGCAGTTTTATAGCCTTTTGGTCACAGTTCCAAATTGCTCTCAAGAATGCTTGGATCAGTGATTGGGACCTTGGCTGTTGATCTGTGCTGTGGCTAAGAGCTTCCTTCTGATTTGTCTAGACACCATGTTTTCCCTTTTACCCAAGTGGGACAGTCCTTTCTTCTAAATTATCTTAAACTGTAAAATTATTTCACTCAGTGTTTTTGTAGGTTCTGTCGCTCTAGAATCTGTTTAGAGTCTTGTTTTAACGTTATTTCTCTTTTTTTTTAGCTTACATAGGACTTTTTATTAGAAACATTTTTTAAATTTTATTAATTTATTTTGATTTATCAACAATCACTTCCATATACTTTTGAGTTGAAAATTTTTCTCCTCTTTCCTCCCCCAAGATGGCGCATAATCTGATACAGGCTTTACATTTACATCCCTATTAAACATATTTTAATTTTATTTCTGAAGGAAACTGGGGATAGCTGAGGCAACTTCCTGACTTCTTTCTACCATCTTGGTATGATCTCTTAAGGGAGAAAATAAGTCCTTGAAAACTAGAATTGAATGACATTATAAGACACGAGGAAGTAATAAAAAAAATTAGAATGTGAAATATCTCATTAGAAAAATAAATGATTTGGAGAATAGATCAAGGAGAGACAATATAAGAATTGTCAAACTACCTCCAAGTTATGGTCAAAAAGCTAATCTGGATACACTATTACAAATAATTATTAAGGAAAATTGACCTGAATTTTTAGAACAAGAGGGTTATGTAGAAATAGAAAAAAAATATCATTCCCCACCTGAAAAAGATTCCAGATAGAAAACTTACCAAAATGTCATAGTCAAGTTTCAAAACTCTAGGTTAGGCAGAAATATTGGCAAGGAAGAAAAATAATTTTAATGCTGTGAAAATATATAGTTTTTCATAAAACCTAGGAGCTTCTACACTAGAAGACCATGGGTCTTGGAGCATTATGTTTAGAAGAGCAAAGAGCTGGGGCTGTTCCAAGAATCATTTAACCCAGAAAAGTTGAGTATAGTCCTGAATGAAAAAGAAGTGGTCATTTGACAAACTGAAAGACTACAAGATTTGTAAGAAAAAGACCAGAACTCAGTAGAAAATGTGATATAAAAAGATCCTGAGGGAAATATAAGGCACACTTTAAAGACTAATTATAAGGCACTGCTAATGTCAAACTGTTTCTTTATTATGTGTGAAAATGTTATCAGTATTCTTAAAACTGTCATTATTACTAAGGTAGTTTGAAAGAAAGGTTGGAGGTATGTATGAAGGGGTGATTCTAAAGAAAATTGGGCAGGAAAAGGTAAAAAGCAATTTTCTCATAAAATTGGGGCGTAAGAGGAAGAGGATACAGGGGAAGCTGGTAGGGGTGGAGGGCTGGTAATCTTGGAACCTTTGAAGAGAAAACACTGTGTACATCTGGAGGAGTGTAGAAGTCTTCTGAACTTGTAGAGAAGTGAGAAAACTAGGGGACAGGGCGGGAGAGGGAATTTTAGAAGGATGTATAGAATAAGATATAGGAGGGTGGAGGGAGAAGATAAGGGAAGGTCTGTTGGAGGGGTGTGTAGATCAAGATTAGGAGGGTAAAGGGGCAAAAAGAGAGGCTGAGAAGAAAAATAGCAAAAATAAGATGGAGGGAAATTCAAAAAGTAATTATAAACTTTGGGTATGAATGGGATGAACTCATCTATACAATGGAAATGGATAGCAGACTTTATTAAAAATCGGAATCCAGCAATATGTTGTTTACAGGAAACACATTTAAGAATGAGAGATATACTCAGAGTTAAAATGGAAGGTTGGAATAGAATTTGTCATGCTTTGGCTGATGCTAAAAAGGTAGGGGTAGCAATTATGATCTCAAAGTTATGGCTAAAATAGATTTTAATAAAAAGCGCTACAGTAAATGTATTCATTTACATTTTCCTTTTAATTTTAAACTTAAATACAAAATAAGGAAAGAAAAGAAAACATTGCCATGTGCATAGTAGAACATGAGAAGATTCAAAATACAAAGATAAATTTCTATTTCAAGCAAGCCTATGAAATACTACACATTGTATTTAGAGCTTTCCTTTTTTTCTTTGCTTCCTTGTAGGTTTTCTGTTTTCTGTTGTGCACTTTTTACTTTGTTCTTTTCTCTTCCTCCTTCCCCCTCTCCCCAAGAAGTTGAAAATTAAGCACACACACAGATATATATACTCATTCATATATATACTTGTTCATATATATCTGTACTCATATACACCCAAGCATATACATATGTATCCATGTACATCCATGTACTAGCATGCATATCTACATAGATAGCTATAATCATATATACATTCATATGTATCTATGTAAGACTGTACTATATTTGTTTTTTCCCCCTAATAAATTCTACTCCTGATCATTATTTTATGTTTTTGTGTATCTCATATCCTGTCCCTCCTGACTCCTGCATTATTTCTATATGCTTCCTTGCCCTTCTATTCCTTAACCTACTACTCTTCCAAGGATCCCTCCCTTATACTCTCCCCCACCTCTCTAAAAATCTCTCCCTTATTCTCTACCCCCTCCCTATCCTGCTGGCCTCTTATTTCTTTCTGAGTTTACAAGACTTTTATAACCTTCTAAATTTTTATGTATCGTTTCCTCTTTAACCCATTGCTAATGAGAATAAGGTTCCAGAACTACCAGCCCTCCTCCCCCATCTAATTCCTTTGTGTCAATTCTTCCTCTTGCACTTCATTTGTAAAAGATAATTATTCTTTTTTAGTTTTTCCTATATGATTTTACTTTTTAGAATCTCATCATAATCAGCTCTACCATAATCTTTCTTTCAAACTACCCAATCAGTAATAACAATCTTAGACATTTGTTTTACATTTCCACATATAAAAAGTAAATAGTTTGTGGTTATTGAGACCCTTGTAATTAGTCATTGATGGTACTGTCTGTCAAATTTTCTATTAAGTTCAGGTCTTTTTGCAAACAAATCATGAAAGTCTGACAATTCATTGAATGTCCATCTTTTTCATTCATGATTTTGCTTAACTTTGCTTGGTATGACATTTTTGGCCATAACCCCAATTCTTTTGCTCTTTGATATATAGTGTTCCGAGACCTACGGTCTTTCGGTGTAGCTGCTGCCAGGTCTAGTGTGATTCTAATTGTGGCTTTACTATATTTGAATTGTTTTTTTCTTATTCCTTATAATATTTTCTCCATGAGCTGGGGGTTTTGGAACATGGCTATGATATTCCTTCGGTTTTCCTCATAAGCTCTCTTTCATGTGGTGATGGGTGGTTTTTTTGTATTTCTACTTTGCCGTCTTGTTCTAAAATTTCAGGACAATTTTCTTTAGTTATTTCTTGTATTATTGTATCACAGTTCTTTGGATCGTAGCATTCAGGTGGTCTATTTACTCTTATGTTTTCTCTTCTAGATCTGTTTTCCAGATCAGTTGTGTTTTTTTTCTTTTTACAAGATGTTTCGCATTCTCTTCTATTTTTTTCATTTTTTATATGTCTTGTATTTCTGTTATAACTTCACTGGCTTCACTTGCCCAATTCTAATTTTCAGTATTCATTTTCTTCCTTAAGATTCTGGGTCTCCTTTTCCAGTTGGTTGACTTACTTTTCATAATCTTGTTTTTCTTGTTCTTATTTTTTAAAAAAATCTCAATCTCATTTGATTTTTAGTCTTTTTAAAGTTCTTTCTCCTTTGCCTGCTTATTTAAAAAAAAATTATATCAGCTTGTTATTGTAATTACTTGTATTCCTAGGGCATGGGGGGAGTTGCCTCTGGCCTCAGGTCTTCTTTCAGTTCTCTACTTTGACCTGAATCTAAAACCGAGAACTCTGACCTCAGCCAGTGGCATCCCTGCCCTATAACTTCTGCACTCACCGGGCATGTGCTGGTTCCTTCTCACCGAAGGCTGCATGTCGGCAGCACAGTTGAGCCTGGTGTCCCTTATCAGCAGAGGTTCCTTTGATCTTCCCCAGCTCAGATGTCTGACTTCCCACACTGTCCAAGAGGTGAAAGTTCCTGTGGTTCTCCCAACCCAGCTCACCCCAGGGTTCATCATTTGCTGTTGCAGTGAAGCTAGCCTGGAGGTGTTTTATACTTCACATTACCTGCATCCTGGGGTTTTATCTTCTGATCTCCACTTGTCCTAGGAAGACCACTGTTCTGCCCCAACTCTTGCTTATTTTTACCAGTCTCTTCACCCTGAGGTGCTATTTTATCTCGTTTGTGGGGGAAATCTGGAGAGCTTGGAGTTTTCTGTCTTCTGCCATCTTCCCAGTATCCTCTGGAAAATACATTTTGATAAAAGGTACCATAACTGGCTAAGAAATAGAGTGGTGGATCAGTGGAATAGTCTAAGTAAGCAAGACACAGTAGTCAGTGACTAGCTTCTGGGATAAGAACTCACTATTTGACAAACTGGGAAAATTGGAAAAGAGTATGGCAGAAACTAGGCATAGACCAACATCTTACACCATATACCAAAATAGTGAAAATGGGTACATGATTTAGATATAAGGCTGAAACTTTAAGCAAACTGGGAGAGCAAGGATTAGTGTATCTGTCAGATTTATGGAAAAGGGAAGAATTTATGACCAAGCAAGAGAGAGAGAACATGATAAAATGCAAAATGGATAATTTTGATTATGTTAAATTGAAAAGTTTTTGCAGAAACAAAGCCAATGTAACCAAGATTAGGAGGGAAGCAAAAAACTGGAAAAGAATTTTTACAACCAGTGTCTCTGATAAGGGCCTCATTTCTAAAATATATAGAGAACTAAGTCAAATCTATAAGAATACAAGGCATTCCCCAATTGATAAATGCTCAGAGAATATGAACAGGCAGTTTTCAGATGAAGAAATTAAAACTATATCTATAGTCATATGAAAAAAATGCTCTAAATAACTATTGATTAGAGAAATGCAAATCAAAACAACTCTGAAGTACCCCGTCACACCTATCAGACTGACCAACATGAGAAAACAGGAAAATGATAAATGCTGGAAAAGATGTGGGAGAGGTGGAGTTGTGAACTAATCCAGCCATTTTGGAGAGCAATTTGGAACTATGCCCAAAGGACTGTAAAAATGTGCATACCCTTTGACCCAGTAATACCACTTCTAGGGCTGTATCCCAAAGAGATAATAAAAATGGGAAAAGGACTCATATGTACAAAAATATTTAAAGCAGATCTTTTTGTGGAGGCAAAGAATTAGAAATTGAGGGATGCCCATCGATTGGGGAATGGCTGAACAAGTTGTATATGAAGGTAATGGAATACTATTGTGCTATAAGAAATGATGAGCAGGTTCAGAAAAACCTGGAAAGACTTGCATGGACTGATGCTGAGTGAAGTGAGCAGAACCAGGAAAACGTTATACCAGTAACAGCTATGTTGCGCTATGAGTAATATTGATAGACTTAGCCCTTCTCAGCAATGCAAGGATCTAAGACATCTCCAAAAGTCTCATGATGGAAAATGCTATCCACATCCAGAGAAAGAACTATGGAGTTTGAATGCAGATTGAAGCAAACTACTTGCTTTTTTTTTCTCTTCTGTTTTCTTTTGTTTCTTCTTTCTTGTGGTTCCTCCTACTGGTTCTAATTCTTCTTTACAACGTGACTAATGTGAAAATGTTTAATAGGAATGTATATGTAGAGCTTATATCAGATTGTATGCTGTTTTGGGGAGGGAGGGGGAGAAAATTTAAAACTCAAAAGCTTGTGGAAGTGATTGTTGAAAACTAAAAATAAATTAATTAATTAAAAAATAAAAAGTAAATAAATAAAAGGTGCCATAGACAATGAAGCAGACATGTCTTCATAGGTTTTTCTGAATGCATCCCCCTTATCTTTTCTCAGTGCACAACAATATTCCATCACAGGCATATACCATATCTTATTCAGCCATTCCCCAGCTGTTGAACATCCTCTCAATTTCTAATTCTTGTCGTTGCAAAATGTAAATGTTTTTGTACATTTTTGTCCTTTCCCCTTTTGTTTGATCTCTTTGGGATATAGACCTAATATTAGTATTGCTAAGTCTCAGGGTATGCAGTTTTATGGTCCTTTAGGCCTAGTTCCAAATACTCTTCAGAATGATTGGAGCTGTTCACATCTCCACCGATAGTGCATTAGTGTCCCTGTTTTTCACATCTCATCAGCATTTAGCATTTATTTTTTCTGTCATTTTAGCCAATCTGATAGGTGTGAAGTGGTATCACTGAGTTGTTCTAATTTGCATTTCTCTAATTATTAATGATTTAAAGTATTTTTATATGACTATTGATAGCTTTGATTTCTTCTGAAAAGTGCCTGTTTGTGTCCTTTGACCATTTTTCAAATGGAGAATGGCTCTTATTTTTATAAATTTGGCTCACTTCCCTCTGCATTTGAGAAATGAGGCCTTTGCCAGAGAAACATGGTGTTAAAAATTAATTTTTTTCCATTTTCCTTCCAATTTTGTCTGCATTAGTTTTGTTTTTGTAAAACTTTAAATATAATGTAATCAAAATTATTAATTTTACTTCCCCTGATGTTCTCCACCTCTTGTTTGGTCATAAATTCTTCCATTCTCCATAAATCTGACAGGCAAATTTTTCCGTGCTTCCATACTTTACTTCTGATATCATCCTTTATGTCTAAATCATAACCTTATCTTGGTATAAGGTGTAAGATACTGGTCTATGCTTAGTTTCTTTTGGACTGCTTTGCCATTTTCCCAGCAGTTTTTCGCACAGCAGAATGGAAGTAGCTCAAAAGAAATGTGAGATGATCAAATTTAGAGAATGCACCCCAAATGTTCACATGGACTATTTTTTTTATCATAGTTCAGGATCTTTTTTTTATTATTTATATTTTTGTAGTTTTTGTTTATTACATTTTGTTGGATCTGCTTATTTTGCACTGTCAGTTAATGCATATCTTCAAATGCTTCTCAGAATTGCTCATATTTGTCATTTTTAACTATATAAATGACTTATTCATATGCCATTTTTTTCTAGCTATTATTTATTGGTAAGAATTGTTTCCAGTTCTTTGCTGCTCAAAGGTGTGCTCTTATGAATGTTTTTGTGTAAAAATTCAGTTGTGGCTTTGGTCTGGTGATATAGAAAGGGAATGGCAACATTGTACATTAAGAATAGCCCTGGATTTGAAGCCAAGAGGATCTGGGCTCAAAGTGTAGATCTACCATTTACTCCCCATTTGGCCTCAAGTAAGTCAACTTCTCCTCTGAGGTCCTCACTTCCCTAATGTGTAAAATGAGAAAGTTGGACTCTAAAGTCTCTTCCAGCTCTAAATATATGAATTGGAAAGTTATGGTCCTTTAACACCCTTTTCAATAGTAAAAAATTGTTTACATGCTGTTACAGACAGGAGATTGTAGTCCCCCACTTGTATGGTTCTAGGAGCATAGAGCACAATTGTGTTTATTTCAGAGCACCACATTTTAAGAAGCACAGCAATTGGATGAAAAGAGGAAGGAAACTGTCTTGTGAAGAAATCAGGCTGATTAGTCAAAGGAACTGGATTTGTTTAGATTGGAAGTAAAGACTTTGGATCACATGATAGCTATTTCATTTTTAGAAAAGGAATTAGCCATATTACTGCTTCAGCTCAGAGGGTAAAAGTAGTAGGAGCTAGAGGTGCTCACTGTAAAAAAAAAATGAAAGACATTTAAAATTGATATTATTTGGAACCATTTCTGACAATAAGCATTTATTAAATACCTGCATAGTGCCAGGCACTGTACTAAGTGCTGGGGATACAAAGATGGCAATAATAGCTCCTTCCCTTATGGACCTTACAAACTAGTTAGAGAGGAATTCTTTTTTTTTTATTCATTTAATTTTTAATTTATGGAATAAAACAAGCATTTCCAATACATACGTATAATAAAAAGATGGTTGCATATAAACTACAAATCTATTAACCTGTAACTTGCTATTCCTTTTAAATATGTAATAAAGTTATCACGTAAATTTCTTTTTCTCCTTTTACCCCGAAACCTAGAGATGGCTACCATTAGATACAAGTGTGTGTGTGTATGTAAAATCATTCTATACATGCTTCTATTTATCAATTCTTTCTGAGAGAGGAATTCTTAAGTGCCTGCTATATACCAGACACTATACTGGGATACAAATAAACAAATGAAGTAATCACTTGTGGCAAGGGAAAGATGAAATGACTGAGGAAATAAAGGTTCAGTCTTTTGGGCATATCAGTTTATTGAACAATTCATGGCAATTGCATGACAAACTTGACCAGGCCCCTTCCTCAACTTAGGGCTGGACCCTGAATAAAGGGAAAGACATACTTTTATACATTAAAAACAATCAAAGAAGACCAATTAATTAAAAGCAAATAATACAATATTATGTAATATGATTACTAATTAGAGGAAAGATTGAGGACTTTCCATGTTGAGACGGGGAAAGGCAACAGGTTCAGTTCCCTGAATTCAGAATTTGAGGTGGCCCACTCCCTGCAAGCATATGTATACAATCATAGGAACACGGAAGCAATAATTAAGTGTTCAGTATGAGGCCAGTTTTTAGATAAGACATGGGTTTCTTGAGATGTACAGTTGTGAGAAAACCTGTTGTATCAATCTTTTTGCATTTGACTGGGTTTCTGATCAGCATAACCTAGGTCTTTAAGAACTAATCAGCAGATAGAAGAGGTCTCATTTCTCAGCCACACAAGGCTAGGTCCACAATTGAATAAATTTTTCTCACCAGACAGAAGTTGGACTAGACCTGTAATTGAGCAGAAAAAGAACTGAGCTACCCCCAGAACTGAGTCACAAAATGGGGGTCAGTGTGATTGACTCAATTGCCTCAATTCCCTGTACCACTTGCTGTCCTAATGCTCTCAGTTCCCTCACCCTAATGGCAAGGAGTTTATATTTGAACTTTACAACAGTTAGAGCTATAGCTGGGTAAGCACCAATGTTTTTGGTATTTCAGGAATCAGTGACATTTAAGGATGTGGCTGTGGAATTCACCCAGGAGGAGTGGGTGCAATTGGATCCATCTCAGAAAAAGTTGTACTGGGATGTGATGCTGGAGAACTATAGGAACTTGGTTTCTTTGGGTAAGAACAGCTACCCCTTTGGAGTCTTTATATATACTATGCAAACTTTCAAGAATTTAAATTATTCTTTGACATACAGGAGGAAAATAGTCCTAATCCTTTTGTAGCCAAGGGACTGATTTCTTGTACTACCTGTTTCTAGGAAAAAGATCTAAGCTTAGTATGCCTGGAAATTGATTTCTTGTTATTCATGAGAATGTGTCCTCCCCTCTCTTTTGCTTCAAATCCAAGATATTCTTTTTAATCCCAATGGAGGTTTCATCATGCACAGTGTTCCCACTGTCTAAGCAGGAAGTGAGTCAAATGAACTATTTTTTCCTAAGCCCTACACAGTAATCTATTCTACCATAGTACAGAATATCCTTCAGTGGTCCTTTGAATTATCCTCAAGGTCTTCCTAGCATTCCTACATTTTTTCCAAAGAAGGTTTGAACTTGTTTTGAATTCTTTTATTAAGTTTTATGGATACTTTTTGGGGGAAAAAAAGTAATTTCTCCTTCTCCTGCCACCTAAAAAAAAAAACAATAAAAAGAAAGAAAAAACCCTACTTCTCCCTCCAATCAAGCCATTGAGCCCCCTGTTGTTGAAAAAAAAACTCAAGACAACATCAGCTAACGTAGTGCCCTTGGTGGTAAAAGATACGTCTAGCACCCTTATTCCCCCACCTTTCTATTAAGAGTTTGAATGAGTATTTCTTCTGTTTTTTGATGGAACTCTGCAGTGACTCCCTACCACTTTCATTTTCAATGACCACGATTTTCAGTTTCCAAACCAAATGTGATTTCCCACTTGGAAAGAAAGGAAGCATCTTGGATGCCAGAGGCAGATATTCCAAGAAGCAGCTGTCCAGGTGACTACAGAAAACCAAGCAGATGGGTCATTGCAAAGTAGTGACGTGTTGGTCATTTTAGGTCAAAGCCCTTATACAGTGTTGAACAGCGTAGTCTATCAAAGCTTCTCAGGCCTGTTGAGAGGAGTTGAAACTTTTTAAATTTCATTTTTTACTTCAAGAAGTTACTTTTTCAACATATCTCTCTTTATTGAAATGTACTTCCACTCTAAAAGAAAGTTGTTGCCTCTGTACAGGGCAGTTATTTCTCTTCTGTTCATTGAAGATTATCTTAGTTCTCCTGCCTCACTTATATGAATTCATCATTTAAGGTATTAAGTAATGTGCTCTTTTTGCTTGTGAGTTCTTGTCTGATATTTTTTTCTCTTTTGTGTTTATGATTATATTGCCTTGCTACTTTTAAAAATAATTAATCCTAACCTAATTCCCCTTTCTTCAGTCTATCATGTTATGTGTCATCCTGTTTTTCCTTATGCTTTAAATTATGTTTATAAAGGCAAATTAACATGTTCATGAGACAGGATTTTTTTAGCCATAACCCCATCATTAGAATATAGATTTTTATTATTTTGCTCTTTCACAAAAAACTGTTGTGAAAATTTTGCAGAGAGTGCTTTCTTTGCTTTCAGTAACATTTTGAGGATATAGACCAAGTAGGAGGACCCTTGGGTCAAAGGATATGAAAAATTTTGTACCTGTAGCTAAAACTACTGTTCCTTTTCAGAAAAAAAATGGCATCAGCAGGTTAATAAGTTAGCTATTTCCACATAACTGCCAAAATTTATCAGTTTAAAGTGTCTTTTCTAATCTGATGACTATTGCTACTTCCAAATTGGCACAGTTTGAGTAATGTTTCAGATAATTATTAGTAATTTCTTTTGTCAAAAATATCTCTATGTCTTACTCTTACAAATTTTAATCAATTCCTTACAAAGTAGATATGTTGGATTTTTAGAGGAAATTTATAGCAACAATTATCATGTTTTTACCCTTGTATTTCTTCTTTATTCTGTTTATTTCATGTATCTATTTCTCCTCCTCACTCTAAACTTAATTCTCTGGTTTCTTTCTGTTCAGTCTTTTCCCTTCCTATTTTCATCTCAGAGGGTAAGGATACATTTATAAGTTCTCAAAGTCATTGATTTTTTTTCTTCTGAATAGTCTTTTCTATCCAAATGTCAGCCAGTGAAAGTAGAGTAAGGGTTCATTCATCCCTCCTGGTAATTTCATCTTATGTCAATTCATTTACATGTTACCTTTGAGTCATCATACTTTCACATAAGATAAACTTATCTTTAGTGAAAGACTAGTGAGAGTAGCCTTCTCAAGTTAGAATACAAGAGAATAGCTCTAAAACCTTTGAACAACTAAGAACCTTGGGAAAGGGTAAAAAAAAGAGTTAATCAGCTCTGTATTCTTCCTTTCAGAGAGCAGAGAATTTGCTGGAGATAAACCTCTTGAATGTAATGGATATGGGAATGCCTTCTGGAGCAAGGAGCATCTTGCTGTGTGTCAGATAATTCATACTGGAGATAATCCTTATGAATGTAGTGAATGTAGGAATACTTTCAGGTTTAAGATACAACTTAAACGGCATCAGAGAACTCATAGTGGAGAGAAAGCTTATGAGTCCAGTGAATGTGGAAATGCCTTCTGGAAGAAATCACATCATACTGAGCATCAGAGACTTCATACTGGAGAGAAACCTTATGAATGTAGTAAATGTGAGAAGGCCTTTAGGATTAAGTCAGAGCTTACTGTGCATAAGAAAATTCATGCTGGAAAAATGCTTTATGAGTGTAAGGAGTGTGGGAAGGCTTTCCCCTGCAACTCGTATCTTACTAAACATAAAAAAATTCATACTGGAGAGAAACCTTATAAATGCAGTGAATGTGGGAAGGCCTTCAGGAGTAAGGCAGAGCTTGCTGTGCATCAGAGAATTCATACTGGAGAGAAACCTTATGAATGTAGTGAATGTGGAAAGGCCTTCAGGAATAAGGGAAATCATACTGTGCATCTGAGAATTCATACTGGAGAGAAACCTTATGAATGTAGTATATGTGGAAAGACCTTCAGGAGTAAAGATCAACTTACAATGCATCTGAGAGTTCATACTAGAGAGAAACCTTATGAATGTAGTGAATGTGGAAGGGCCTTCAGGAGTAAGGCACTTCTTACAGTGCATCAGAGAATTCATACTGGAGAGAAACCTTATGAATGTATTGAATGTCAAAAGGGCTTTAGGTGTAAAAGACAGCTTAAAGTACATCAGAGCATTCATACTGGAGAAGACAAACCTTTTGAATGTAGCGAATGTGGGAAGGCCTTCAGGAGAAAGTTTGAGCTTACTATGCATCAGAGAATTCATACTGGAGAGAAACCTTATGAATGTAGTGGATGTGGAAAGGCCTTCAGGGTTAAGAAACGCCTTATAATGCACCAGAGAATTCATACTGGAGAGAAACCTTATAAATGTATTGAATGTGGGAAGGCTTTCAGGACTAACTCACAACTTAAAGGGCACCAGAGAGTTCATACTGGAGAGAAACCTTATGAATGTAGTGAATGTGGAAAGGCCTTCAAGGATAAGCGATATCACACTGTGCATCAAAAAATTCATACTGAAGAGAAACCTTATAAATGTAGTCATTGTGGAAAGGTCTTCAAGAATAAGCGATATCACACTGCGCATCAGAAAATTCATACTGGAGAAGACAAACGTTTTGAATGTAGCGAATGTGGGAAGGCCTTCAGGAGTAAGTTTGAGCTTACTGTGCATCAGAGAATTCATACTGGAGAGAAACCTTATGAATGTAGTGAATGTGGAAAGGCCTTCAGGCGTAAGGGAAATCATACTGTGCACCAGAGAATTCATACTGGAGAGAAACCTTATGAATGTAATGAATGTGAGAAGGCCTTCAGGAGTAAGTCAGAGCTTAGTGATCATCAGAAAATTCATACTGAAGAGAAACCTTATGAATGTAGTGAATGTGGAAAGTCCTTCAAGAATAAGCGATATTACACTGTGCATCAGACAATTCATACTGAAGAGAAACCTTATGAATGTAATGGATGTGGAAAGGCCTTCAGGATTAAGAAACAACTTACAAGGCATCAGAAAATCCATACTGGAGAGAAACCTTACAAATGTAGTGAATGTGGGAAGGCCTTCATATATAACTCAAAACTTGTAGTGCATCAGAGAATTCATGCTGGAGAGAAACCTTATGAATGTAGTGGATGTGGAAAGGCCTTCAGGATTAAGAAACAACTTACAAGGCATCAGAAAATCCATACTGGAGAAAAACCTTACAAATGTAGTGAATGTGGGAAGGCCTTCATCTATAACTCAAAACTTATGGTGCACCAGAGAATTCATACTGGAGAGAGACTTTATGAATGAAAGAAAAACCCCTACTTCTCTCTCCAGCCAACCGATTAACACCCCTCCCCCCACCATGGTAGAAAAAAAACTCAGACAAAATCAGCTAACATAGTGCCCTTGGTGGTATAAGATACATTGAGCTCCCTTATTCCACCACCTTTCTACTAAAAGTTGGAGGGAGTATTTCATCTGTTATATGATGGAACTCTGTGATGACTCCTTAGCACTTTCATTTTCAATGACCAGGATTTTCAGTTTCCAAACCAAATATGATTTCCCACTTGGAAAGAAAGGAAGCATCTTGGATGCCAGAGGCAGATATTCCAAGAAGCAGCTGTCCAGGTGACTACAGAAAAACCAAGCAGATGGGTCATTGCAAAGTAGTGACGTGTTGGTCATTTTAGGTCAAAGCTCTTGTACAGTGTTGAACAGCGTAGTCTATCAAAGCTTCTCAGGCCTGTTGAGAGGAGTGGAAACTTTTTAAATTTCATTTTTTACCTCAAGAAGTTACTTTTTCAACATATCTCTTTATTGAAATGTACTTCCACTCTAAAAGAAAGTTGTTGCCTCTGTACAGGGCAGTTATTTCTCTTCTGTTCATTGAAGATTATCTTAGTTCTCCTGTCTCACTTGTATGAATTCATTCTTTTAAAATAAGCACATTATTAAAGGTATTAAGTAATGTGCTCTTTTTGCTTGTGAGTCCTCGTCTGATATTTTTTCTGTCTTGTGTTTATGATTATATTGCCTTGCTACTTTTAAAAATAATTAATCCTAACCTAATTCCCCTTTCTTCAGTCTATCATGTTATGTGTCATCCTGTTTTCCTTATGCTTTGAAATTATGTTTATAAAGGCAAATTAATATGTTCATAGGACAGGACTTTTTTAGCCATAACCCCGTCATTAGAATATAGATTTTTATTATTTTGCTCTTTCACAAAAAACTGTTGTGAAAATTTTACAGAGAGTGCTTTCTTTGCTTTTAGTAACATTTTGAGGATGTAGACCAAGTAGGAGGACCCTTGGGTCAAAGGATATGAAAAATTTTGTACCTGTAGCTAAAACTACTGTTCCTTTTCAGAAAAAAAATGGCATCAGCAGGTTAATAAGTTAGCTATTTCCACATAACTGCCAAAATTTATCATTTTAAAGTATCTTTGCTAATCTGATGGCTATTGCTACTTCTAAATTGTTTTGATTTTTACTTCTTTGATGACCAGAGTTTGAGTAGTGTTTCAGGTAATTATTAGTAATTTCTCTTGTCAAAAATACCTTTATATGTTACTCTTACAAATTTCAATTAATTCCTTACGAAGTAGACATGTTGGATTTTTAGAGGAAATTTATGTCAACAATTGTCTCATCCGCCCCCCATATTTTTTCTTTATTCTGTTTACTTCATGTACCCATTTTTCCTCCTTACATTAAACTCAGTTTTCTATTTTCTTTCTATTCAGTTTTTTTTCCCTTCCTGTTTTCACCTGACATGGTAAGGATACATTTGCAAGTTCTTAAGAGGCATCATTTTTTTTTCTGAATAATCTTATTCTATTCAAATGTCAGCCATGTAGAGTTAAGGGTTCATTCATCTCTGTAGGTATTTTCATCCTTAGTTCATTTACATATGTTACCTTGGGGTCATACTTTCAGATAAGATGTATTGATTCTTAGTGAAAGACTAGTGAGACTGGCCTTCTCAAGTGAGAAGGCAAGAGAACAGTTCTAAAACCTTTGAACAACTAAGAACCTTGGGAAAGGGTAAGAAATGCAGGATTAATCAAGTCCTCATTCTTCTTTCAGAGAGCAGAGAATTTACTGCAGGTAAACCTTTTGAATGTAATGAATGTGGTTAGGCATTTAGGAGCAAGGAGCATTTTGCTGTTTACCAGAGAACTCATACTGGAGAGAAGCCTTATGAATGCGGTGAATGTGGGAAGGCCTTCAGGAAGTAGAAACTTTCTCTGCACCACAGAATTCATACTGAAGAGAAACCTTATGAATGTAATGAATTGGGAAGGCCTTCAGAATGAGGATACATCTTAGTTGATACCAAAGAATTCGTTCACAAAAGAAACCTTGAGTGTAATGCATGTAGGAAGGCCTTTGTGTGGAGACACTTCTTTATGTCCATCAGAGAATTCATCTTGGTGAGATTTCTGATGAATGTAAGGCATGTGGGAAGGCCTTCCATTGCAAAATCCAAAATTTATGCTAGAGAAACACCTCATATATGTAGTGAACATGGTGAGGCCTTCAGGACAAAGCCACATTTACTGTATGTCGGAGAAGTCATACTGAAGAAATTCTTTGTGAATGTGTGTGTGGGAATGCCTTCCAGCACATATCAGATCTTTATCAATTTCAAATAATTCATACCTTATGAATGTAATGTACAGGGCAAGTTTAGACTAAGGTCACTACTTTATGTCCATCACATAATTCATACTAGAGTGAGTTCTCATGAATGTAAGAATTATGAGAAGATCTCCCAGCTGATTGGACTGTGCTTCTGAGTCCCTAGAGAGAGTTCATAGAGTCCTTATTTAGGAAAGAATATCCTCCTCTCTGTAGAGGCTTCTAAAGGGGCAAAGATTTATTGTTAACCCCCCCATGGGTCTTCAGGGAGGGAAAGGATGTGTCTGCCTGCTGCTCAGTAAGGGCCATTCTTGCTAGAAGAACTGGAGAAAGAAAACAAATCCGTTAGGGGCTGCATTGTGGATGCCAACCTGAGCATCCTCAACTTGGTTATCATGAAGAAAGGTGAGCAAGATATACTAGGACTGACAGATACAACTGTGCCTCGTCGCCTGTGGCCCAAAAAAGCTAGCGGAATCCACAAACTTTTCACCTTGTCCAGAGAAGATGATGTCTTGTCAGTATGTTGTGAGAAAGCCTCTCAACAAGGAAGGTAAGAAACCCAGGACCAAGGCTCCTAAAATTCAGCATCTGGTGACTCCCTGAGTTTTGCAGCACAAACATAGACACATTGCTTTGAAGAAGCAACATACCCAGAAGTACAAGGAGGAAGCCGCAGAGTATGCTAAGCTTTTGGCCAAGAGAATGAAGGTGGCTAAAGAAAAACGACAGGAACAGATCACTAAGAGACATCAGCTGTCTTCCCTGAGAGCCTCCACCTTGAAATCTGAGTCCAGTCAAAAATAAAATTTCTGAAAATGTGTTAGAAATAAGTAAAAAATAAACATTGCTGACAGTTCTTGAGGAATATATCATAATCTGAGCTGTGTTCCTGATGTTGCTGGTGTTGCTTCTGCTCATATTCATTTGGGTATCCACAGTGGACCTGTGATGAATAAATTAAAAAAGACATTCTGTCCTCTCTCAGTATGCCTGCAATTTGACCCTGACTCTTTTTTTCATGTTAATATTATTTCTAGCTAGATGTTGAAGGACTGTTCATGGTATTTGCTCCCAAGAAGCGCTGGCGCCACCTCCAGGAACTGAGTGTTCCTAAACAGGAAAGCTTTCAAGGATAGTTTTGAGAGCAGCTTCTTTCCCACAGGTCATGTATTTTTGTTAAAAAGCCTTCTTTGTTAGAAGGAATTATTAAAGGCTGGCAGTCCTGAGCCGTCTTTGGAGTCTCCCCGTGGTACAGACATGTAGCCTGGGACTTTCCCATTAGGTCTCTCAATGCTGAACCCGGGACTCCCCAGCTGCCTGATCCAGATGTAGTTGATTCTTCTGACAGTGGTGACTGATTGTGACGTAAGTTGTTACTTATTGAGATCTGTGTTCAATAGTGGTAAGATTTGATACCAATTGTGACAAGTTATTATTGATTGAGACTTATGTTGTTACCTATTGGGACTTACTAACTCTAACTCTTATTTTCCTTGTTAACCCTAATCCTGTTTTACTATTGTAATAATAAATAGTTGATATACATATACATATGCATATATATATATATGTGTGTGTGTGTATATATTTATCAAATCTGAGACTCTGTATCATTTCTAAACCAATCTGAACCAAAACTAAATTAAGCTACAGTAAATAAGGCTGCTTCACAATACAGCACCATAAAGACTTGGAATCACCTTAATTAAAACAAGGCAGATGTTGAAGCAATGTGATTTCTGCCCAGTGCTCTTAATGTGAAAGAGAAGTTCATTGAAATGCAGGTAGACAGCAGGATTAATTATGGCCTTCTTATGGTAGCCAAATGCCCTGTCATCTAATTAGTGATACACAAGAAAAGATGAGTTAGATTTTCATTATGATGAAGGAATATAAACAGAGTTTTCAATAAGAAAATCAAAGCCATCAATAATAATGAAGTGCTCTAAATCACTGTTGATTAGAGAAATGCAAATGAAAACAACTTTGAGGTTACATGTCTGTACTGCCTCAGATTGGCCAATGTGATAGTAAAGGAGAATGATGCATTATTATTTATTTATTCATTTGCTTATTTATTTTTAGACAATTGGGGTTAAGTGACTTGCCCAGGGTCACACAGCTAGTAAGTGTCAAGTGTTTGGTCTGAGGCCGGATTTGAACTCAGGTCCTCCTGACTTCAGGGCCGGTGCTCTATCCACTGCGCCACCTTGCTGCCCCTAGAATGAGAAATTCTTGAGGGGGTGTGGAAAAGTAGGGTCACTAATACACAATTCTGAACTAGAATAATCATTCTGGAGAACAATTTGGAACTGTGCCCAAAGGGCTGTACACTGTGCATGCCCTTTGACATAGCAACACCACTAGTAGATCTGTATCCCAAACAGATAAAAGAAAAAGTCAAAGGACCTATATGTACAAACATGTTTATAGCAAGTCTTTTGTGGTGGCTGAGAATTGGAATTTGAGGGTATGTCCATCAATTGCTGAATGGCTGAAGAAGAGGTTGCATATGATTTTGATGTTATTGTGCTCTAAGAAATGAGGAGGATGGTTTTGGCAAAACCTGGGAAGACCTATATGAATAGATGCAGAGGTAAGCAAGCAGAACCAGGAGGTTGTTGTATACTGTAACAGCAATCTTTTAATGATGATTAGATATCAACTGAATGACTTAGCTACTCTGATCAAGAAAATGATCTTAAGACAATTCCAGAGCGCTCATGAAAAATGCTGTCAACCACCTCCAGAGAGAGAACTGACAGTGTAAATTGAAGTATGTTTTTTACACTTTTTAATTCTCTTGCTTTTTTATGACATGGCTAAAATAAAAATGTTTTGCAGGATTTCAAATGCATAATTGATATATTGCTTGTCTTTAATAGCTGAGGGAGGAAGAATATTTAAAATATTTCTTTTAAGTGATGAGGGAAAAGCTTTTGAAGTCACCCACGAGGGGCAGCTAGGTGGCGCAATGGATAGAGCACCAGCCCTGGAGTCAGGAGTTCAAATCTGGCTTCAGACACTTGACACTTACTAGCTGTGTGACCCTGGGCAAGTCACTTAATCCCATTGCCTAGCGAAAGGGAAAAAAATCACACGTGAGTAGGATCTTTCTGCAGCATAGAGGAAAAGGCTAAGATTTTAGCATGCTTCCTTTAATCCCAATAATGTGCTGCCAATTCTAGCCAGATGGATGCAAAGGTCAATGCTAGCCAATTTGCAGAGGTCCAAGCTTGGACTCTAGGATAGTAGAAAGTTTTAGGGAGTGACTGGTACACACCAACGAGAAGTTGGCTCTGCAGCCATTGAACTAATCCTAGAGCATGGTCATCTGGTCTTTTCTGCCTCAAAGAGTTGGGAAGGATCTACAAATATTCACTCAGAAACCCATTGTTCCAGTGCTTCCATCCCCTCAACCTCAAGTGTTTCATTAAGATCAGTGTCTGGAGCTGTTATGCTCTTCAGTGGGCACACAATATGTAATCACCTTGTAAAGACAGGCTGAAATCACACTGGCGGACTTTAACGAAACAGTTAATGTTTTATGCTAGAATCCATCAGAAGGCTTTTTGTAGGTCAGGTTTTTTTTTCTTCTAGACAGTGGGATTAACAGGGTCACACAATTAGTAAATGTCTGAGGCCAGATTTTGGACTGAGGAAAATGAGTTTACCTGACTAGAGGCCTGGCACTCTTTCCCCTGCACTACCTAGCTGCTCAGTCAGAGAGCTGCTGAGGCCCTAAAACAGAATGACGTACTCTGACCTATAATTTTTTAATATCGGTTTGCTAATTTTGTAGAGAATGTTTTTGAAAGGAGAAAGGCTGCCTGTGTGTCTGTTTTGTTCTTGACCTGTGATTTCATTGTTATGGGGAAGTCACAGTGGAGGTTACCTACACTCATCGAGATGGACAACTGCTCTGTAAATGATTGTCCTAGACCTAGGCAAACCATGATTCCAGAAGACTGAAGATAAGCATGTTGCCTGTCTCTTTCTGGAGAGGTGATTTATTTCAAGTATAAAATGAAACTTAGATTTTGGGGTGTGGCCAATGTGGAAATATATTTTGCTTGACTGTGTGTGTGTGTGTGTGTGTGTGTGTGTGTGTGTGTGATGAAGGTTATACTTTTCTTGGTCTTTTTTGTTCCATGAAGAAGAAGAAAAAAAATTGCTAAAAATAAAAGTAAAATTTTAAATTAAAAAAACCCTTCTGTAGTGAGGGTCTAGAGCATGTCTAGACCTGCTGAGCTGGAATATATGTAGAACAGCATTACATACTGGGCAGCTCAGTGGTGTATTGGATTGAGCACTGGATCTGGAGTCAGGAAGACATCTTTCTGTGTTCAAATCTGGC
The DNA here is from genome assembly GCF_003287225.1 of Phascolarctos cinereus. Taxonomy (NCBI): domain Eukaryota; kingdom Metazoa; phylum Chordata; class Mammalia; order Diprotodontia; family Phascolarctidae; genus Phascolarctos; species Phascolarctos cinereus. The sequence goes on along the minus strand of NW_027555625.1, from coordinate 36,477,462 downwards.
TTCAGACATTAGCTGTGTGATTTCTGACAAGTCACTTAACCCTTTTTGTTTCAGTTTCCTCAGGTAAAATGAGCTGGAGAAGGAAATGGCAAAGCATTCCAGTATTTTTGTCTAGAAAACCCCAAATGGGATCACAAAGATTCAGACACTGAAATAATGGAACATCAAAAACAATATCTACTTTTATATATATAATATATATATATATATATATGTATATATATGTGTGTGTGTGTATATACTATATATATGTATATATATATATATACACATACACAATATAAATAGATATACAATATGTATATGTGTGTGTGTATAGATACACATATTTGTATGTAAGCTTTTTGGAAATCAGGATCGTTTTATTCTTTGCCCTTGTTACCTGTGCTAACCTCAGTGCCTGACACATAGTAGGTACTTAATAAATATTTTGGATTTGATTGGTTTGAAAGGCTACCCATGCAGGAAGGATTAGAATTCCTTCTTTGCTTCCAAGAGGGAGGATTAGGCATAATTGGTAAAAATTGCAGTGAAGCAAATTTAGGTTTGATTTAAGAAAACTTACCAATGAGACCTATCTGAAAGTAGAATTGGACTTCCCTGAAGAGGCAGTTGGTGCCCTGCCGTCACTGAAGGCTAGATAGATACTTTTAATGGTATGTCATGGAGCAAATTCATTTTCATATATTATTTGGAGTATATAGCCCACAAGTTCCTTTCTAACTCAAATTAGGTGATTCTGTGAAGTCAGTTTCAGGTCAGCCATGGGTTGTTTTTTTTAAATTTTTTTAGTTTGTTTCTTAATCCAGCTCTCCTTGCATTTCCCTTCCTCCATCTGGCCCTAGAGAGAATTCAGATGGCTTCCTTGGAATATCAGAAATCTGATCCCTATAGCCAGGGTAGTTAAGCACAGCATCAGGAGGTGAGAAACAAGTATAGCATCCTTATTGCTATGAACATGTCCAGTAACCATGGGCCACACTGTGTCTTCTGAGTGGGGAGTCATACCTCATTCCCTCCCTCAATCCTTTCATGCCATACTAGATAGTAGAGGGTGCTAGCAAGAGGGGTTAGGAACATGCATGAGGCCTTGTTCCCATAGGCAGATGGGCAGAGAATGTGGCATGAATGATTTATCATGAAGATTTGAGACAATGCTAACTAAGTTGACATCGTAAGGTAATGAGATGGTGACAGAAGTATAAATATAATACAGTTCCATGTGGTATATAAAACAGTACATGTAAGTCTTTCCAGGTTTGACATAGACCTTCATTGATGTACCACTCCAAATGTTCCTATGGACTATTTGTGCCTGACCTGTTGTAGAGCCTTCTGAGCTCATATTGGTGTCATCAGCCACTGATGAGCACACTGTACTTTGCCCCTGACATAGTGATGTCATGTGGGTCCTCTTTGATCATGAAAGACAACCACCACCACACTGATGCTGTCCCTAGATTAAGAGGCTGTCATATTGGTACATAGCATAAGATGTTGGTCTATGCTTCGTTTCTGCCACTCTCTTTTCCACTTTTCCCAGCAGTTTTTGTCAAATAGTGAGTTCTTATCCCAGAAGCTGGAGTTTGTGTACCTAATCTATTCCACTGAGTCTAGCTACCAAGACAAACCCAGGAACTATATGAATACAATTACAAAACTCTTTTCACACAAATAAAGTCAGATCTAAACAAAGGGAAAGTTGTTCATGGGTAGGCTTAGCTAATATAATGAAAATAGCAGTTCTACCTAAATTAATTTACTTAATTCAGTGCCATACCAAACTACCAAAAAGTTATTCTATAGAGCTAGAAAAAATAATAAGAACAAAAAGTCAAGAATCTCAAGGGAATTAATGAAAAATGTTGTGAAGGAAGGTGGCCTAGCTGTACCAGATCTAAAACTATTAGAAAGCAGTAATCATCAAAACTATTTAGTACTGCATAAGAAATAAGAGTGGTGTATCAGTGGAATAGATAAGGTATACAAGACATAGTAGCCAATGCTATTGTTTGATAAATGCAAAGACTCCAGCTTCTGGGATTAAAAACTCAACTATTTGAAAAAACAAAACAAAACTGGAGAACCTGCAAAATAGTATGGCAGAAACTAGGCATAGACCAACATCTCACACTACACCAAAATAAGGTCGAAATGGATACATGATTTTGACATGAAGGGTGATAACATAAGCCAACTAGGAGAGCAAGGAATAGTTTACCTGTTATCTATGGAGAAGGGAAGACTTTATGACCAAACAAGAGATAGAGAACATTATGAAATGCAAAATGAATAATTTTGATTACGTTAAACAAAAAAAAAGTTTTTTGCACAAACAAAGCCAAAGACACCAAAATTAGAGAGCAGACAGCTGGGAAACAATTTTACTGCCAGTGTTTCTGATAAAGGCCTCTTAAGATATATAGAGAACTGAGTCAAAATTTATAAGGATACAAGCCATTCCCCAACTGATAAGTGGTCAAAGGATATGAATAAATAGTTTCCAGATGAAAAAATTAAAGCTATCTATAGTCATGAAGAAAATGCTCAAAATCACTATTTATTAGAGAAATGTAAATTAAAACAACTCTGAGGTACCACCTCACACCTACCAGATTGGCTAATGTGACAGAAAAGGAAAATGATAAATGTTGGGGAAAATTCAAACACTAATGTATTATTAGTAGAGTTGTGAACTCATCCAACCATTGTGGAGAGCAATTTGGAACTATGCCCAAAATCACTAGCAGGTGAGTATCCAAAGAGATCATAAAAAATGGAAAAGGACCCACGTGTACAAAATCATTTATAGGAGCTCTTTTTCTGATAGCAAAGAATTGAAAAGAAGATAAAAATGTAATAGATTACTGTTGTGCTATAAGAAATGATGGGCAGGCAAATTTCAGAAAAACCTGGAAAGACTTATAGGACCTGATGCTGAGTGAAGTGAGCAGAACCAGGAGAATATTGTACACAGTAACAGCAGCGTTGTGTGATGATCAGCTTTTATAGACTTGGCTCTTCTCAGCAATGCAGTGACCTATGACAGTTCCAAAAGACACGTGATGGAAAATGCTATCAACATTCAGAGAAAGAACTATGGAATCTGAATGCAAATCAAAACATACTATTTTCACTTTTCTTGTTTTTTCTTTCTCATGATTTTCCCCTTTTGTTCTGATTCTTCTTTCACAACATGGCTCATGTGGAAATATATTTCATATGATTATCTATGTATAACCAAATCAAATTGCTTACCATCTTAGGAAGGGGAATTGGGAGGGAGGAAAAAGATTTGGAGCTTGGTCTTAAAAAAAGTGAATGTTGAAAACTATTTTTACATATAATTGGAAAATAGAAATTATTTTTAAGTGAAAAATAAAAGATTCTGTTATAGCACCATGTTCTGGAGAATCTTAAAACCACATGATATCTATCATATATATCCTTCCTTGATTTTAGGTGTGTGAGTATCAGAGACAGAATAGACCCTGCAAAGACTTTGTGAACTATGAAAAGTAGAAAGAACCAGAGATATAATAAGTAGAATCCTTAACAGGGTCTCCCAGGAACTATGGCAACCCTGAAGAATGACCTACTTCACTCAGGCCAGCCACGAATGAACAAAGAAGCCAAGAAAATTATGTTTTACAAACAAGGGTTAATTCATCAGCTATGCCACACCTAATAGTGAACTTGGTGCTGTCAATTTGAATCTAGTCTACCTAGACTCCAGAGTGGTAGAGGAAAATCGCTCCCAATTTCAGAGAGTTCCATACTTTGAGTCTTTCTTTGTGAATTTAGTAACCTTTTTTAAAAGCATGCTAATTATATAATAAATTTAAGAGGTTAATTATACTGTGCTGACTCTCAGATGCAGTACCAAATATTCCCAGGCAGTCTCCCATCCACATGTTATCTAAGCCTGACCCTTCTTAGCTTCTGAGATGACATGAGGTCAGACACTTTTTTTTTTTGGTGGGGCAATTGGGGTTAAGTGACTTGCCCAGAGTCACACAGCTAGTAAGTGTTATGTGTCTGAGCCTGGATTTGAACTCGGATTGTCCTGACTCCAGGGCCAGTACTCTATCCACTGTGCCACCTAGCTGCGCCTTGGTCAGACACTCACTGAGGTAGAGCCACATGTGTAGGACACATTCAGGATAATGGAAATGTAGATGAAAGACATCCACAAGAAAGTGATTTGAATCCAGGAGTGCAGAGCCCAGTGGATCACCATCCAGCATCTTAACCTTTCTTCCATCTTGTCTCAGTCTTCCGTGTCATCTAGAACATGTAAGATGGCATAGTTCATTTCTCCAAGTATTCCCTTCACTCATGAACAGAGGATTTAGAATGGTCCACAATGATGATGCCTTCCAATAATTCATTTTTATAAATGAAGAAAATGAAGCCATGCTCACATACTCAATCCCTCTTATAGTTTATAGGTTTCTGCTTGAATTCAAAAGAAGGTCCTTTCCCCATGTATGTTCCCTGTGACCAAATGGAGAGGGGGTTGTAGGCCAGGATTCTATGACCCAGACCTAGCCCAGCTGGAGTTAATTCCACCACCATCCACCAAATTACCTGCCACTCAGGTAGGGGGGGCGGAGGGGGACAGGGGTGTGGGGCAGTGTGACTGTGGTTCTTGGAGAAATGTGGCCAGGCCATATCTACTAGACATATTGACACAGTGAATAGAGCACCACATTTGGACCCAGGAAGACCTGAGTTCAAATCCAGCTTTACACACTTGCACTAGCTGTGTGAGCTTGAGCAAGTCACTTAATCTCTGCCCCAGTTTCCCCATCTATAAATTGGGAATGATAATAGCACGTATCTCCCAGGGTTTGTGTGAGGATAAAATGAGACATTCATTGTAAAGCGCTTAGCCCAGTGCCTGGTACATACTTGGTGGTATATCCATGTTAGCTATTATTGCTTTTATTTTTTTATTAGCTTGTGGTCTATTTAGACCAAACAGAACATCCCTGTGCACACTTCTTTTGGCTAGTGAGGTTTTTACTTTGTTATTTTTGTAAACAGTCATTTAAAAATTCCAAGTTCAACCAAATGAGAAAAGAAGCAATAGGATATATGTGAAGTCATGGAAAATACTTGCATATTAACCATGTTGCAGGGGGAAAAAAAGGCTAGAAAAATCAAAGTGAAAAAGTTGTGCTTTATTCTGAATTTGGAGTTCATTAGTTCTCTTCATTTTTCATCAAGAGTCTTTTTCATGTATTATATTAATCAGAATAATTAGGTCTTTCTCAGCTAATCATTGTTGCAATATTTCTGTTTCTGTGTACAATGTTATTCTGTCTACTCACTTCACTTTGCATTAGTTCATCCAAGTCTTCCCAAGATTTTCTGAATCCACCCCTTTCGCCATTTCTTCATGCATAATATTCCACTATAACCATATAGGCATGGGGGGTGGGGTGGAGGCAAGATGGCTGAGTAAAAGCAATGACTTTTTTGAGCTCTCCTCCAAACCCCTCTAAATATATGTAAAAATGACTCTAAACATATTCTAGAGCAGCAGAACCCACAAAAAGACAGAATGAAACAAATTGCTAGCCCAAGACAACCTGGATGGTTGATTGGAGAGGTCTGTTGTGCCGGGCTAGGAGAGGAATGCAGTTCAGCATGGATCTCTCAGGCAAAAACAGGGCCGGGAACCTGGAGCAGGCCTCAGAGGACTGAATCGCCAGCAGCTGTGGTGGTTTCCAGACTTCCCAACCCACAAATGCCAAAGACAACTTAGAAGGTCAGTAGGAAAGGTCTGTCAGACCTGGATAAGAGAGGATTGAGGTCTGGCACAGCTCTGGGGTGGTGGCTGCTTCTGGAGCTCTCAGCTGACAGACAGTAGGTGGATCAAGCAGCTAATTGGCGGCATTGGAAGGGGTGGGGATTTCAGGGATCTCTTTGCTGGTGCTGAGGCAGGAATCTCTTGCTTTGCCCATGCTTGGATCTGGGTCACAGTCCTGGGTGGTAGTCCTAAGGCAAGGAGGAGTGCTGGCATGGTGGAACTTGTAGTGGTGGTAAAGAGAGAATCCTCCTCACAGTTCCAAGGCAGAAAAGAGTGCTTGTGGTCACTCATAGACCAGATCACAGGCCAGGAAAGGAGTAAACACCCCACCCTTGATCTTACCACCTTGGAAGAATAGAAAATTTACAAGTCCCTAGAAGTATGTCTGAAAACAGCTGCACAAAACCCTAAAACTTGGGACAGTACACCCTCCACACTGGAAGCAGAGCCCCACCTTAACAAAGAGTTAAAAAGTCAGATAATTGGCTGGGAACGTGAGCAAACAGAAGGAAAAAGCTCATACTATAAACTCTTACTTTGGTGAGTCTACAACCAGAAGAAGACAACAAAGTCAAAGCTCCTACATCTACAGCCCCTAAGAAAAATATGGATTGGTCCCAGGCCATGGAAGAGGTCAAAAAGGGTTTTGAAAAGCAAGTAAGAGAAGTTGAGGAAAAATTGGAAAGAGAAATGAGAGTGATGCAAGAAAATCATGAAAAACAAGTCAACACTTTGCTAAAGGAGACCCACCCAAAAAAATACTGAAGAAAACACCTTAAAAAATAGACTAACCCAAATAGCAAAAGAGGTCCAAAAAGCCAATGAGGAGAAGAATGCCTTAAAAAGCAGAATTGGCCAAATGGAAAAAGAGATCCAAAAGCTCACTGAAGAAAAAAATAATTCCATAAAAATTAGAATGGAGGAAATAGAAGCTAATGAATCTTATGAGGAATCAAGAAATTATAAAACAAAACCAAAAGAATGAAAAAAATGGAAGACAATGTGAAATATCTCACCAGAAAAACAAATGACCTGGAAAATAGATTCAGGGGAGAGTATTATAAATTATTAGACTACCAGAAAGTCATGATCAAAAAAAGAGCTTAGACGTAATCTTTCAAGAAATTATCAAGGAAAACTGCCCTGATATTTTAGAATATTCTGTTCTAGAATATTCTATTCTAAAATAGAAATTGAAAGAATCTACTTATCACCTCCTGAAAGAGATCCCAAAAGGAAAACTCTTAGGAATATGATAGCCAAATTCCAGAGTTCCAAGGTCAAGGAGAAAATATTGCAAGCAGCCAGAAAGAAACAATTCAAGTATTGTAGAAACACAATCAGGACAACACAAGATATAGCAGCTTCTACATTAAGGCTTGGAATATGATATTCCAAAGGTCAAAGGAGCTAGGATTAAAACCAAGAATCACCTACTCAGCAAAACTGAGTATAATCCTTCAGGGGACAAAATAAAAATTCAATGAAATAAGGACTTTCAAGCATTCTTGATGAAAAGATAAGAGCTAAATAGAACATTTGACTTTCAAATACAAGACTCAAGAGAAGCATGAAAAGGTAAACAGGAAAGAGAAATCATAAGCAACTTATTAAAATTGAACTGTTTATATTGCTGTGTGGAAAGATGATATTTGTAACTCATGAGACCTTTCTCTTTATTAGGGTAGTTGGAGGGAAAAGATAGATAGATAGATAGATAGATAGATAGATAGATAGATAGATGGCACAGGGTGAGTAGAATATGAAAGGATGATATCTAAAAAATAAAATTAAGGGGTGAAAGAATTGTACTAGGAGAAGGGAAAAGGGAGATGAAGAATGGGGGTAAATTATCTCACATGAAATAGGCAAGAAAAAGCATTTACAGTAGAAGGGAAGAGGGGGAAGGTGAGGAGAGAATGAGTGAATCTTACTCTTATCAGATTTAGCTTAAGGAGGGAATAACATACATACTCAGTTGGTATGGAAATCTATCTTATGCTATAGGAAAATAGGGGGGAAAGGGATAAGAGTGAGGGGTGATAGAAGGGAGGGTAGATTGAGGGAGGGGGTAAACAGAAGCAAACACTTTTGGGGAGGGACAGGTTCAGAGGAGAGAATAAAATAGGGGGTGGGATTTTCAACATGACTATATATGTATAACCTATATCAAATTGCTTGCCTTCTCTTTGAGGGTTTGTGGGGAAGAAGGGAGGCAGAGAATTTGCAATTCAGAGTTTTAAAAATGAATGTAAAAATTGTTTTTACATGCAACTGGGAAATAAGATATACAGGCAACAGGGAATAGAAATCTATCCTGACCTATAGGAAAATAGAAGGGGAAGGGGATAAGAAAAGGGGGTGGGTACTAGAAGAGAGGGCCGATTTGGGGAAGGGGTATTCATAGTACATGCTGCCTTGGGGTGGGGGGAGGGGAGAGATGGGAAGAAAATTTAAAACTCCAAATCTTGTGGAAGTGAATGTTGAAAATTAAAAATTAATTAATTAATTGAAATTGTTTAAAGAAATCATATAGGCTTTCCCTAATTTATGGGCATCCACTCAATTTCTCATTCTTATCCACCACAAAAGCAAAAAGTAGAATAGATATTTTTGTACATTTAGGTCTTTTTTCTTTTATCTCTTTGGGATACAGAAGTAATAACTGGTATTCTTAAGGTCAAAGGGCATGCACATTCTATTTTTTCTCATTCTTTTGATTTTGCTTTAAAATGTCTTGATTTCTCACAAAGTCGCTAGCTTCCATTTGCTCCATTCTAATTTTTAAGAAAGTATTTTCTTCAGTCAGCTTTTGGATTTCCTTTTCCATTTGGCCAATTTTGCTTTTTAAGGCATTCTTCTCCTCTTTGGCTTTTTGGACCTCTTTTGCCATTTGGGTTAGGCTATTTTTTAAGGTGTTATTTTCTTCATTATGTTTTGAGGTCTCCTTTAGCAAGCTATTGAATAGTTTTTCATGATTTTCTTGCATCACTCTCATTTCTTTTCCCAGTTTTTCCTCAACTTTTCTTACTTGCTTCTCAAAATCCTTTTTGAGCTCTTCCATGGGCTGAGACCAATTCATATTTTTCTTGGGGGCTTTAGATGTAGGAGGTTTGGCTTTGTTGTCTTCTTCTAGTTGTATGTTTTGATCTTCTTTGTCACCAAAGTAAGAGTTTACAGTATGAGTTTTTTCCTTCTGTTTGCTCATGTTCCCAGCCAATTATCTGACTTTTTAACTCTTTGTTAAGGTGGGGCTCTGCTTCCAGTGTGGAGGGTGTACTGTCCCAAGTTTTAGGGTTTTGTGCAGCTGTTTTCAGACATACTTCTAGGGACTTGTAAATTTTCTATTCTTCCAAGGTGGTAAGATCAAGGGTGGGGTGTTTACTCCTTTCCTGGCCTGTGATCTGGTCTATGAGTGACCACAAGCACTCTTTTCTGCCTTGGAACTGTGAGGAGGATTCTCTCTTTACCACCACTACAAGTTCCACCATGCCAGCACTCCTCCTTGCCTTAGGACTACCACCCAGGACTGTGACCCAGATCCAAGCATGGGCAAAGCAAGAGATTCCTGCCTCAGCACCAGCAAAAAGATCCTGCAATCCCCCTTTGATGAGCCACTTGATTACCCTTCTGTCTGTCGGCTGAGAGCTCCAGAAGCAGCCACCACCCTGGGGCTGCACTGGGCTGAGGCTGGGACCAAACTTCCCTCTCACCATGGTCACAGACTTTTCCTACTGACCTTCTAAGTTGTCTTTGGCATTTGTGGGTTGAGAAGTCTGGAAACCACCACAGCTGCCAGTGATTCAGTTGTCTGAGGCCTGCTCCAGATTCCCGAGGGCCCTGTTTTTGCCCCCAGCCCCACACCCAGAGCCTTTACAGCAGTCTTATATAATCTTTTTTTTTTTCAGTCAGCCAACAAACATTTATTAAGTGCCTGTTATGTGCCAGGCAGTATGCTAAGTTTTGGAGCTATAAAAAAAATGGCCAAAGACAATCCCTGCTCTCCAGGAGCTCACAGTATACTGGGGGAGATGACATGCAAAGAACTATGTACAAACAAGATATGTACTGAACCAATTAGAGCCCATCCAGAGAAGCAAGGCACCAGCTTTAAGTGGGATCGGGAGGGGCTTCTTGCAGAAAGTGGGACTTTAGCTGACATTTGAAGGAAGTCAAAGGAATGTAATGTAATCTTTTTCTGACCATTTGTCCAGTCTCCTGACCGTCTCTGGACAATGAGATATCCTTGAATTGTTGCTGCTGCCGCCGCTGCTGCTGCTGTTGCTACCAGCACCTCGGAGGCCCAGATCTGGTGTTACTGTCATGTGTACTCCAGACCAGCATCCAGGCCAGTGGCATAGGCTGCTCCTTCTGACCCCCTAGGTTGTCTTGGCCTGAAAAAATACCTCATCCCAACTTCATTTGGCTGTGCCACTCCAGAATATGATTTTTTGGAGAGGAGTGTTGAGAGAGTTTGGGAATGATCCCTGTATTCTGCCATGTTGGCTCACCTCATGCTTTGTATTTGTTTTGTGTTTATAATTCCCTGTTCATATTGTTTCCACCATAAGAATATCGATTCTTAGAGGGCAGGGACTATTTGATTTTCCTTTATGAACCCTGTGCCTAGAATAGTGCCCTGCACATGTGAGGTATTTAATATATGCTTGTTGATTGCCAGAGAGGAAGCCAAGGCCCTGACAGGAAAGTGATTGAAGAGCCAGAAGGCATACAGAGTAAGAGGGCCATGATTTCATCACAGGTATATAAACCTCATCTCAAAAACCTGACCATAACTGTGACTCCAAAATGAAGCACTCTGTTACCCAATACTGCCCTCCTAAGTGACATCCTTCACATGAAATGCTTCCCATGTGCCTAATGTCCTCTTCATAAGAGTATCTAACATTTACGTATTCATTTGTTCACCTTTCTAGTCTATTGTATGGTCAATACTAATCTTGTTGTTTGAGAGATGCAAAGGAAAGAGAGTAATAGCATGAAATATTTATATCCTGATTTAAGATTTACAAAACATTTTCCATGAAGAAGCCAATAGGTCTGAATATTTCCATTTTATAGATAAGAAAAGTGAGGCTTAGGGAGAAAGCAGTTTTACAAGGCTCATACTGAGCATGTTAAATCCAGGAATCCAATCCTGGACAAATCCAGGTCCACAAATAACTTGAGCCTGTCCCAGTTTCTCACCTCTACTCTAAGACCAAAGGAGACCAAGACTACTAGTTGAATTGGCAGGTCAGTACTACAGGGAAGTCAAGATTAAGTTTCCAGGTGAATCCTTAGAGGCCTCAAGCAGTTAGAGGAAGAAGGATATATAAAACTTTGTAGTGGTCTCTGATTTTTCCTTTGTTATCACTTGATTCTCCTTTGACTAGTTTTAATGTTAATATGTGGGAAGAATCAACCTTCACTCTTGATTTTGTGGTTGCAGTCTTACACTCTTTACTCAGAATACAGGCAATTTCTGGAGGAGTCTACATTTGACCCACAGATCCCTCTGTCATTTCATAGGGATCTAATGGCAAACAATTGCATCTGGTATCTATAGCGTAAAATGAAAAGGGAAAACCAAGCACAGTTAGGCAGTTTTACAAACTGTTACATAAAAATAAAATTGCCTACACAGAGAGAGATGGACAGAGGGTACTTCTTAGCCATGTTATTGTATCAACTATGACATTGTGAAAAGCTTGACAAGCAGTTTGGAATAATTGGGGCCCAAGGCATACTTCTTCAAATCCTGTCATAATGATGGTAATCTTTAGCCTCATTCATTCAGTTGGGGTCTACTGAATCTTTAGACTTGCATCTTTTACCCTTATATGCTTTCCAGAATATTTGTATTCATTAGTTTGGGGATTTCAGCCTGATCCTTATCGTCGTTGTTTTGTTTCTTAGGTATTCATAGAATCATTATTGGGAATCATCATTTTATTAGGCATTGCATGGGGTGCAATTCTTGGTGTTTAAATTCTTATATAATGGTTGGGAAAAAAAGAAAAGAGCAAGAATAAAATCTCAGAGTGATAGCCATATGCCAAGTGGTATGAGTGACCTGAGGCATTACAAGGATTGTCATAAAAACAAGCAGGTTATGTCTGTGATGGTATAGAAGGAGGTTGCTTGGGAAAACCAGGAGTCCACTGCTGTAGGCCACAGCTATTCTGGAACCTGGGTCTGACTTTCTAATCATTAATTGAATAGTATGTAGGAGATAATAATGATTTTAAAAACTAGTCTGTGTGTATATATCAATAACAGAAAACAACAAAAATCATATGATTATCTCAATAGATGCAGAAAAAGCTTTTGACAAAGTACAACCCCCATTCTTATTAAAAACAAAGAAAGCATAGGAATAAATAGGGATTTTCTTAAACTGATAACTAGCATTTATCTAAAACCAAGAGCAAGCATTATGTGTACTGGGGATAAACCTGAAGTCTTTCCAGGAAGTTGAGGAATAAAGTAAGAGTGGCCATTAATAATACTGTTATTCAATATTATGCTTGAAATGCTATCTATAGTAACAAGATAAGACAAAGAAACTGAAGGAATAAAAATAAGCAATGCAGAAACAGAGCTATCACTCCTTGCAGGTGATATGATGGTAACCTTAGAGAACCCTAGAGAATCAACTAAAAAACTAGTTGAAACAATGAGGAACTTTAGCAGGGTTGCAGTTTATAAAATAAGCCCACATAAATCATCAGCATTTCTCTACACTTCCAACAAAACCCAGCAGGAAGAGATAGAGAAATTCCATTTAAAATAACTCCAGACAACATGAAATACTTTGAAGTACTTCCAAGTACTGCCAAGATAAACCTAGGGATAATATGAACACAATTGCAAAACACTATTGGAGAAATATTAATAGCCCATGGGTAGGCTGAGCCAATATGATACAATGACAATTCTACCTAAATTCATTTAGTCATTCAGTGCCATAACAGTCAAACTAAAAAAGAATTATTTTATACAGCTGGCAAAACTAGTAACAGAATTCACCTGGAAGAACAAAAGGTCAAGAATATCAAGGGAATCAATGAAAATGTGAATGAGGGAAGCCTAGGAAGTCCAGATTTTTGTCAAAAATCTGGTACTGGCTAAGAAATAGACTGGAATAGATTAGGTACACAATACACAGTAGTAAATGACCATAGTAATCTAGTGTTTGGTAAATGCAAAGATTCAAACTTTCACCATTTCAAAAGAATTGCTGGGAAACCTGGCAAGCAGTTTGGTAGGCAAAATATAGTCTCATTGGTCAGTAGACCTATATTTTGATCTTCCAGGAGAAACTTCAGTTCATGCCTCTGGTCAATGACCAGTAAAGGATGTTCAAAAATGGGCAAAGCTGATGGCCATTCATGGTCCCATGCTGAGCAGTAGCTTCATAGACAACTCTAGTAGACAGGGTCACCCATTGGTCAGGGCTTATAGGACCACTGGCCAAATGCCATAGGTCCATTTCTCTAACAAAGGAATGTGAAGGGTGGAAGGACAGTAAAAAATAGCTGGGGACTTTCCATATCATTGAGTCACCTCTGCCACACTGGGTTTGGTCACTTACTCAGCAGAAAGGATAAAGGTCCTCTAGTCAGCTTCTTAGGATTAAGCAAGTGGATTCACTAGACTGACTAACTATATATCAATAGATAAATATAACAGTAATAGTCTTTTCCTGTATAGAATTACACTAATCTGAAAGTTTGGAATAAAATAAGAGTCTAATTAATTGTCTATCACATTACCCAGCTGCAGATGCAATCCACCCCCAAGGTCCAAGTGCCCAGAATTCCTCAGTGGGCCATAGACTTGTGTACTTCAAGCATATACGCTGCTGACCTGAAAACCACCAGCTGTCTCTCCAAGGCCATGAATTGGTAAAGGATTCCTTGTGGGTTGATCAGATTTTCAAGCCAATGGCAGTGAATGAAGTCAGCATGGATGGCCTGCATCTATCTGGTCATTCAATGAATTCTGAGCCTCAGAACCCACTGTGTCCCATTTGCATGCACGGGTCTGTTTGATGATATCACTGATCTGCGTTAAAAATAGGTTTATCATATTTTTACTTAGAACACATCCACTGCAGAGTTCTCCCAGACTAACTTACACATGTTGGCACCACTGATCGAAAATAAATTCCATGCATAAAACTAGATGTTGTTTCCTTTTTGTCTATCTCCAGCAACCAGCCAACGTCTGGCATGTAGTAGACCCTTAATAAGTACTTTTGGCTGGTTTAATTGATTGATATGATTTAATTGGGCCTCTGTTATGGGATTAGTGGTTTCTCCTAATTGTTGGTCCCTTTTTAGGCCTTTCTATTCTCAAATGAAACAGCATCGACTCTCTCACAAAGATGTCCTTGGACTCCAAGGGACCTTGATATCAGGTCAAGCCCTAAGTCTTTGTCATCCAGGGGTTCTTAATCTGTGTTTTGTAGACTTATTTTCAAATTTTCATTTCATTTCATTTCATTGTATTTCAATATAATTTGTTTCCTTTATAATTCTGTTTATGATATATATCTAAAAATTTTATACTAAAAGGGCTGTACCACACTGCCAAAAGGGTCCATGGTGCACAAGAAGGTTAAGAATCCCTGTTGTAGTGAATGTGTTATCATTGCATCTGATTACCTGCTCTTGGTTTTCAATGTATACTTTTTATGATGTTAAAAAAGATCCCTCTATTGCCTATATTTGGCAGGGCTTTTTTCTGTATTAGCATCAGTAAGGTCTGTGCTTTGTCAAAACGTTTTGCTACGTTTGTTAAGATAATCAAGTTGTTTGAGATATCTTTCTTTCTAAAATGATTAATGATGTTGCTTATTTTCTTATTGTTGAACCATCCTTGCCTCCTTGTTATAAATCTAATGTGTTCCTAATGAATTATTTCTTGAATAATTTGCTGTGGTTGGTTTGAAAAGATTTTATTTAAAATTACTAAATTGGTATTCATTAATGATGTTACTTGATATTCTTTACCTGTTTTATGAACTAGGACTATATTTGTCACATTAAAGAAGTCTAATAGAAGTACTTTTCTTATCAGCTTTTGAAAATATCTTGTGAAGTGTGGATATTAGGTGTTCAGGAGTGTTTTCCCACCCTTTGGGGCAGGGATAGGGGGTACCCAGCTTGGGGGTATGATGTTAGTAAAATTGGAACCCAGCAGGATAGCTAATGGAAAATGAAGTATTAGTTGGAAAAATCTGAGCCCTCTTGTAAAGAAGGGTTTTGGGAGGAATTTATTGCTTTACCCTTTAGCCCTCCAGTCACAGGGAAAAGGAAAGAGGAAAATAAATTGCCAGTATCAAAACCTAAAAAGGTGAATTTAACACAAATGAAGAAAGTAAATAAGTAACTGGAAACGATTCTTCCCAGTTGTATGCCAATAAATCTCACAATCTAAATAAAATGGATGGATATTTATGTGTGTGTGTGTTTTTGTACGTGTAATACCTAGATTAACCAAACAAGAAAGAAAAGACCTAATCTTAGAAAAAAAATTAAATAAGGTATAAATGAGTTGCCAAAAGGAATGAAAATTAAAAAAAAAACCCTCTGGGTTCCAGTGGATTCAAAAGTGAATTCTATCAAACATTTAATGAACAACTAATTTTAATATTACATAACCTGTTTTTGAAAATAGAAAAAGAAAGGATCCTACCAAATTCCTTCTGCAAACAAATATAATGTTGTTCCTTAAGCCAGAGAGAGATTATAGCAGCATATCATCAGGGTTATATAGTATGACCAGGTTGGATATATATTAGGCATGTAGATTTGGTTCAATATTAGGAAAACTACATAATAGGTTATATTAATAACAAGAAAAATTAAAATCATATGGTTATATCAACAGATGCAGACAAAGCTTTTGAACAAGATTTTTGTTGTTGTTGAGTGGTCCCATTGTGTCTGACCCTTCTTGACCCTTGTGGGGTTTCCTTGGCCAAGATAATGAAATGGTTTGTGATTTCCTCATCCAGTTGTCCCCATTTTACAGTTGAAACTGAAGCAAACAGAAGTTAAGTGACTGGCCAGAGTCCCACAGGTAGTAAGTGTCTGAGGCCGGTTTTGAACTCAGGTCTTTCCGACTTCAGGCCCAGCAGTCTATCCACTGAGCTACCCAGTGCCCTTTGACAAGATACCATACCTGTTCCTGTTAAAAAAAAAAACATAAAGCATAGGAATAAAGGCAAATTAAAGCTACTCTGAGGTACCACCTCACTCATCAGATTGGCAGAGTTGACAAAAAGTAAAAAATGCCAAGTGCTAGAGTGGCTGTGGGGAAACACATATACTGTTGATAGAGCTACAAACCGGGCCAGCCATTCTTGAAAGCAATTTGGAACTATCTTGAGACAATTACTAAACAGCGCACATATCCTTTGAGCCAGAAGGACTACTACTAAGTGCAAAGGTATCAGAGAAAGCGAAAATAACCCCTATGTACAAAAACATTTATAGCAGTTCTTTTTGTACTGGCAATGAATTGTAAACTGAAGAGATTCCCATCAGTTGTGGAATGGCTGAACATGTTATGATATGCAAAGGTGATAGAAAACTATTGTAGTGTAAGAAATAACGATGGGAACATTTTCAGAGAACCCCTGGAAGACTTGGATCAATCAATGCAGAGTGAAGTAAGCAGACCAGGAGAAAAATTTATCCAATGACAGCCTTGTAAAGACAAACAACTTTGAAAGATTTAAGAATTCTGATCAGAGCAGTGACCAAAACCATTTTAATTTGTTCTTGGTTGCAAACCCTGCACCTATGCTCTTTGAAATATAATGTTCCCAGCACTTCGTTCTGAATGTAGAAGTTGCTAGATCTTGTGTTATCCTGACTATATCCAGAGTATTTAAAATGTTTTTTCTTGTTGCTTGTAGTATTTTCTCCTTAACCTGGCAACTCTGAAACTTGGCTATAATATTCCCTTGAGTTTTCATCTTGGCATCTGTTTTGGTCAGTGAATTTTTTTCCATTTTTATTTACCTTCTTATTCTAGAATTTCAGGCCAATTTTCCTTAATAATTTCTTGTAATATAGTATCTAGACTTTTTTTTTTATCACAACTTGCAAGTAGTGCAACAATTCTTATATCCAGCAATTGATTTGTTCTCCAGATCAGTTGTTTTTCCAATAAGATGTTTTACATTCCCTTCTATTTTTTCATACTTTTGATTTTGTTTTATTATTTCTTGGTGCCTTATAACATCATTAGCTTTCCATTGCCCAAATCTAATATTTTCTTTCTTAAATTTTTGGATCTCTTTTTCCAACTGGTTGATTTTTGTTTCTTGATTTTTTGGATTCCTCTTATTTTTTTTCCTTATTTTTCCTCTACCTTTTTTATTTGATTTTAAAGTCCTTTTTAAAAACTCTTCCAAGAACTCTTTTGGGGCTTGTGACCAGTTGACATTTTTCTTTGAAGTAGGAGTGCCTTTTTAAACTTCACTGTCTTCTTCTAAGTGTGAAACCAGATCTTGTCTCTTCCTATAGTAGCTATCTATGGTTGGGTTCTTTCTCTTTTGCTTACTCATTTTTTTTAGTGGTTTATTATTATAGTCAGATTCTAGTCCCAGAGTGTGGTGGATATTGCCCCAGGCTTTAGGTTTTTCTTATTGTTTTCTGAGCTGTGTTTTAGGGCTTGACTTCAGGCACTCCTCTCCACCTCTGGGTTGTTGTTAGGCCCTCCAGTCATTCCCTCACAACAAAGGCTCTTGTTCCCTATGGTCCCCCCAATCCTCCAAAGTGCAACTCACTTTTCTGCCCTGGAACTGAAACCAGGGACTCTACTCTTCTGCAAGTTCCCTCAGCCAATAGAGACCCCATCACCAGGCATATGTTTGTTCCTGCTTGTCCACAGTTGAAGTCCAGCCTGTATCTGGTCTATAAACCTGGGCCTGGCATCCACCAAAAGTGGAGGGTCCTTTAATCTTCACCTGCTTGGTTATCTGATTCCCTTACTGCCCATGAGGTGAAAATCAAACAGCTGACACAGCTGTTGATTCAGCAAAGTCTGCCTGTGGGGCTTTGCAGTTCAATCGGGCCCATGAGGTTCAGTTTTTCTTAAGGTCCTCACAAGTTGTCCTAGGAGAACACCTAGGAGAACACCTTGACTTTTAATTATTTCTGGCGCTCAAAGTTCACTCTGAGGCAGTATTTTACCCTGTTTGGGGGACAATTTAGGAGAGCCTGGTATTTCCTGTCTTATTCTGTCATCTTTCCACAGCTGTAATTCTCAACAGCATAACTCATCATGATAATAAAAATGTTTTTGAGTGCCATTAACTGAGGATGAATAAAAAAGAAATACAGCAGTGTAAAAAATAGTGGAGAGACAATTACGCCCCAAAGAATTGACTCTTGTGGTAAATGTTGCTAAAAAGGTTTTTAAAACCTGGTTTAGAGGCAAGCAAGCAATCAGAGAATAGGGAGGACCATGTTTAGTGGTGGATGGGATGGTGGCGATAAGGAAGGATATCCATGAGAAAGCTTAAACAATGAAAATCTTGCTTGGCTTTAATTTTCTCTTTGAAGAATGATCTTTGAATTGGGAATAAGAGCCCCAAAACTGTCAACAGGAAGTGGATGCCCAAAGTAACAGGAGACAGGCAGGATCCAGCTGTTCTGAAAGAAGTATATAATGTGTTTGATTGCTTAGCCAATCACTTGTCCCTGACAGATCTTGGAGAACAGGGGAGTTGCCATAGGACTGGAAAAAGGAACGTGTGCCAAGTTTCAAAAAAGAGAGGGTGGTTTCTGCTAAGCCTATGCCAGTGACTTTCAATTCTGGCACACTTCTAGAGTATATTGGTAAATTGGTAAAGGCTGTTTTATCTCTTCTATAATGCTTTGTGCTATTTCACCACAGCCATTTCTGGAAAAAAGGCCTCTTTCCCATACTCTCCAAATTTTACTCTCCTTCATGCCAAAAAAATAGTTACACAAAAATAGCTATTATGGCTCTACTTGACAATTCATCAGACATTCTTCTCTAGTGGTTTCCATCTTCCCTGTTATGAGAAGTAGTAACATTCTTTCAATTATCAGAGTTCAGCATCTCTTTTTGTTTTTTGTTTTTAATTTATGTATTTGTAGAAATTTAAATCAATTCCTTACAAAGTAGATATGTTGAATTTTTAGCAGAAATTTATGGCAACAATTATCTGATATGACCCCCTTTTCCTCATATTTCTTCTTTATTTTTCTTATTTGATGTCTCTTCCTATCTCTCTTCTTCATTCTAAACTCATTGATTCTCCTTTTTCTTTCTGCTCAGTATTTTCCCATCCTATTTTCACCTCAGGTGGCAAGGATATACTTGCAAGTGATCAAAGTCATCTACTTTTTATGGATAGTTTTTCATTTTATTCAAATGTCATCTATTTACAGTAGAAAAAGAGATTTTGCATCCCTCCTAGTAATTTCATCCTAAGTCAATTCATTTGCATGTGTTCACTCTGAGTCATCATACTTTCACATAAGATATCCTTAGTGAAAGACCAGTGAAGCTAGCCTTCTCAAATGGCACAGCAAGAGAGTAGCCATAAAATCTTTGAGCAGTTAGGAACCTTGGGAAACGAAAGAAGATGCAGGTTTAATCAGGTCTTTGCTTCCTTTCAGAGAGCAAAGAATTTACTGGAGAGAAACCTTATGAATGTAGTGAATGTGGAAAGGCTTTGAGAAAGAAGAACCATCTTACTGTGCATCAGAAAATTCATATGGGGAGAAACCTTATGTGAATGTAGTGAATGTGGGAAGGCCTTCAGGGAGAAGGAATATCTCATAGTGCATCAGAGAAGTCATTCCGGAGAGATTTTTTATGAATATAATGAATTTGTGAGTACCTTCAGTCAGAAGTCACCATTTCATAAGCATGCAAGTATTCATCCTGGAGACAAATTTTATGAATGTAATGAATGTGAGAGGGCCTTCAGGATGAAGGGACATCTTACTGTGCATCAGTGAATTCCTACTGGTGAGAAACCTTATAATGTAATGAATGTGGGAGCACTTTCAATCGAAGGATACTACTTTATGACCATGCAAGAATTCATACTGGAGAGAATCCTTGTGAATGTAGTAAATGTGGAAAGGCCTTCAGAAAGAAGATACCTTTTATTGTGCATCAGAGAGTTCATACTGGAGGAAACTATGAATGTAAGGAGTGTGGGAAGGCTTTCAAGTGCAACTCAGGGCTTATTTGACATAAGAGAAGTCATACCAGAAAGAAACCTCTTGAATGCACTGTTTATGGGAAGGCCTTCACAAAGAGGTCAATCCTTACTGGGCATCAGAGAATTCATACTGGAGAAAAACCATATGGATGTAATGTATATGGAAAGATCTTCTGCCCGAGTTCAGAAGTTTCTCAACATCAGAATACATATGAGAGAGAACCTTAAGAATGTAATAAATGTGGGAAGGCCTTCAAGAGTAAGACACAATTTATTGGAGAGATCTTTATGAATGGAAGGAGTATGAGAAGACCTTCTGCTATACCTCAGAACTTACTCAATATCAAAGAATTCATACTGGAGAAGAACCTTATGAATGTAATGTACACAGGAAAGCCTTCTGCCTGAGCTCAGAACTTACTCAGTATCAGGGAGTTTATATCAGAGAAAAACATGAATATAACAAATGTGGGAAGGCCTTAAGACTGGAGACATAACTTACTGAACATTAGGGAATTCATACTCAAGAGAAACATTGTGAATTCAGTATATATATAGGTTGGGAAGGCCTTCTATAGGAGTTCAGAACTTACTCATACATAATTCATACTGCAGAAAAACTTCACGAATGTAATCTATATAGGCAGGCCTTCCTCCTGAGGACAGTACTTGCTAGACATCAGAGAATTCATATTGGAGGAAAATGTGATGAATGTAATGAATGTGGAAAGGCCTTCAAACTGGGAGGGGGGTGGGACAGACCTTATTCTGCAGCAAAGAATTCGTACTAGAGAAAAACCATATGCATATAGTGAAGGAAGGAAGGTTTTCAAACTGAAGACATATGGTGCAGCCTAGATTACAGAGTGAAGCCAGCATTTTTGCCTTACTCTCCCAACACACCTACTGTACAACTCTAAAAATCCACCTAACCAAACTCAGAGTGGGAAAATCAAGAGTAAATCACAGTCAGTCATTTTTGCAGACCAGGGCAACTTAGAAAAAGAAGTCTCTAGACACTGAGGTGTCAGCTGGCCAGGTCCAGCACATAGCACATAAGCTCAGCAGTGGGGAGCAGCCTAGCATTCTGGGAAGTTAAGGTGATTAAATAGCTATCAGAAAGATTCCAAGAGTCTCCTGTGCTAGCATTGGGTCCATGACTAGTATTACTTGATAGCTTCATCTCCCATTTGCCCATTTTCATTTCAGAGGTGTAGAGGAGCATCTGTAGTGGCAAGGGTGCAGGAGCCCTACCTGGGTGAAGGCCAGAGCAAAGAGCAAGAGGGCAATGACTCAAGCCTTCCCTGCATCACACCATCTTGGAAGCACCAAAAACAACTCATTTCCCACCCCTGCCCCAGCTCAGAAAGCAGCAGAACATAAAAATCTGAAGACCAAATTAGTTATCTATACAACTCTCCCTGTCCCCTCCCCCCACCCAGTGGTGAGTAGAACCCATCTCTAACATAAAGTCCAAACTGAAAATAGGCTGGAAAAATGAATAAATCAAAAAAGAACCTGACCATCAAAAGGTACTATAGTGACTATGGGAGTTCAAGATACAGACTGAGAAGAAGGTAATGACTTTAAAAAAGAAGCAAGCCCCCAAAATGCAACTGGACACAAACTCAACAAGAATTCCTGGAAGACCTAAAGAAAAATAAAACAATGCTTTCAATAATCAGAGTCTAGAGCAAAAATTGGGAAAAGAAATGAGAGTAATGCAAGAAAATTATAAAATGTAAGAGAGGCACAAAAAAAATACTGAAGAAAATAACTCATTAAAAAATCAGAATTGTTCAAATGGCAAAAGATGCCCAAAATCTCACAGAAGAAAATAACTTCTTAAAAATCTGAATTGTTCATTTTGAAGCTGTTGATTCCATGAGACATCAAGAAACATAAAACAACATCAGATAACTGAAAATAGAGAAGGAAATGTAAAATATTTCACAGAAAAAAAATGATCTGGAAAATAAACTGAGGAGAGATCATTTAGGAATTATTGAACTATCTGATCAAGAAAAGAGCCTAGACATCATATTTCAAGAAATTATAAAGGAAAACTACTAAGATATTTTAGAACCAGAGTGGAAAGAATCCACCAATCACCTCCTGAAAAAGACCCCAAAATGAAAATTTCCAGGAACCTTATAGCCAAGCCCAGGTCTCTCAAGTGTGGCGATTAAAGTTATCCAACCTATAATAAGAGAGACTGAGGCAGTGCTCTGAGCCAATGGCACTTTATTAAAGGGTCCATGGTCTCTTCTAATGAAGTGAACCTCAGATCTTCCTCACGATATGAAATGCCCCCTCCTTCCAGGGCCATATTTTTATAGGGCTAGATATCTAAACATTCAAGAACAGCTATACCAAATACAGAATAATTCCATTGGTTGACATATGATGTATAGACTAAAAGAAGCAAAACAATATATTAGCAGGTTACGGGTTGGACAAGGTAGGAAATATTTCTGGTAACTAGGTGGTCACAAGGTAGTCATAAGATGGGTGAAACATAGGGCATCTCCATTGACTAGGTTGTCATAAGATGATCACAAGATGGATACCTGTTCATGTTGGACAGGAAAAAATGGTCCAGAGGTACAAAAATAGTTGGAAGACTTTCCATGTAGTTTGAGTCACCTCCATCACACTGGGCTTGGTTACCATGACAAGGAAAAACAAAGGTGGAGGGCCTATAGCTAGCTTCCTATGATTACACAAGTGATCTTACCATCTGCAGCTCATAGCTCTGGGGACACATATACAGAACTTATAATCATATCAAATTGATTGATACTGATGGGAATAGACTTCAATGAATAGAATTCCTCAGGTCAGGATAGCACAAGATGTCACATAGTCAAGGGATATAAGGCTTGAAATATGATATTCTATAAAGCAAAATAAGTAGGATTGCAACCTAGAACAACCTACTTAGCAAAATGGGTATAATTATATAGGATAGGAAAACGATATTTAATGAAAGAGAACTTAAAATTTTTTTTTCTCAATTGCAGGTAAAAACAATTTTTAACATTTGTTTCTTTTTTAAAATTTTGAGTTCCTAATTCTTTTCCTTTTCTCCCTACTCCTTGACAAGGCAAGCAATTTGAGGGGGATTATACCTTTGTCACGCAGGATATTTCTATATTAGCCATGTTGCATAAAAAAACACAAATAAAAAAATCTTGAATAATAAGGAAAAATTTTAATGTATGCTTTGATCTTCATTCAGAGTCCATCAGTTTTGTCTGTGGATATAGATAGCATTTTTTCATCATAAGTCCTTAGGAATTGTCTTGGTTCACTGTATTGCTCAGAATAGCTAAGTCATTCACAGTTGATTGTTGTACAACACTACTGTTACTGTTTACAATGTTCCCTTGGTTCAGCTCACATGACTTTGGATCAATTCCTATAAATCTTCCCAGGTTTTTCTGAAATCTTCCTGCTCATCATTTCTTATAGTATAATAGTATTCCATCACAATCTTATGCCACAGTTTGTTTAGTTGTTCCCCAAATATTGGATATCCTCTCGATTTCCAATTCTTTGCCATCACAAAAAGAGCTGCTGTAAACATTTTTGTACTTCTATGTTCTTTTCCTTTTCCTTTGATCTCTTTTAGATACATACAACGATGATATTGCTGGCTGGATCAAAGGGTATGCACAAAGATGATGCCTTTCAGCATAGTGTGAAATTGTACTCCACAATGGTTGGATCATTTCACTACTATACCAACAGTGAAATGTTTACAAAAAATGCCCTGCAACCAAATAGAACATTTTAAAGTTTATACATCTACCCACAATCTATTTCTGTAGATTCCGGTTTTGTTTTTTTTTTTTGGGTGGGGATGGTTTCTTTCACCTTCCACTCTTCTCTCCACCCTGTTCTTAGAAAGTAGAAAAAATATTCCTTTCTGATCGAGCCATTCCACGACTCTACATTTGTACAGGTAGCCCTCAAATATGTCTCTGGATTTTGCCTGTGTCTGGAACCCAAGGCCTGAATTTCTCAGTGTGTCCTAATACCTGATCCCCAATACCTAATACCTGATCCTGACATTAACCTGCCATTTCCTTCCAATGTCCTCAGCATTCTTCTAGTCATGCAGGCTCAAACGTTCAGTCATCTCAGACTCTCTCTTCTTCCTAATTCCCCTTTCTTCTCAGTAGCCAAGTCTTCTCAAACAGGGCAGTTGCTCAGAGTCAAGTGTAGACAATCAGGGACCCAACCCAGCAGTCTCGATTGCTTCTAGGGCAAACAAATGGGACATAACTTCCTAGATTCCACTAAGGCATGGAATAATCTGGGGAAGGTAAACAAACTCACCCACAAGTAACATGGAATGAGATTCTGAGAATACTATGGGTGAAGAATGACCATCCAATCATGTAGCTTCCCTTTTCTGACAACTTCCCTGTTGATGGTACTGAGAAAAGAAGGATCTTTTGAATGTCTTTATTTATTTATTTAGGAGCAAGTTATCAAAGGACTTTTGTGTTTACATACTTTGCATCTAGGACAGAACCTGGCACTCAATTGCTGCTTATTCACAATCAGAGTCAGATCACCAGTTCTAGGTATCTCTGTGATTCATTTCTTCACAGGTTTAGCTGCCTGTAGCAGTAGGGTTGGAGCATGGGGTGTTCACGGGGGAGATAAGGTGAGAACTGGAACCAGCTTATCCTTAGCTCCTACTTATCAACCTCTCTCATGTCTGCACTTTATTGCTTCCAGAGCTTTAATGGCTGCCTCTGCTGCTTACGTATTTGAGTGGCATTAGGTTTTCCCTTACACACATGGTCCCTTTTCCTCCCTCTCAGACATTAGTATCAATGGGTCATATATATTGAGTAAGGATAGAGGAAGTGAGCTGGGTGGTGCATTGCCCACCATGTATGTCCTTCTTGCATACACAGGCAGAATAATTTTCCTATTATACAACTAAGATAAATGGAATGTTGCAAAGAGGGATTATGACAATGCCATAACTATTGCTGGGATCAGAAGTGTGCTCTATGTGTCTTCTCTGGGATCCAACAGAAGAAAGGCATCTTGAACAATGACTCCATGCCCCTCAAACTTGTAGAAGACGAAGGCCCACAATCCTCCCTTAAAGTATAGTTTCATGATCACAAGATGGTGAAGTGGGTGATTTCCACAAACTGGAATCGAAAAAAGAAAGAAAATAAGTGTTAGATCTACAGTAATTAGAGCTAAATTTCCACGATAATAGAAACAACCCCCAAGATAAAAGCCACCGGAAAATACAACGAGAAGCTGAAATACTTAAAGACTCAACTCCGTGTTTCTATCCCCAGCCCACATCCCAGGCAAGATAAAGTATGTGCTAGCCATTGCAGGGTTGATCTTTGGTATCACACTACCTGGGTGTCTGAATGGTTCTTCCTTGGAAGTAACTTAGTCTGAACATGCCATAGCCCACAAGAGATGAAAGCCTAAATCTGCACGGCCATGTGAAGGACAGGAAATGCTTTTGATGTAGAGGAGAGAAGATGGCACCAAAGAGCTGCCTAGATGAAAAGTCCTAGAGGTTTCCATGCTTGAGGGACTAGGAAGCTAGCAGGGGTAAGTGCTATCTTCTTAAGAACTGACTAGGAGCAAGGCAAGGGGCATCAAAGTGTTGAATTAACTCAGTACTTTGTGTTTTTCTGACATAACAAAAGCTATTTTATTACTCGTGGTCACAAGCGTTGGACCACGGACACATAAGCGGGTGCAGAAGCTATATTCTCACATCTGGTGGAGTACTGCTAACCAATTCATCATCTTACAGCTTGGTTAAAATGTAATAGACAAACTGGAGATGGTGTAAAAGTAAAAGACAAATGGAGTTGGTACAGTTGGGAGGAGGAGCCCCAAAGTTAGGAGACCGATAAAGGTGCACTTATTGGTACAAAGTGGCTGAATTAAGACTGGGATATTCTAGGAATAAGTACTGAAAAGTGGAGCAAGAGCATCCATTGTCCTTCCTAGAGTGAGCATTGCTCCCCATGGAAATGTATTTGTCCATTGTTTCTTCGGGACAGCAATACTTAGTCTAACTAGAGGCTCATTCAGTAAAGTCAGACTCTCTCCATTGCTTTAATAGTATTCTTTATGAATCAGAACGTTTATGCTTGTGGAGTGCTGAGTTCACAGTTTTTAAAATGAAGGAGGAAGAGGTGGAGAAGAGGAATGCAGCAACTCTGGTCTATAAATCAAAGCAATCTGCCTCAGAGAAGAGATGGAGCAGAGAGAATTGCTATGGAGACATTTATTTACATTTTATATTCATAATTCCCAGCCATGCTATGGATAAGGAAAGGGGGAAGTGTGTTCGTGTGTGTGTGTGTATCTTTTGGGGGTAGGGATAAGACATATAACATTAAAATATAACAACAAAATAAAAGCAAAGACTTAGCTAGCAGGAAATTGATTATTCCAGCAAAAAAAAAGTACTGGAAGGATTTCACCTATGTTACTATATTAGAAGTTGCTTATACCGCCACTTTATTTTTTCTTCTTGCAAGAAGAATACAAAGGAAAATCAATGTGAATAATAACTAGCATTTATCTAACACTTAAAGGTTTACTAAGCACTTTACATATGTTATCCTATTTGATCCTCATAAGAATCCTGTGAGGTAGATGTTATTATTAGTCCCACTTTACAGAAGAGGAAACTGAGGCAAACAGGTCAAATGACTTGCCCAAGTTCACACAGTTAGTGACTACATCTGAACTCTTGTCTTCCTGACTCTAGGTCTACCACTCTGTGCACTACACCATCAGGCTTCTGGCACAGGTTCATTGATTTAGAGCTGGAAATGACACATATAAAGTTTAAGAGCAATAGTTCCAGGGTTATTGATCATATCATTAATCATGCTAGCAGATAATTAATAAAATAGGTCAGCAGCATTCTCAAATGCCAGTAGGTGCAGGCTCACAGCTTATATGCCCTTGGTAGAGTGGGTGTTCCTGAGGGTGGCAGTCAACTCTGATTGCTTAACAATTAATGAGAAGTGGACTTTAGGGGCAGTTAGGTGGTGCAGTGGATAGAGCACCTGCCCTGGAGTCAGGAGGACCTGAGTTCAAATCTGGTCTCAGACCAGACACTTGACATTTACTAGCTGTGTGACCCTGGGCAAGTCACTTAACCCCAATTGCTTTGCCAAAAAAAGAAAAAAAAAAGAAATAGACTTTACAAAGAGAGGTGGGCTCACTCCAAAGTGGGGCTAAGAAAGTCACATCATGTCATTCTTGGACAATGACATTATCTCTAAACCCAGACCACCCCCAGCCTTGGGTAATCTAGATAAAGATCTACTTCCACTCATATTGGCTTGAGCTGAACAAAATGGGCAGGTAAGATGATCTAGGTGGGGTAAGTTTTTTGGCCACATCAGTAATGTCGTTCAAATGCTGGGCATCAAACAAGGAAATAAGACAGGGAAAAAGGCCTGGATCTTCACAATATTAAATACTGGTTATTAATATAAGAAAGACTTATTTCATTTTTTTACAGATGAAGAATGGGTGCTCATAGAGTCTAAATTCTTGCACAAAGCCACACTAGTAGTGCCCAGTGTAGGGTCCAAACTCAAGCTTACATCCTAGGTGTTGCCCTCGACCCCTGACTCCTGACTGTTTAATCATCAATTAAGTCCTGGCATTTCTTCCCTTGTAATATCCTTTTTATGTGCCCCCTTCTCTCTTCTGACAGTGCTACCACCTTGGTCCCTATCCCTATCACCTCACCACCCAGGCTATTGCAAAAGCCTTTTCATTGATTCTCTCTATCAGAATCTGTCCCTGATCCAGTCCATCCCCTTCTTAGCAGTTAAATCGATCCTCTTCTGTCTAAAGTCTGGTCATGTAAGCCTCCCCTAGTCAATAAACTCCAGTGGTTTCCTATTCCAAAATCAAATATAAAATAATGTTAGGTTTTCTAACCTGGCTACCTTCTACCTTTCCAGTCTTTCTGCACCATTTTAACATACCAACAATCTATCTCCTGACTCCAGGCATTTCTACTAGTTGTCCCGCATGCTTGGAACTCTTTCATTGCTCCTCCTCATCTCCTGGCTTCCCTGACTTCCTTCAGGTCCCACCTAAAATCTCATCTGCATTCAGCAAGAAGTTTTACTCCATCCCCCTTAATCCTAGAGCTGATTCTCCTGATTAAGTCCTATTTATCCTGTCTATATGTTGTCTGTACATAGTTGGTTGCCTGTTGTTGTCCGCCACTGACTGAGCTTCTTGGAGCAAAAGTTGATTTTCCCTTTCTGCACCAAGTGTTGTATCTGCACCACTTAGCACAGTGCCTGGCACACAGAAGATGCTTAGAAAATGCTTACTGATTTACCTTGAATAATAGTGAAGGAGTGAGAACATGGATGGAAGGTTTTGAGACTTGGATAAAAATAAGCCAGAATTCTAATAAAACCAGTTTTGGCTTCTCCAATATCAACTTGACTGGGAATGTCAAGTAATCCCACTTGTTTATCTCCCTTGCTTGCACACCCAAATTGCCTAACAGGATTACTCTCAGCTTAAATTGGGAGAATGTAATGTGTGAATAAGGTAGGGCCTGGGATGGGTGAGGGGGCTGAAGGGAGGCAACTGAGCTCAGGCTTGACTGGAGAGCAGTCACTGCTCTGACCTACGGTTTTTGGGGGAGCGGCTGTGCCCTTGAGCTACAGCAGCCAAACTTCCCCCAAAGGTTTTTGTTCAGGGCTGGATCACTGTGACAGACCAGCTGTAATGATGTTGATAGTAATGCAGTCCAGCATCTTCAGTCTCTACAGTGATGACTGTGAGAGTATAGTCTGTCCCAGACCCACTGCCACTGAACCAGGCAGGGACTCCAGAATGCAGGATGGTAGCAGCATAGATCAGGAGCTTGGGAGACTGTCCTGGTGGCTGATGGGTACCAGGCTAAATTATTGCTAGTAACCTTACTGGCTCTACAAGATATAGTGACTTTATCTTGTCAAGATATTTGGAGACACCCTGTTTTTCAGAGCTAAGGCTAAGCAAGCAAGCTGCACCCTGAGCTTGGCATAACAACGATCCTCTGTGCTCACCATCTGGGTGATCTCATCTCTGGCAAAATCATATAATTATCATATTGCTTTGACAAGCACCAGACAAGTACCCATGTTCTGGCTCTGCTATGCATCAAACTTGTCACACTGTTGCTGTTACTTCTTACAGACCTGAGCTCAAATCCAAGTTCACTTGCTAGCTGTGTGACCCTGGGCAAGTCGCTTCACCCTAGTTTCCACATCTATAAAATAGTGTATATATAACAGCACCTGCTTCCCAGGGCTGCTGTGAGGACCAGATGATATAGTCCTTGTAAAGTACTCAGCCGTGCCTGGAACACAGTGAGCTCCACGTAAACTTCAGCTCTGAGTTTTACTGAGCCCATCTACCAGATGACTGGCATTCCCCAGGCCCAGCCAAACGCTCTCCACGTCTCCTGCTTTCCCTCAGGTCAGTCTCCTTGACAAGGAAATGGATGCAAAGGGAGCTCTGCCTGGCTCTGCTTCTCCCCGTGTCCGTGATCCTCGCCCCACGGACCCCACACAGGGCCCGGCCCTTCTTTGATCCTCGGCTTTTCCCCGACATCGCTTTCCCAAAACACAGCCCAGGCCAAAGCAAAGCCTTCAGTCCTCCCGTGGTCCCAGCTGGTGGCCAGAGCCTTCTTGACCTCTCCTGCTGCCCCGGGCCCACTCGTGTCCTGCTCCTCCTGGAAGCCCCAGGGGGCGAGCGATAGCTCCGGGTATCCCGCGCCAGCCCGTGGTCTCCCTCCTCAGAGCCGTGGTTTCTCTGTGTGTTTGCGTCACTTCCCGCGGGAAGATGCAGGCACACAGGAAGCATTTCATTAGAGCAGTGGCCTGGTGTGACTGACTGCCAGACTGGGAGAGACTGTGGGATGGACTAGCCTCGGGGGAGCCCCAGGGCCTCTCGAGGTCTGGCACCCCTCGCCTGGCGACTCCCCGTGTGCTCTGGGGCTGTGAAATCCACTCACGAGGTGAAGGGAGGAGCGGAGGGGGCGGGGCTCCTGGCGGGGAGGGGAGAGGCAGGCAGGAGGCAGGGCGGCATTCCAGACGGGGAGGGGGGGCAGCCCCAGGCATGCGCAGAAGGCGCCTCAGCCTCCAGACTAAGATTCCGAGAGGCCGTTTTCCTCTCAGGGACATTTGTCCAAGCTCACGGCCGGAGGATTAGACTTCCGTCCAACCACGACCCTTCCACTCCCTTTTCTCTCCCCGTCTTCCATGCTTGCTTGTTCCAGCTTCCCTTTCTCTGTCCTGGGCTGAAGTGTGACGGGGTGAGCGGGGCCGAGAGTGGGGCCAAGACACTCACAGGTCAGAGCACGGGCCGGGAGAGTAGTAAGTACACCTCTCCTTAGATCATACCACCTTGGAAGAACTGAGAACTTACAGTTCCCTAGGTGTATCTCTGAAAACATATGCACAAAACCCCTGAAGCTTCTTACAGTGTGCCCTCCTTACTGAAGCAGAGCCCCACTTTAACAAAGATTAAAAAGTCAAGTACTAGACTGGGGAAATGTGCAAACAACAGAAAAAAAATTCTGACCATAGTAAATTTCTGTGGTGACAAGGAAGATCAAAACACACTCAGAAGAAGATAACAAAGTCAAAGCTCCTACATCTGAAGCCTACAAGAAAAATATGAATTGGTTTCAGGCAATTAAAAAGCTCAAGAAGAATTTTTAAGAGCAAGTAAGAGAAGTAGAGGAAACATTGGGAGGAGAAATGAGAGTGATGCAAGAAAATAATGAAAAATGAGTCAACAGCTTGGTAAAGGAGACAAGAAAAAAAATACTGAAGAAAATGACACCTTAAAAAAGCAGATTGGGCCAAATGGAAAAAGAGGCATGAAAATTCACTGAAGTGTAGAACTTGTTAAAAAGTAGAATTGCCCAAGTGGAAAAGGAGGTACAAAAGTTGACTGAAGAGAATTGTTTAAAAACTAGAATTGAGCAAATGGAAGCTAAAGTCTTTTTCAGAAATCAAGAAACAATAAACAAAAACAAAAGAATGAAAAAATAGGAGGCAGTGTGAAATATCTCAGTGTAAAAGCAGCTGACCTAGAAAACAGATCCACTAGAAATCATTTTAAAATTATTGTAGTGCCTGAAAGCCATGATCAAAAAAGCCTAGACATCATCTTCCAAGAAATTAGCAAGGAAAATTGCCTTTTTTTTCTAGAAAGAGTGTAAACTAGACATTGAAAGAAACCAGCAATCACCTCCTCAAAGAGATCCTAAAATGAAAACTCCTAGGAATATTATAGCCAAGTTCCAGAGCTCAGTCAAATCAAGGAGAAAATAGTATAAGCAGCCAGAAAGAAACAGTTTAGTATCATAGAGCCACAATCACGATAAGACAAGATTTAGCAACTTCTATGTTAACAGGCTTAGAATATGATATTCCAGAGGGCAAACGATCTAGAATTAAAACCAAGAATCACTTATCCAGCAAAAGTGTGTATAATCTTCAGGGGGGGAAATGGTCATTCAGTGAAATAGAGGACTTTCAAGCATTCTTGATGAAAAGACCAGAGCTGAATAGACAATTTGGCTTTCAAATACAAGACTCAAGAGAAGTATTAAAAGGTTAAAAGGAAAGGGAAATCATAAGGGACTTAAAGCCAAACTGTTTACATTCCTATGTGGGAAGATGATACTTGTAACTCATAAGAACGTTCTTGTTGTTAGGGCAATTAGGAGTATATATAGACAGGGTGCACAGGTGTGAATTGAATATGAAGAAATGATATCTTAAAAAAATGAAATTAAGGGGTGAGAAAGTAATGTACTGGGAGAAAGGGTTATGGAGCTATAGAATGGGGTAAATTATATAAAAGAGGCATGAAAAAGCTTTTATGGTAGAGGGGAAGTTGGGATGGGGTGTGAACCTTACTCTCATCAGAATTGCCTCAAAGAGGGAATAACATACACAACTGGGTGTAGAAATAAGAGGTGGGGAGCATCATAGAAAGGAGGGCAGTTTGGGGAATGGGGTTGTTAGAAGCAAAACACTTTTGAGGAGGGACAGGGTGAAAGGAGAGAGAATAGAATAAACTGGGGGGAATAGGATGGAGGGAAATACATTTAGCAATAGTAACAGAAAAAATTTTTGAAGCAAATTTCTTTCATTAAAGGTTTCATTTCCAAACATATAGAGAACTGAGTCAAATGTATAAAAATAAGAATCACTCCCCAACTTATAAATGATCAAAAGATATGAAGTTTTCAAATGAAGTGCTCACATCTACCTATAAGCTATCTATAGATTTATTTTTTAAAAATGCTCTCACTATTGATTGGAGAAATGCAAATTGAAACAATTTTGAGGTACTGCCTCATCCCAAGTAGATTAGCTAATAGGACAGAAAAAGAAAATGAGAAATGTTGGAGGGGATGTGGGAAAAGTGGCATGTTAATGCTTTGTTGGTGTTTTGAACTGATTCCACCATTCTGCAGAGCAGTTTGGAACTATCCCCAAAGAGCTATAAAACCATGCATACCCTTTGACCTAGGAATACTACTACTAGGTCTGTATCCCAAAAGATATAAAAAACAAAAAGGAAAAGGACCTGTATGGACAAAAATACTTTATGGTAGCTCTTTTCTGGTGGCAAAGACTTGTAAATTGAAGGGATATACATCATTTGGGCAATGGCTAAGCAAATTGTGGTGTGTGATATGTGATTATGATGGAATACTATTGTGCTATAAGCAATGATGAGCAGGATGCTCTCAGAAAAACCTGGAAAGACTTTCATGAGCTGATATAAAGTGAAATGTACTGTGTACAAACTAACAGCAATATTGTTAGATAATCAGCTGTGAATGACTTAGTCATTCTTAGCAATACGATGATCCAAGACAGCTCTGAAGGACTTATGATGAAAAATGCTATCCATCCCCAGAGAAAGAACTGATGGTGTCAGAATGCAGATTGAAGCATACTTTTTAAACTTTCTTTATTTTTCTTTTCTTTTTTCTTTTTCTGTCTTTTCTTTCACAATATAACATGATTACATGAGCTTATTTTATATCCTCTAACTGGCGAAGTTCTTTATTGTTTCAACTAGTTTTTCAGTTGATTCTCTAGAGTTCTCATCATGTACAAACTGTGATAGTCGTTTTTCTTTTTTTACTTGTTACCTTCATTTTCTTTGTCTTGTCTTTTTTTAAATTATAATTAGCATTTCTAGAACAAGATTGAATAAAAGTTGATAATGACCACCTTTGCCTCACCTAGATGTTCTTTGGAAGGCTTCTAGTTTATCCTCATTACAGATCATGATCGTTTTTTATTTTAGATAGATGGCATTTATCATTTTAAGAAAAGTTACATGTATTCCAATGCTTTCTAGTGTTTTTAATGGGAATAGGTATTGTATTGTGTCAAAAACTTTTTCTGCATTTGGTGATTTCAACACATGACTTTTGTTATTTTTGGTACTGGCATTATCTGTTATGCTTATAGTTTTCCTGCTGTTAAACCAGCCCTGCATTCGTTGTATGAGTACAGCCTGGTTACAGCATATGATCTTTATGCTGTGTTGCTGTAATCTCTTACTAGTACTTTATTTAAAGTTTTTACCTCTGTATTCATTAGGGAAATTGGTTTGTTGCTTTCTTCTCTGTTTTTGCTCTCGTTGGTTTAGTTATCAGAACCATATTTGGGTCTTAGAAGGAATTTGATGGGAGTCCTTCTTTACCCAATTTTTCAGATAGTTAATATAGTTTTAGAATTAATTGTTCTTTGAAAATTTGGTAGAATTCACTTGAAAAACAGCTTGGTCCTGGGAATTTTTTCTTGGATATTTCTTTATGGATTAGTCAATTCTGTTTTCTAAGTTAGGGTTATTTAGGTATTCTATTTCTTTTGTTAATTTGGGTAGGTTTTTTTTTTAGTAAAAATTATACATTGCACTTAGAGCATCCTTTTTATTGGCATATATTTGGGCAAAGTAGCTCCTAATAATTGCTTTAATTTCACCTTATTAATGATGTGTTCAGTCTTTTCATTTTGATATTGGTGACTTGCTTTTTCCCCCCTTTTTAAATGAAATTAACAACTGGTTTATCTACTTTATTGGTTTTTCATTAAGCTAACTCTTAATTTTATTAACTAGTTCAATGGCTTTTTTACTTTCAATTTTGTTAATTTCTCCTTTTGTTTTTAAGACTTCTGTTTTTATGTTTAATGGTGGTTTTTAATTGGTTGTTTTTTCAGTGTTTTTTTTTTTAGTTACTCAGTTTATTGATTTCCTCTTTCTTTCATTGGTGTGAGAGTTTACAGATATGCATCTTTCCATAAATACTTCTTTAGCTTCATCCTTCAAATTTTGGCATATTGTCTCATTGTTACTGTTATTAATGAAAGTATGGATTATATGATTTGTTCTTTGACCCCCACATTCTTTAAGAGCAGGTTATTTAATTTTCAATTAATTTTAATCTGTGCTTCAGAGGCCCTATATTGAATGTGATTTTCAGTGTATTATGCACTTATTATTTCTGCTTCACCATGTTTATGAGGTTTTTATGCACTAACACATCATGAATTTTTGTGAAGGTGCCATGTACAGTGGAGGAAAGGATATATTCTTTTCTGTTCCCATTTAGTCTTCTCCAGAGGTCTGTCTGTCATAGATTATTTTTCTAAAAGTTATTCATCTCCTTAACTTCTTTCTTAACTATTTTATAGTTAGATTTATCTAGTTCTGAGAAGGGAAAGTTGAGGTCCCTCACTGGTATAGTTTGGCTGTCTAATTCTTCTTGTAACTCATTTTACTTTTGCTCTAAAGTTTTGAATGCTATGCTATTTGCTGCATATATTTTTAGTGTTTTTATGAATTCATTATCTATGGTACCTTTTAGCAAGATGTAGGTTCCCTGTATCTCATTTAATTAGATCTGTTTTTGCTTTTGCATTGTCTCAGATCCTGATTGCTACACCTCTCTTTTTTATTTCAGCTGAAGCATAATAACTTCTGCTCCAGTCCCTTATTTTTACTCTGTCTGTATTTTTCTTTTTTCAGATGTGTTTTTTGTGAAGAATATATTGTTAGATTCTGGTTTCTGATTCATTTTGCTTTCCACTTGCATTTTATATGTCAATCCAGTCTATTTATGTTTACACTTACGATTACTGTGTTGATTTCGCCATCTTGTTTTCTTCTGATTTTCCTTCTCTATTTTCTTTTTTTACCCTGTTCCTCCTCAGGTTTTTTTTTCTTTTTTCTTTTCTTTCTTTTTCTTTGCTTCTTACTACTGAATAGTCTGTTTCTGGCTGCTTGCATGATTCTCTGTCTGATCTGGGAGATCTGGCATTTGGCTGTAGGATTCTTGGGAGTTTTTATTATGGGAACTCTTTCTACTTTGCTGTCTTATTGCAAGATATCTGGTCAGTTTTTCTTTATGATTTCGTAAAATATAACATCTAGGCTCTATTTTTGATCATAGCTTTCAGGTAGTCCAATTATTCTTAAATTATCTCGCCTCCATCTACTTTCCAGGTCACTGTCCTGATGAGATATTTCACATTTTCTTCCATTCTGTCTTCAGTCTTTTGACTTTGTTTTATTATTTCTTGATATCTCATGGAGTTGTTTGCTTCCGCTTGGTCAATTTTAATTTTTAATCAGTTCTTTTCTTCTCTTGGGTTTTGTCCCTCTTTTACCACTTGGCCAATTCTGATTTTTAATGAATTATTTTCTTCATTTTATTTTTATGTTTCTTTTACCAAGCTGTTAATTCTGTTTTCATAATTTTCTTGTATTGCTCTCATTTCTTTCCCCAGTTTTTTCTCTGCTACTGATATGTGATAAAAAAATTTTTTTTACTCATTTGAAGACATTTTCTTTAGCTTTTTTGGGGTAGCAATTCTTGTTGGGCTTCTCTCTAAATGGCATGTTTCTTTGATATTTGGTTGTAGATGTTTTCTTGTTTTCTTCTAATAAATTCAACATGTGACTTCCAAAGCTGCCCTCTTTTCTTTTTGAACTTCCTTCTGTTCTCTTCTGTGCATCTTTTTCTTTCTTTCTGACAACACTATCTCTAGTTCCCTGCCTCTTAAATCCTACCCTCTCCTTGCACCTCCATTAAAGAAAGAAAAACACAATGCATTTATAGCCAGTAAGCATAGTCATGTAAAATAAATTCACAAATTTGTTGCTACTTTTCTGTCAGAAGATGGGGTAGCATGTTTCATCATCAGTTTTCTAGAGTCATGACTGATCACTAAATGGTATTGTCATTTGTAAATTGTTTTCTTAGTTCTACTATTTTCCTCTTTCATTGCTTTGTATAAGTCTTCCTATTTTCTTTGAAACTACTCTTTTCATAATTTCTTTTGGCATAATAATATTCTTTTTGATGAAATAATCAGATGTTCTCAGTTGATGGGTATCCCTTTACAGTAACAGAAAGAATTGTTGGAAGTATTTTTGTCCTTATGAGTTCTTTTCCACTTTTTGTTTTTGATCTCTTTGGGAGTATAGACGTAGTATTGCTTTGGCTAGGTCAAAGAATACACACTGTTGGTAGTTTTCTGCCATCATTCTGAATTGCTTCCTATAGTGGCTCTGCTAATTGACAGCTCTACCAGCATAAGTGCCTTATGCACTTATCAATAAAAGAGAAAAAAATAACCGCTTCAATTAATTGGACATGAAATTCAGAAGGTCAATAGTCAGCAAACATTCATGAAGCTCTATTATATGCCATGGCATGTAACATAATAACATAATACATAATAATAATAAGGCATCAAGTTCAACTGCTGCACTGATGGTAAGTTCTTCAACTTGAAAGGGCTACAAGCCAAGACCAAAGTGGAGGGAGTGTTGGTGCGTGATTTTCTGTTTGCAGATGATTGTGCTTTCAGTGCAGCCTCTGAAGATGAGATGCAACAAAGTATGGATCGATTCTCTGCTGCTTGTGTTAATTTTGGTCTAACAATTAACACCAAAAACACAGGTGTTCCGTCAGCCAGCATCACACCATGCATATATGGAAACTTAATTACAGCAAATGGAGAAGTTTTGAGTGCTGTGGGTAAATTCACTTACCTTGGCAGTATGCTTTCTAGGGATGTACATGTTCATAAAGAGATTGATGCACACGTTGCCAGAGTTAGCTCAGTGTTTGGAGGTTCTAAAGGAAAGTGTGGCAGAGAAGAGATATTCGACTGCCAAACTGAAGGTCTGCTGAGCTGTTGTGCTGACCTCGTCGTATGCCCATGAAACCTCTGCAGTGTACTAATGCCATGCCAGGAAACAGATTTGCTTCCATTTGAATTGCCTTAGGAAGATTCTGAAGATCACTTGGCAGGATGAGATATGAGACACTGAGGTCCTTTCTCGAACTAAACTGCTAAGCCTTCAGACTTTACTGCAGAGAGCGCAACTCTGATGGGCTGGCCACGTTGTTTGTATGCCAAACATATGCTTGCCAAAAAGACTTTTATGAAGAACTCACACAGGGCAGCTGCTCACCTTGTTGTCAGAAGAAGCAATACAAGGACCCTCTCAAGGTCTGTCTCTTAAGAACTTTGGAATTGATTGTGTGACATGAGAGACACTGGCACTGCCCAGCATGGCATAGCCTCATCAGAGAAGATTCTGTGCTCCATGAGCAAAGCAGAATTGAAGAGTAGCTCAAAAGAAATGTGAGATGTGGAAATTTAGAGAATCCACCCCAGATGTTCACATGGACTATTTTTTTGTCAGTTACATATATTTAAGGATCTTTTTCATTTTTAAAATTATATATTTGTAGTTTTTAAATTTTATATGATACATATTTTTATGTATACCCAACTAGTTGGGTCTTCTTATTTTACACTGTCAGTTAATGTATGTCTTCTAGTGATTCTCAGATTTCCTCCTTTTTGTCATTTTTAACCACATAAATGACACTGTTATTCATCTGCCATTTTTTTCCCTAGTTACTCTTTATTGGTGAGAATTCAGTTTGTTTCTTTGTTGCCCTGAAAAGTGCTCTTATGAATGTTTTTGTGTAAAAATTCAGTTGTGGCCTTGGTCTAGTTATGTAGAAAAGGAGTGGCAACATGATACAGTGAGAATAGCCCTGGATTTGAAGCCAGGAGGACTTGGACTGAAAGTGTAGAGCCACCATTTACTCCTGTTTTGACCTTAATCAAGTCACTTTCCCGCTCTGGGCCTCACTTCCCTAATTTGTAAAATGAGAAAACTGGACTCTAACGTATCTTCCAGCTCTAAATATATGAATTGGAAAATAATAGTCCTTTAACACCCTTTTTGGCAGTGAAAAATTGTTCATGTGCTGTTATAGACAGGAGATTGTAGTTCCCCATGCTTGTCCTTGCTCTCAGAGTTCTAGGAGTGTCGCCATAATCATGTTCAGTTCCGAGCCGCACGTTTCAAGAAGCATAGCAATTGAATGAAAAGAAGAAGGTAACTTCCTTAGTTATGAAGAGATCAGGCTAATTGGTCAAAGGAGGTGGGCCTGTTTAGCCTGAAAGAGAAGACTTAGGACCACGTGACAGCTATCTTCAACTATTTCATTTTCATTATTTATTTTAGCAAGTAGAAATAAATTAGCCATATTACTGCTTCAGCTCAAAGGACAGAAGTAGGAGCTATGGGTGTACAGTGCAAAAAAAAAAAAAAGAAGCAGGAAAACTTGATGCATTTAAAATTGATGTCACTGGAACTGTTTATAACATTAAGCATTTATTAAGTGCCTGCAAAATGCCAGGCACTGTGCTAAGTGCTAAAGATAGAAAACATATCAATAATAGCTCCTGCCCTTAAGGAGCTTACAAACTAATCAGAGAAGAATACTTTAATTTATTTTTTTAGAAGAATACTTAAAAAAATTTTATTCATCTAATTTTTAATTTCTAGAATAAAACAAGCATTTCCAATACATAGTATGATTAAAAAAAATGATTGCATATGAAACCACGAATCTGTTATCTATAACTTGCTATTCCTTTTAAATATATAATAAAATTAGCATGTAAATTTCTTCTCCATTCTCTCCCCAACCCTAGAGGTGGCTACCATTAGATACAAATGTCTCTCTGTCTGACAGTCTGTGTGTGTGTGTGTGTGTGTGTGTGTGTGTGTGTGTAAAATCATTTTATACATACTTCTATTTATCAGTTCTTTCTGGGAGAGGAATTTTTAAGTGCCTGCTGCATACCAGACACTGTACTGGGATACAAATAAATAAGTGAAACAATCCCTTGTGGCAAGTGAAAGATGAAATGACTGAGGAAATTAAGATTCAGTCTTTTGGGCATATCAGTTTTTTGAGCAGTGCGTGGCAATTGCACAACAAACTGGGACCAGGTCCCTTCCTCAACTTAGGGATGGACCCTGAACATAGGGAGAATTGTACTTTTATACATGAAAAACAAGCAAACAAGACCAATTAGTTCCAGTCAAATAATACAATATTAGGTAGTCTGATTTCTAATTGGAGGAAAGATTGGGGACTTTCCATGTTGGGAAGGGGATGGGGGAATTTAACAGATTCAGTTCACTGGATTCAGAATACAGAGTGTCCCATTCCCCCCCGCCCCAAGTGTCTGTATACAATCAAAGGAACATGGAAACAATAACTAATTGTTCAGTATTGTTCCAGTTTTCAGATAAGGCAAATGGGTTACTTGAGCTGTAGAATTGTGAGAAAAGCTACATCAGTCTCTTTGGATCTGACTGGGTTTTTGGTCAGCATACCCTAGGTCCTTAGTTAAGGGTCTCTAAATAGCAAGTAGAGGTGGTCTAGTTTCCCAGCCACCCAGGACTAGATTCGAACAACACAGTAAGATTTTCTCCCAATTCCCACAATTGAATAAATTTTTCTCACAAGGCAGAAGTTGGACTGTATCAGTAACTGAACCAAAAGAGAACTGAGCTGCCTCCAGAATTGAATCACAAAATAGGATCAGTGTGGTTGACTCAATTGCCTCAATTCCCTGTACCATTTGCCATCCTCTTGCCCTCAATTTCCTCACCCTGCTGGCAAGCAGTTTACATTTGAATTTCGTAACAGTTAGAGATATAGGTGATTAAGCACAAGTGTTTCTGGTATTTCAGGAATCAGTGACTTTCAAGGATGTGGCTGTGGAATTCTCTCGGGAGGAGTGGGTACAACTGAACCCATCTCAGAAAAAGTTGTACAAAGATGTGATGCTGGAGAACTATAGGAACTTGGTCTTTTTGGGTAAGAACAGCTACCCCTTTGAAGTCTTAATATATACTATGACAACTTTCAAGATTTTAACAGTTGTTTTTGGTTTAGAAAAGGAAACTATTCATAATCCTTTTGTAGCCAGGGGACAGATTACTGGTGCTACCTGTTTCTAGGAAAAAGGTCTATGCCTGGAAATTGATGTCTTGATTTGTTATCCTTGAGAATGTATCTTCCCCTCTCTGTTACTTCAAATCCAAGATGTTTTTTTTAGTCTTAATATAGGTTTCATCATCATACACAGTGTTCCCATTGTTTAAACAGGGAGTGAGTCAATTGAACTAGTTTTTTCCTAAGTCCTACTCAGTAATCCATTGTACCAAGGATATTCTATATCCTTCATTGGTGCTTTGTACTGTCCTTGAGGTCTTCCTGGCATACCTACTTTTTTCCCAAAAAGGGTTTGAATTCGTTTTGGGTTCTTTTGTTAAATTTTATGGGTGTTCTTTTAAAAAATGTAATTTACCAACACACACACACACACACATGCGTGTGCACACACACACACTCACACTCACAAGGAAAAAAAAAACTACTTCTGGGGCAGCTAGATGGTGCAGTGGATAGAGCACCAGCCCTGAAGTCAGGAGGACCTGAGTTCAAATCCAGCCTCAGACCAAACACTTGACACTTACTAGCTGTGTGACCCTGGGCAAATCAGTTAACCCCAATTGCCTAAAAATAAATTTAAAAAACTGCTACTCCCTTCAACCAACCCATTGAGACCCCCATGGTTGAAAAAAAAAATCTCAGACAAAATCAGCTAATATAGTTATTGGTGTTATAAGATGGAAGGAGTATTTCATCTATCTGTTTTATGATGGAACTCTGAGATGACTCCCTAGCACTTTTTCATTTTCATTGAATAGGATTTGCAGTTTCCAGACCAGATGTGATCTACCAATTGGAAAAAAAGGAAACATCTTGGATGCCAGAGCCAGATATTCCAAGAAGCAGCTGTCTAGGTGAGTACATAAAACCAAGTACTGATCTGTTGGTCATTTTAGGTAAAAGCTCCTATAGGATGTTGAAGAAAGTGGTTTATCAAAACTTCTTAGGTCTGTTGAGAAGAGCTGTGGCTTCAAAATTTCATTTTTTTCCTCAAGAAGATACTTTTTTTATGTGTTACTGAATTGTACCTCCACTCTCAAAGAGAGTTGTTGCCTCAGTACAGGGTAGTTACTTCTCTTCTGTTCATTGAAGATTTTCTTAAGCAGGCAGTCTTCTGCCTCACTTGTATGAATTCATTTTCCCTATTAAAAGAAGCACATTACTTAAGGTATTTAAGGTCTTCTTGCTTGTTAAGTTCTCTTCTAATATTTTCTTCTGTTTTGTTTTTATGATTTTATTGCTTTGCTGCTACTTTTTAAAGTATTTAATCCTAATTCCCCTTTCTTCAGTCTATCATGTTATGTGTCATCCAGTTTTTTTTATTTTTTGAAATTATATTTATAAAGGCACATTAATATGTTTCTATGACAGGATTTATTTAGCCATAACCCCATCATTGGACCTATAGATTTTCATTATTTTGCTCTTTTATAAAAAGTTGTGAAAATTTTGTTGACAGTGTTTTGTTTGCTTTCAGTAACATATTGAGAATGCTGATTTAGTACTAGGACCATTTGATCAAGGGATATGAAGAGTTTTGTAGCTCTAGCTGAAATTTCTATCTTACTTTTCAGGAAAATGGCAGCAGCAGCAACTTTAAAAAGTAGCTATTTCAACATAATTGCCAAAATTTATAATTTTAAAGTATTTTGCTAATCTGAATTCTATTTATTGCTACCTCCAAATTGTTTTCATTTTTACTTGATTACCAGATTTTGAGTAATGTTTCAGGTAATTGTTAATAATTTCTCTTGACAAAAGCAACTATGTCTTACTATTATAAATTTCAATCAGTTCCTTACAGAGTAGGCATGTTGGATTTCTAGAGGAAATTTATGGCAACAATTGTCACATTTTTACCCTTAGTTCTTCTTTATTCTGTTTACTTCATGTATCTATTTCTCCACCTCACTCTAAACTCAATTCTCTATTTTCTTTCAGTTCAGTCTTTTCCCTTCCTATTTTCATCTCAGAGGATAAGGCTACATTTGCAAATTCTCAAAGTCATCTGTTTTTTTCTTAGTGGTTTTATTCTATTCAAATGTCGGGCACTTGCAAGTAGAGTTAAGGGTTCATTCATCCCTCTTGGTAATTTCATCCTGTGTCAATTCAATTACATTTGTTACCTTTGAGTCATCATACTTTCACATAAGTTAAATTGATCCTTAGTGAAGGACTAGTGAGAGTAGCATTCTCAGGTGGGAAGGCAAGAGAACAGCTCTAAAATCTTGAGCAACTAAGAACGTTGGGAAAGGAGGAAAAAGGCAGGGTTAATGGGCTCTTTACTCTTCCTTTCAGAGAGCAGAGAGTTTACTGGACATAAACCTCTTGAATGTAATGAATGTGGGAAGGCCTTCACTTGCAAGACAAATCTTACTCGACATCAGATAATTCATGCTGGAGAGGAACCTTATGAATGTAGTGAATGTGGAAAGGCCTTCAGGAATAAGGATCATCTTATAGTGCATCAGAGAATTCATACTGGAAAGAAACCTTATGAATGTAGGAAATGTGGAAAGGCCTTCATGAGTAGGGATCATCTTATAGGGTATCAGAGAATTCATATTGGAGAGAAACTTTATGAATGTAGGGAATGTGGAAAGGCCTTCAGGACTAACTTACAACTTCAAGTGCATCAGAGAGTTCATACTGGAAAGAAACCTTATGAATGAAGTGAATGTGGAAATGCCTTCCCGTGTAAGACTTATTTTATAGTACATTAGAAAATTCATACTGAAGAGAAACCTTACAAATGTAATGAATGTAGAAGGGCATTTAAGAATAAGGTATAACTTAAAATGCATCAGAGAGTTCATACTAGAGAAGACAAATCTTATGAATGTAATGAATGTGGTAAGACCTTCAGGAAAAAGTTAGAGCTTACTATGCATCAGAGAATTCATACTGGAGAGAAACCTTGTGAATGTAGTTAATGTGGAACGTCCTTTAGGAGTGATGAACAACTTTTAGTGTACCAGAGAGTTCACACTGAAAAGAAACCTTGCAAATGTAGTGAATGTGGGAAAGCTTTCATGTGTAAGTCAAAACTTACAATGAATCAGAGAATTCGTACTGGAGAGAAGCCTTATGAATGTAGTTAATATGGAAAGGCCTTTATGAGAAAGGTACATCATAATGTGAATCAGTAAATTAATATTGATAACATTCTTTTTGAATGTGAGGAGTGTGGGAAGGCTTTCCCATACAACTCAGAACTTATTCAACATCAAATAATTCATACTGGAAAGAAACTTTATCAATGTACTGTATGTGGGAAGGACTTTTTTTTTTTAGATTTATTTTGATCAGCAAGCACTTCCATAAGCTTTTGAGTTTTAAATTTTCCTCCCCTTCCCTTCACTGCTCCCTCTCCAAGACGGCATGCAGTCTGATATAGGCTATACATATACATTTCTATTAAACATACTTTCACATTACTGAAGTTGTAAGAATTAGAACCAAAAGGAGGAACCATCAGAAAGAGGAAACAAAACACAACAGAAGAAGAAAAATAGCGAAAAGCATTCTTTGATGTATTTAATCTCCATAGTTCTTTCTTTGGATGTGGATAGCAGTTTCCATCATGAGACCTTTGGCGATATTTTAGATCCTTGTAGCGGGAAGGGCTTCTTGAGGAAGGTGCATCTTACTAGGCATCAGAGAACTCATACTAGAGAAAAAAACCGATATGATTGGGCTTACTTAAGCACAGTAGAAGGAGGTGAGAAACAAGTATAGCATCCTCATAGCTCAAAACATGTCCAGTAACCATGGGTGTATGCTGAGGGGGGAGTCATACCTCCTTTCCTCCCTCAGTCCTTCTTCCGTGCCCTGCTAGATAGGAGAGGGAGAAGAAATTGTACAGGGTATCAGCAAGAGGAGTTAGGAACATGTATGAGTCCTTGTTCCCATGGGCAGATGGGCAAGAATGTGGCACAGATGATTTGTCATGTTGATAATGGGAGACAGTGCTAAGCTGACATAGTAAGGGAACTGGCGATAGTGGGAGAAGTGTTTGTGCAATACAGCTCCTTTGACATAGGCCTGCATTGATGCAGCACTCCCAGTGTTCATGTGGACTGTTTGTGTCTGCTCATATTGGTCTGATCAGCCTCTGTTGGGCACACCGTACTTTGACCCTGGCTTGATGTTATCTTGGTCCTCT
Source organism: Phascolarctos cinereus (assembly GCF_003287225.1). Classification (NCBI taxonomy): domain Eukaryota; kingdom Metazoa; phylum Chordata; class Mammalia; order Diprotodontia; family Phascolarctidae; genus Phascolarctos; species Phascolarctos cinereus. Next base: position 36,432,824 of record NW_027555625.1, on the reverse strand, counting down.
TTGTCCCTCTTATCTTCCAGATACTGTGTGTATCCAGGTTTCGCCTGACACTTTGCTCAGTATCATTCTAGGCCATCTTTCTTGCTGTTCTTCCTGAGAGTTTTGTTTCATTGGGGTGTTTCTGTGGTTGGCAGAGTGACCAGCCTATAAGTAGCTTATTCTCCTGGTGACCCCCTCGTTATCCCCTTCCTGGAACCACACAGGCCATTGCAGATACTCTGCCCCTGCCTTAGCAGCCATGTAGCTGAAAATGCATGATTGCACTGTTTCTGTCTCTATCACATATATCCTTCCTTGAACTTAGGTGTGTATCAGAGACAGAATTGACCAGGCCAAGATTTTGTGAACTATGAAAAGTAGAAAGAACCAGAGATAATAATAAATAGAATCCTTAGCAGGGTCTCTCAGGAACTATGGTAACCTTGAAATATGGCCTACTTCACTGAGACCAGTCAAAATGAACAAAGAAGCCAAGAAAATGTTTTACAAACATAGGAGTGATTAATTCATCAGCTGTGCCACAACTAGTAGTGAATTTGGTGCAATCAGTTTGAGTCTAATCTCCCTAGACTCCAAAGTGGTAGAGAAGAGTTGCTTCCTTTTTCAGAGGATTCCCTACTTTGAGTCTTACTATGTGTTCTCAATAAGTCTTTGTTAAACATAATGGAGGTTAAGCAGGTAATTGATGTAGAAGAAATATCAATTGGTTAGCTGATATGGGAGTATCCAATGGTTACTGGTATTGAGGAGAACACGCTGGATGTGTGCTCATGATCTGTTGTAATGAGGGACTCCCAAACCCTTCAGGAATACCCCTAGAATTTTGAGGGGAATAATAGTCCAGCTCTGATAACCTGACCTGTAAATGGGGTTGAGGTTGGGAGAGTAGTTGTCATAGCTCTGCTACATGTATTTATCAGCTTGTATTAGTTTGTTCTCAATATTTAATAAAATTCATTTTTAAAAAGTTATATTTTTTCATTGTTCCTACTACATATAAAATTTTGTTGTTTTTCAAGGGAATGACTTCTAAGGAAATCTTTTGCTAAAGTCCTGCATGTCCAGAGCATTTTATGAAAAGTGAAGGGTGCTGCCTGCAACCACAGCTATAATAGTTTGTTTCATTTAGTTTTTTTTTAAATTCAGATATGACCCTTGTTTTGAAGAGGAGTGCTTGAATCCATTTCAATCAGTAGGATTTTTACAGTTCCTTTGACCTCAGTCACAACATCTACTCCAGTATATATGTGTCCTTTCTTGCCATTCTGAAATCTGAGCCCTTTAGTAAAGACAAAAGGCTTACTAATTTATGTGGTGAGATCACTGTCTTGAAGTAAAAGACTGAGGTGGTATAAAGGGACTGAACCTTCACTGTAGTTGTTGGGTGAGATGATCCCTCTTTCCGCAATTCCAGGGTCCATGTATTCACTTCAAGATGGGTTGCACATCCCTTTATCCTTATTTTGTCTTTAGGTGAAGAAGCCAAAGCATCACATAAAGGAATGGGTAAAATCAGGAGGAAATGGAGTTCAATGGAAACACATTGAATTGGAGTCACAGAAGCTGATTAAAATCCCAGTTCTGTCATTTAATACCTTTGACCTAAAGCAAATCACTTAATTTCTCTGGCCCAAAGTTCCTTCATGTTTATAATGAAGGGCTTAAAGTTACGGGGCTATAAGATTCTGCCTCAGTATAAAGCTTTGATCTTTGGAAATACTCATACCTAGAAATGAATAGATGAATGAATGAAGAAAGTCTTTGTTAAGTGCTTACTATGTTGAAACACTGTGCTAAGAGCTGAGGATGCAGCTAGTAAAGAAGAGACAGTCTCTGCTCTGAACAAGCTTGGATTCTAGGGGGAAGAGCAAGTCAAATAATTGACTACTTATGAGACCCCTGCTATGTGCCAGCCACTGTGCTAATAAGTGCTAGGGTGACTAAGAAAACCAAAAGACATTCCCTGTGCTCAAGGAGCTCACAATCTAGTAGAGGGAAATAATGTGTAAAGAGTTATGTATAAATAAGATATACAGAATGTCCCCAAAGTCTTAGTGCAGTATTGAGCTTTGATAGGAAGAATTAATGAAATCTCAGAAGGAAGCCACTAGCATTAAGGAGAACTGAAGAAGACCACTTATAAAAGGTAAAATTTTGTTGTTGATTTGTTGTCATGTCTGACTCTTCATGACCCCATATATCATAGCCCACAAGACTGTTCTCTCCTCTACTATCTGTTGAAATCTGTCCAAGTTTGTGGTCATTGTGTCCATTGTACTATCTATCCATCTCATCCTCTGCCATCCCATTTTCCTTTTGCCTTCAATCTTTCCTAACATCAGAGTCTTTTCCAATGAGTCTCATCTTCTCATGTCGTCAAAGTCTTTACGCTTCAGCTATAGTATTTGACCTTCCAGTGAATAGCCTAAATTAATTTCTTTAACTATTGACTGATTTGATCTCCTTGCTGTCTAAGAGACTCTCAAAAGTCTTGTCCAGCATCAGAATTCTAAAGCATCAATTCTGTGGCTCTCGGCTTTCCTTATGGTCCAACTCTCACAGCCATACATGCTGCTGGAACAACCAGTAGCTTGCAGTGCATCTCTGGAGCTTTTAGCACTTGGTCAGACATCAAAGACACCAAGGTCAAACACTGATCCCAGGCCGTAGCCGGTGATCCGGAGTTTTGTCCTGCCCCTGGTCTTTGATAACTGGAATAGAGTGAGGTTGATGACTGTGCAACTCTGGCTCACTTAAATTCAGTTCATGGGCAAGTGAAGATATCCACCTGTGATGTCATTGGTCCTCTTCAAAATAGAAGGAGGAATAGTAAACAATGAATTAGATTTTGGTGAGGCACAGCAGCTTGACGCTGTCAGTCTCATCTTCTCTTCCATGGTTATTGAAGTATGTTATAATCTCTATCCTAATGATTCTCAAAAATACTTATTCATCCATACCCTCTTTGCCATCCTTAGTTTCACATCTCTAACTGCCTGTAGGACATAACAAACTGGACATCCCATAGACATCTTACACTCAGAAAGTCTAAAACTGAAATCACAATCAAATCACAAATTTTTTAAAATAATTTTTTTTTTTTGGCAATTGGGATTAAGTGAATTGCCCAGGGTCACACAGCTAGTAAGTGTCAAGTGTTTGGTCTGAGGCCGGACTTGAACTCAGGTCCTCCTGACTTCAGGGCCGGTGTTCTATCCACTGTGCCACCTAGCTGCCCCCCTAAAAATAATTTTTATTGATGTCTTCTGTTTCATACATCACTACAGTGTTCTATGTGTGGTCCTTTCTTCATCTCCCATGATAGCCATCCCATAAGATAAACAGTGGTTTATTTGGTTTTTAGAAAGGAAAAATAATCAGCATAGCTGATCAGTACATTGAAAAATCTAAAAACATGTGCATTGTGTAACATCTGTGAACCTCCAACCTCCACTGAGGAGTAGGTTGGGGCTATCTTTTCATATTTCTTCATCTGAGACCCACTTGATCTTTACAATTTTGTTATATTTGTTTTTGATTCTTTGCTATGTCATAGTTCTTTCCATCCATGGCTTTTGGAAATCAGCTTCCTCATTCTTCTATATTCTAAACTCAAATAGTTTATTAAGCATATTCTGTCACTTATCTATGGACCATCAATGTATCTTATGCTGACCTCCCAATAGTATGCATTACATTGCTTGAATATTTCAAAACCAGACAAATTTCTCCCTCCTCCCAAAGTGAAGTACATCATAATCTTTTCCCCCAAACTCTCCCCCCCCTTTTTAAATTTTCACATTAGTCATGTTGTAAAGAATTAGAGCTAGTGGGAGAAATCAGAGAAAGAAGAAAGGGAAAAAGAGAGAGAGAGCAGTTAATATGCTTTGGTCTGCATTCAGACTCAGTAGTTCTTTTTCTGGATGTGGACAGCATTTTCCATCATGAGTCTTTTGGAGTTGTCTTAGATCCTTGAATTCCTAAGAAGAGATAAGTCTGTCAATGTTAGTCATCGTACAATGTGGCTGTTACTGTATACAATATTCTTTTGGTTCTGTTTACTTCATTCAGCATCTTTCCAGGTTTTTCTAAAGTCTGCCTGCTCATCATTCCTTACAGCACAATAGTATTCCATTACATTCACATACCACAAATTGTTCAGCCATTCTCCAATTGATGGACATCCTCTCAATTTCCAATTCTTTGCCACCACAGAAAGAACTGCTGTATTTTTGTACATGTGGATCGTTCTCCCATTTATCTCTTTGGGATACAGACCTAGAAGTGCTATTGCTGGGTCAAAGTGTATGCACATTTTCATAGCCCTTTGGGCATAGTTCCAAATTGCTCTCCAGAATGGTTGGATCAGTTCACAACTCCACCAGCAATGCATTAGTGTTGCAATTTTCCCACGTCTTCTCCAGCATTTATCGTTTTCCTGTTTTGTCATATTTGCCAGTTTGATAGGTGTGATGTGGTACCTCAGAGTTGTTTTGATTTGCATTTCTCTAATCCATAGTGATTTAGAGCATTTTTTCATATGACTATACATAGCTTTAATTTCTTCATCTGAAAACTGCCTGTACATATTCTTTGACCATTTATCAAGTAGGGAATGACTTGTGTTCTTATAAATTTGACTCAGTTCTCTCTATATTTTAGAAATTAGGCCTTTATCAGAGACACTGCTTATAAAAATTCTTTCCCAGTTTTCTGCTTCCCTCCTAATCTTGGTTGCATGGCTTTGTGCAGAAACTTTTCAATTTAATGTTATCAAAATTATCCATTTTGCATTTCATAATGTTCTCTGTCTCTTGTTTGGTCATAAATTCTTCTATTCTCCATAAATCTGACAGGTAAACTGTTCCTTGCTCTCCCAGTTTGCTTATATCAGCCTTGATATCTAAATCATATACCCATTTTGACTTTATTGTAGTACACATCATAAGATGTTGGTCTTTGCCTAGTTTCTACCATACTCATTTCCAGTTTTCCCAGCAGTTTTTCCAGAAGCTGGAGTCTTTGGGTTTATCAAATAGTAGATTACTATATTCATTGACTGCTTTGTCTTGTGTACCTAATCTATTCCACTGAATCGCCACTCTATTTCTTAGCCAGTACCAAGTAGTTTTGATGATTGCTGCTTCATAATACAATTTAAGATCTGGTATGGCTAGGCCACCTTCCCTGCATTTCTTTTTTATTGATTCCCATGATATTCTGGACCTTTTGTTCTTCCGGGTGAATTTTGTTATTATTTTTTCTGCCTCTATAAAATACTTTTTTGGTAGTTTGGTTGGTATGGCACTGAATAAGTAAATTAATTTAGGTAGAATTGTCATTTTTATTATATTAGCTCAGCCTACCCATGAGCAACTGACATTTTTCCAGTTATTTAGATCTGACTTTATTTGTGTGAAAAGTGTTTTGTAATTGTGGTCCTGTAGTTCCTGGATTTGTTTTGGCAGGTAGATTCCCACATATTTTATAATGTCTGCATTAACTTTAAATGGAAATTCTCTTTCTATCTTTTGCTGTTGGGCTTTGTTAGTAATATATAGAAATACTGATGATTTATGTGCATTTATTTTATATCCTGCAACTTTGCTAAAGTTGTTAATTATTTCGTGTAGTTTTTATTTGATTCTCTAGGATTCTCTAATTATATCATCATATCATCTGCAAAGAATGATAGCTTTGTTTCTTTTTTGCCTGTTATAATTCTTTCAATTTCTTTTTCTTCTCTTGTTACTAAAGCTAATGTTTCTAGTATCATATTGAGTAACAGTGGTGATAATGGACATCCTTTTTTCACCCCCCAATCTTACTGGAAATGCTTCTAGCTTATCCTCATTTCATATAATGTTTGCTCATGGCTTTAGGTAGATGTTATTTATCATTTTAAGGAAGAGTCCGTTTATTCCTCTGTTCCCTAGTGTTTTTAATAGGAATGGGTGTTGTATTTTATCAAAAGCTTTTTCTGCATCTATTGAGATGATCGTATGATTTGTTAGTTTTGTTGTTTATATGGTCACTTATGCTGATAGTTTTCCTAACTTTGAACCATCTTTGCTGTCCTGGTATAAATCCTACCTGCTCATAGTGTATTATCCTCGAGGTAAGTTGCTGTAATCTCTTTCCTAATGTTTTCTTTAAAATTTTGGCGTCTATATTCATTAGGGAAATTGGTCTATAATTTTTTCTCTGTTTTGGCTATTCTAGGTTTAGGTATCAGTGCCTTATTTGTATCATAAAAAGAATTTGGTAGGATTCCACCTATTTTTGCAAATTGTCTGTAGTATTAGATTTAATTGTTCTTTAAGTGTTTGATAGAATTTATTTGTAAATCCATCTGGTCCTGGAGATTTTTTTCTTAGGGAGTCCATTGATAGCTTGTTCAATTTCTTTTTCTGAAATGGGGTTATTCAAGTATTTTATTTCCTCTTCTGTCAATCTGGGCAATTTAAGTTTTTGTAAAAATTCATCCATTTCACTAAGATCGTCATATTTATTGGCATACAGTTGGACAAAATAGGTTCTAATTATTGTTTTAATTTCCTCTTCATTGGTGGTTAATTTATCCTTTTCATTTTTGATATTGGTAATTTGGTTTTCTTCTTTCTTTTTTTTAAAATCAAATTAACCAAAGGTTTATCTATTTTATTGTTTTTTTGTTCATAAAACCAGCTCTTTTATTTATTAGTTCATAGTTTTCTCAATTTCAATTTTATTAGTCTCTCCTTTGGTTTTCAGTATTTTTAATTTGGTATTTAATTGGAGATTTTTAATTTGTTCCTTTTCTAGCTTTTTTAATTGCAAGCCCAATTAATTCATTGGTCTCCTCTTTCTCTGTTTTATTCATGTAAGCACTTAAAGATATAAAACTTCCCCTAAGAACCGCTTTCATTGTATCCCGTAAGTTTTGGTATGTTGTCTCATTATTGTCATTCTCTTGGATGAGGTTATTGATTGTTTCTATGGTTTGTTGTTTGACCCACTCATTCTTTAGGATTAGGGTTTTTGCAATTAATTTTTAGTCTGTCTTTCCATGGACCTTTATTACATGTAATTTTTATTGCGTCATGATCTGAAAAGCATGCATTTAATATTTCTGCCTTTCTGTATTGGATGTTGAGGTTTTTAATGCCCAGTACATGGTCAGTTTTAATTTAGATGTCATGTACCACTGAGAAAAAGGTACATTCTTTTCTATCCCCATTCAGTTTTCTCCAGAGGTGTACTACCATTTCTAACTTTTCTAAAATTCTAGTTTGCTCCTTAACTTCTTTCTTGCTTATTTTGTTGTTAGATTTATCTAGTTGGGGGGGAGGGGTGTTGGTCCTCTGCTAGTATAGTTTTGTTATGTATTTCTTGCTTTAACTCCCTTAACTTTTCCTCTAAGAACATGGATTCTATACCACTTGGTGCATGTATATTTAGTAATGTTATTACTTCATTGTCTAAGATACCTTTTAGCAGGATGTAGTTTCCTTGCAATATCTCTTTTACTGAGATCTATTTTTGCTTTTGCTTTGTCTGAGATCATGGTTGCTACTCCTGCTGTTTTTTACTTCAGCTGAAGCATAATGTATTCTACTCCAGTCTTTTATCTTTACCCTGTGTGTATCCCTCTGTTTCAAATGTGTTTTTAGTAAACAACATATTATAAGATTCTAGTTTTCAATCCCTTCTGCTATCTGCTTCCATTTTATGGCAGAGTTCATCCCATTCACATTCACAGTTATGATTACTACCTGTGGCTTTCTCTCCATCCTATTTCCTCCCCTGTTTAAGCTTTTCTCTCTCCTTTCTCCCTTTCCCTCCTCACTAGAGTTTTGCTTTTGACCACTGCCTCCCTCAATCTGCCTTCCTATCAGCTCCTCCTTTTTATTTCCCTTTTCTCTTACTACTTCTTCCTTCCCTTCTATTCCCCCCCTCCCTTTTCTTTCCCCTTTCCCCTCCTACCTCCCATAGGGTAAATTAGATCTGTATACCTGAGTATGTTATTTCCTCCTTGAGCCAAATCCGATGAGAGTAAAGTTCAAACAATGCTCATCTCCTTCCCTTCTTTCCCTCTACTGTAATATATCTTTGTGCCTCTTTGTGTGTTGTAATTTACTTTTTTCTGCCTCCTCCTTTCTCTTTTCCCAGTACAATTCCTTTGAACACTTAATTAGGTTTTTTATCATTATGTTGAAGTCAACTTATCCCCACACCCTCTGTCTATGTATATCCCTTCTAAAAGTTGTAGGAAAGATACAGTTTTCAACAGTTATATGTATCATCTTCCCATGTAGGAATGTAAACAGTTTGACCTTATTGAAAAACATTTTTTTCTTTCCTGTTTACCTTTGTATGCCTCTCTTGAGTCTTTGTATTTGAAGATCAAATTTTCTGTTGAGCTCTGATCTTTTCATCAGGAAGGTTTGGAAATCCCCCATTCTATTGAATGTCCATCTTCTCCCCCAAAGATTTTGCTTGATTTTGCTAGGTAGTTGATCTTGGTTGTAATCCAGCCTCCTTTGCCTTACAGAATATCATATCATATAAGCCCTCCAATGTTGTAGAAATTATAAGGTCTTGGGTAATCCTGATTGTGGTTTCATGGTATTTAAATTGTTTCTTTCTGGCTACTTGTAGGCATTTCTCCTTGACCTGATAATTCTGGAATTTGGCTACAATATTCCTTTGTGTTTTCAATTTGGGATCTCTTTCAGGAAGTGATCAGTGGATTCTTTCAATCACCATTTTACCTTTTAGTTCTAGGACCTCAGGGCAGTTTTCCTTGATGATTTCTTGTTTTGATCTTCTTTGTCATCAAAAAAAGATTCTGTGGTCTGACACTTCTTGTGAGGTTTACTCATGATCCCAGCCAATTACTTGAGTTATAAACTCTTTGTTAAGGTAGAGGTCTGCTTCCAATGTGGAGAATGTACTGTCCCAAACTTCGGGGGTTTGTACAGCTGTTTTTAGAGATACTTATAGGGACCTGTAAATTTTCAGTTCTTCCAAGGTGGTATGATAAGGGGCGAGGTGTTTACTCCTTTCCTGGCCTGGGCTCTGGTCTGTAAGTGACCATAAGCTCTCTTTTCTGTCTTGGAACCGTAGGGAGGATTTTCTCTTCACAGCCGCTACAAGCTCCACCACGTCAGCACTCCTCCTCTCCCCAGGACTGCCACCCAGAACTGTGACCTAGATCCAAGCACAGGCAAAGCAAGAGATTCCTGCCTCAGCACAGGCAAAGAGATCCCTGCAATCCTTCTCTGATCAGCCACTCGATTCCCCCTCACTCCATGGGCCAGGAGCTCAGGAGGCAGCCATCGCCCTGGGGCAGCGCTCAGCGCTGTGTACTTGGGAACTGGCTCTGAGACCTAGCTCCTCTCTCGCTGCAGAAACAGACTTTTCCTACTGACCTTCTAAGTTGTCTTTGGTGTTCATGGGTTGAGAGGTCTGGAAACCTCCACAGCTGCCCCCGATTCAGTCCTCTGAGGCCTGCTCCAGGTTCGCTGTGCCTGTGTGCCCAGGCTGTGCTGCACTGCGCTCCCAGCCCGGCGCGATACACCTTTCTGATCAATCATCCAGGTTGTCTTGGGCTGGAAATTTGTTTCACTCTGTCTTTCCGTGGGTTCTGCTGCTTCAGAATTTGTTTGGAGCCATTTTTTATAGGTATTTGGAGGGGTTTGGGGGAGAGCTCTAGCAAGTCCCCGCTTTCACTCCATCATCTTGGCTCTGCACCCCCCCCCCACCATGATTTCTTGAAAGATGCTGTCTGGGCTCTTTTTTTTAATCATGGTTTTCAGGTAGACCAATAATTCTTAAATTATCTCTCCTGGATTTGTTTTCCAGGTCATTTGTTTTCCCAATGAGGTATTTTATGTTTTCTTCTATTTTTTCATTCTTTTGATTTTGTTTGACTGATTCTTGATGTCTCATAGAGTCATTAGCTTGCACTTGCCCAATTCTGATTTTTAATGAATTGTTTTCTTCAGTTAGCTTTTGTACCTCCTTTTCCATTTGGCCAGTTCTAGCTTTTTAAGGAGTTTTCTGCAGTGTACTTTTTTTTTCATTTTGTCAGTTGTATTTTTAAAGGACTTATTCACTTTTTCGTCTGCTTCTCTTATTTGACTTTTAAAATTGTTCTTGAGCTCTTCCAAGAGGGCTTTTTGGCCTTGAGATCAGTTCACATTCCCTGTTGAGCTTTAGGATGTGGGTATATTAACAATGTTGTCCTCTCCTGAATTTGTTCTGTGACCTTCCCTGTCACTGTAATGCTTCTCTATGGTCATTGTTTTTCTTTGTTGCTTTTTGCTCATAGTGTTTGCCTTCCTTCTGACTTTTAAAGTTACTCTCTCCTTCTGGGACATAGGGCGCACTGTCCCAGGCTTTTAGTGCTGGGGTCTAGGGGCCTGGTTACTGGCTTTGTGTGCTGGGGCCTCAGGTGCTGGCATCTGGTCGCTTACTTGGTGTGTGGCTGGTGTTGGCGTTTGCCTGCTCCTCCACCCTCGGGCTCAGGCTCTCCCGCTGGTTTGCTGAGGTGGGGCTTGCTGTGGGCTTGCTGGGATGCCTCTCATCTTGTACTGGTCCCCTTCAGCCACAGCAAGAGGAGCCTTTCCTGTTAATCCCTCTAGCTTCCTGAGCTAAAAGAATGCTGCACCTTGTTTTCCTGCTGGCTCCACCATTTCAGGATTTTTCCTGGGGCAATATTGTCTGGGTTTTTCAAGGTCAATAAGGGAGGGTGAAAGTTACTAACTGCTTACTCCACCATCTTGGCTTCTGGAAGTTGAAACAGTTGACTGTCAAACATTCTGTCTGTGGGCTTATAGCTTCAGAAGCAGCCACTATCACTGCCACAGCTGCTGCTGCTGCTGCTGATTCAGTCGCTCTCAAGGCCTGCCTCCTGGTTTGCTAGAGCCAGGACTGTTTGGACTCGGCCTGTGCTGGACTGTGCTTCTCTCACCTAGGTCTGACAGACCCATCTTACTGACCTACTAATTTGTCTTTGGGTCTGTGGGATGAAAAGTCTTGGAAACCGCCACTGCTGCCAGTGATTCAGTCCTCCAAGGCCTGCTCCAGCTTTGTTGGGGCCAGGATTGCTCTGCACTGCACTCCTCTCTCAGCCTGGTGCAACAGACCTTTCCTGTCAACCTTCCAGGTTGTCTTTGGCTGGAAATCTGCCTCACTCTGTCTCTTGGTGGGTTCTGCCACTCTAGAATTTTTTCAGAGTCACTTTTTAAAGGTATTTGAAGGAGTTTGGGGGGAGCTCAGGCCAGTCCCTGCCTTTACTCTACCATCTTGGCTCCTGTATTTTTTCTGATATTCCTATTATTTTTCAGTTTTTGGTTTGAATTTCAGAAGGACCAAGGGTAGAGTCTGCCTATTTTTTCTTTGATTCCTGGTTTTCATATTTTTGGCAAGCTTTATAATTTCTTAATATGGCATCCAGTTTTTTGTTTAGTTATGTCTTTCATGGAGTTTAGTTTTTATCATCTATCTTTCCTTGATTTGTTTTCACTTTTTCCCCCAGTCTTTTGACTTTTTCTACTCTGTTGTTGTATTATAGAATAATTGAGTTCTATTTGCTCCATTCTTTTTTTCTGGGAGACTGATACTTCAGTAAGGTTTTCTCCCTTCTATTCAAAGCTCTCTATCCTTCCACTTTTTCCCCTCAAAACCTCTAATTCTCAATTTTAAATATCTTGCTTTATTTCCAAGGAGGCCACCAGCAAGGATTTATTAAGCACTTACCCTGTGCCAGCTACTGTGCTTTATATATATACAAGTAAGCAGATATAAATATGAACAAACAAATACAGTCCATTCTTTCTAGGAGCTTACTGTCACATGGGGAAAGACAATGTAGAAAAGGGAGCTAAAAAATATTCTGGGCGACGAAAGGGGGAGGTGGGCCTACAGGGCATACTGTCAGAGTTGGGAAAGTCAAAAGCAGAAGTAGGAAGGGAATGAAGCATGGTTGGCCTGGGCCTTTCCAAAGTGGATGCCCCCAGAAGAACTTAACAAAGCAGGCCAGCATGCCAGAGAGATGTTGTAGGCTGAGAAGTTCTTAAGGATGAGGGTTCTAGGGTAAGATGACAGCTGAAGCAGGGAGAGAAAGGCATGACAGAAATAGTGCTGAGCAGAGAATGACTTTCTTCCAGCTTTTTGTTTTTGTTTTGCTTTTTGGTGAGGCCATTGAGATTAAGCGACTTGCCCAGCGTCACACAGCTAGTAATTGTCATGTATCTGAGACTGGATTTGAACTCATGTCCTCCTGACTTCAAGGCCAGTGCTCTATCTGCGCCACCTAGCTGCCCCTCTTCCAGCTCTTTTCAAAGTCCTTGTGCTGAAACCATTCTTATCATTGAGGATTTAGACTGATATAGGTACTCTTTCTTTTTTATTGGGGAGTGGTGGGATGGAAGGAATGAGATGGCTTGTTTTTTTTCTTTTTATTCAGAATTTAACAAACGTCCCTGAAAAAAAAAAGCCACCCTGTTTCCATATACAAAGAACAGAACAAGAGAATTATATGTGGGATCCAAAATAACTTATGTATAGCTTCCTTTTATATGTACTTATGATAAATTCAGTATCTTTTTGAACTTTTTGTTATGGTATGAGATAGTCTCTCTGAGTTATTTTAATTTGCATTTCTCTAATCATTTGTGATTTAGAGCATTTTTATGTGACCAAAAATCTTTGATTTCTTATTCTGAAAACTGCCTATTCATATCCTTTGACCATTTATCAATCAGGGAATGACTTGTTATAAATTTGACATAATTCTCTACATGTTTCAGAAGTGAGGTCTTTATCAGAGAATCTTGCTATAAAAATTTTTTTTCTGTTTTCTGCTTTCCTTCTCATATTGGTTCCATTTGTTTGTTTGTGCAAGAACTTTAATCAAAAGTATCCATTTTATATTTGTTATGCTCTCTATCTCTTATTTGGATCATACATTCTTCCTTTATTCTTAGATCGACAGGGAAAATTTTCCATGGTCCCTTAATATGCCCACAGTATGACCCTTTATGTCTAAATCATGGACCTATTTTGACCTTATCTTAATATATGATATATGAGATGTTAGTCTATATCTAGTTTCTGCCAAATTGCTTTCCAATTTTCCCAGCAGTTTTTGACAAATAGTGAGTTCTTGTCCCAATAGCTTGCATGTTTGCATTTATCTAACACTAGATTTGTATAGTCATTTACTACTGTGTGTAATGTACCTAATCTATTCCACTGACCTACCACTCTATTTTTTGGTCAGTACCTAATTGGTTTGATGATTACTGCTTTGTAATACAATTTGAAATCCAGTACTGCTAGGCCACCTTCACATTTTTTCCCCATTGATTCCATTGAAATTCTTGACCAAAGAGCAAAAACAACAAAGACAAAAGTTCTTATGGATAAAACTAGAAACAGGGAAATTTATCTAATAAAAAAACCATGCAAGGAAGACTTTTTTTTTAATGAAGGGGAAAATAGGGAAGTTCACTTGAACCTCTTATCTGAATTGGTTGAAAGAGGAAAGAATATATATATACACACTCAGTCAGGTAAAGAAATCTGCCTTACCTAACTGGCAATTTGGAAGAGAAAGGGCAACAAAAAAGAGAAGGAGGCAGTGGTCAGAAGCAAAACTGACATTTAAGGAAGGGACAGGGTGAATACAAAGAGAGAAGGATAAATAGAAGATTATTGAATGGAGGGAAATACACAGTTTGCAATCTGAACGTAAATAGGATGAACTCACTCATAACACAGAAGTTATAGCAGAATGGATTAGAAACCCGAATCTGAAAAGATGTTGTTCCCAAGAGACACATTTGAAACACAAATACACATAGAATAAAAATAAGAGACTGAAGCAGAATTTATTATCATTGAGTGGAAGTGGGGGGAGGAAGCAGAAGTAGCAGTCATGGTCTCAGACAAAGCAAAAGTAGAAATAGATCTGGTTAAAAGAATGCGTCAGAGTAACCATTTTACCAAAAGGTGCCATAATATCAATAGGAACATATGTACACTGTGTAGCATGGTATCTGAATTTTTATAGGAAAAGTTAAATGTGTTTTAGGAGGAAATAGACAGCAAAGCTATGCTCATGGTGGACTTTAATTTACCCTTTTCAGACCTAGATAAATGTAACCATAAGATAAACAAGAGAAAAGTTAATAGAATAGAATTATAGAAAATTTATACATGGTAGATCTCTGGAGAATATTGAATGGAAATGTAAAGGATTATACCTATTTCTCAATTGTGCATGGTACCTTCCCCAAAACTGAACGTGTAGGACCTAAAAACTTCACAAATAAATACAACAAAAACAGAAATAGAAAATGCATGTTTTTTGAAACCATAATATAATAAAAATTATTTTCGATAAAGAGACTCTGAAACATAAATTAAAAATTAACTGGAGTCTAAATGAATCCTAAAATATGAGTTGGTCAAAGAACAAATGATAGAAACAATCAGTTTCATTAGAGACAGTTACAAAAATGAGATAACATACCAAAATATGTGGGGATGCAGCCAAGATAGTAGTTACTGGAACATTTATATCTCTAAATACTTGGATGAGTAAAAGAAAGAGCAGAGCAATGAATTCAGCATGCAACTAAAAAGGAACCCTAGAAGAAATTAAATCTCCCTTATTGAACACTGAAAGAGAAATAATGAAAATAAAAGATGGTATTAATAAAACTGAAAGTGAAAAAATGATTGGACTAATTAAAAAAAAACCTAGGAGCTGGTTTAATTTTTAAAATTTCAACCAGTGAATAATTTGATTTTTAAAAACAATTTGCTAGTGTCAAAAGTGTAAAGGGTGAATCAGTGAAAATAAAATTAAAACATTTATTTGGAGCTGTTTTACCATACTATATACTAGTAAAACTGAAAATATAACTGAAATAGATATTTACACACATATTTCCCAGAGTAGCAGAAGAGCACAAAGAATGTCTAAATAACCTTTAGAAAAAGAAATTGAACAAGCCCCCAAATGAGGCCCTTAAGAAAGGAAGTGCAGGGTCAGATGGATTTACAAGAAATTATACCCAATATGTTTAATGACAACTTAGTTCCAATATCATATAAACCGTGTGAAAAATGTAGAGGTGTCCTATCACATTTGTTCTCTAACAGAAATATGGTTTAATATCTAGATCAGCAAGAGCAAAAACAGAGAAAACTATAGATCAGTTTTCCTAATGAATATTGATGTAAAAATTTCAATAAAAGTACAGCAATATATCACAAAAATCATACTATCACCAGGCTGTATTTTCACCAGGAATGTATTGCTATTTCAGTATCAGGAAAATTATAAACATAATTGTCCATATCAATATCATAAAGCAATAAAATGGTTCTTCAGAAGGTGTGGAAAATGCTTTTGACACAAGTCAGCACCTATGACAGTCAAAAACCCTGGAATGTATAGAAATAAGTGAGCTTTTCTTAAAATGTTAAGTTGTATTTTTCTAAAACTAAGAGTAAGCTTTATCTGCAATGGAAATAAACTATAAGCTTTTCCAGCAAGATCAAGGATAAAGCAAGGTGTCCATTATCACCATTACTATTCCATATTGTATTAGAAAATGGTAGCTTTAGCAGTAAGATATGAAAAAGAAATTGAAGAAATAAGCATAGGCAATGGGGAAAGAAAACCAAAATTACCACTTTTTGCAGATGATTATGTTGTATACTTTGAGAACCCTTGCGAGTCTCAACTAAACAACTAATTAAAACAATTAACAAGGTTAGCATAGTTTCAGGATATAATATAAACCTGTGCAAAGCAATATATAAATATATATTTATGTATGTGTGTATATATATAATGTTATATAGAATACATATGTGTATAGACATACATGTATTCTATGTAACAAAACAAGGAAAAGATATAAAAGGAAATTCCATTTAAAATAACTGTAGTCAGTATAAAATACTGCACAGCCTATTTGCCAGGCCACACCTAGGACCTATGTGAACACAAATGCAAAACATTTCACATAAGATAGATCTAAATAACAGGAGAAATGTTAATTGTTTGCAGATAGGGTGAGCTAGTACAATAAAATTATAATGCTATCTAAGTTAATTTACTTATTCAGTGCCATAGTATGCTATAGAACTGTTTTATAGAACTGGAAGAAAAACCAAAAGTCATCTGGAGAATAAAAGGTTAACAATTTCAAGGGAAAAATGGGAAAAAATGTGAAGGGATCCTAGCGGGACCAGATCTCAAACCATATTATAAAGTGGTCATCATCAAACCAGTTTGGTTCTGAATATGCAATAGAGTGATTGACAAATGGAATAGATGAGGTACACAGATATATAGAGGTAAATGAGCCCAGCAGCCTAGTGTTACCAATAAACCAGCTATTGGGACAAGAACTCACTATTTGCCAAAAACTGCTGAGAAAACTGGAAAGTAGTCTGGCAGAAACTAGGTGTAGAACAACATCTCATACCTTTTCTTAAGATATGTTCAAAATGGGTACATGATTTAGACACGAAAGGTTATTTGATAGGCAAATTAGGAGAATGTGGGCAGTATAGTTTCCCAATAGAAAAGAAAACCCACTGAGGCAGAACTCTGAGCCAATGGCACTTTATTAAAAGGTCCGTGGTCCCCTCTAATGAGTTGGACCTCAGATCTTCCTTACAATCTAAGATGTCCCCTTCTTCCAGGCCTTATTTTTATAAGGCTTGATACCAGATATAATATTTGAACCTTCTCAAGGGTCTACACAAGGTAAAGAATCCCATTGTTCATAATTTTTGTTTCGTGGGCCAAAAATATGCGTCAGCTAGAAAATGGTATGTCAACAGGTGGGATTTCGGGTTGGGCAAAGCATGGGGCATCTCCACTGAATAAGTGGTCATAAGATGGTCACCTGTTCATGTTGGACAAGAGAAAGTGGTCCAGAGGTACAAAAATAAGTTGAGGGATTTTGATGTAATTGAGTCACCTCTGCCATACTGGGCTTGGTCACCATAACAAGGAAAAACAAGGGTGGAGAGCCCTGTGATTAAGCAAATGAACTTACACCATGCAGTTCATAGTTCTGAGGCCTAATATACAGAATCAATACTAGCCCTATGGAATCATATCAAACTGATTAACACTGATTGCAGTAGAGTAGGCGTGCAAATAAATTATTTCTCACAAGAGCATGGAAAAATTCAACCTGTCAATTCCATGTATGTGGGTATAGGAGGAGTTCATGATTAATAAGAGACAGGTTCATAAGTGAAATAGATAATTTTTATTACAGAAAATGAAAATTTTTTTGCACAAACAAAACCAACATTGTAAAAACAAGCAGCAAGTGGTGGGGGTGGAGGGATCAAATATAAAGGGAAGTCAGCCCAAAAGTATCAAAATGAGGACCATCACCCAGTTGATAAAATGGTCAAAGAATTAGAACAGGCATTTTTCAGAGGAAAAAAGTCAAAGTTCTCAATAATCATGAAAAATGCTCTAAATCCGTAATAATTGGAGAAATAATATTTAAAACAGCTTTGAGGTACTACCTCATTACCTCACCCAACAGACTGGCTAAGACGACAAAAGAAAAAAAAAGACAAATGCTTAAGAGGCTTGCGGAAAAATAGAGACACTAATGCAGTGTTGGTGGATTTGTGAATTAGTCTGACCTTTCTGGAGAGCAATTTGGAGCTATATCCAAAGGGCTAAAAAACTGTGCCTAACCTTGGAACTAGCAATACCACAGTTAGGTCTGTATCCCAAATAGATCAAAGGAAAAGTACCCATATGCACAAAAATCTTTATGTCAGCTCTTGTCGAGTAGCAAAGAATTTGAAACTGAGGGGATGCCCATCAATTGGTGAATGCCTAACCAAGTTATAGAATATGAAATGTGATAGAGACTACTGTTCTATAAGAAATGATGGGGGCAGCTAGGTGGCGCAGTGGATAGCACTCTGGCCTTGGAGTCAGGAGGACCTGAGTTCAAATCCGGCCTCAGACATCAGAAAAACCTGGGGAAATTTATAAGAAGTGATCAGTACAGTGAAATGAGCAGCACCAGTAATAGTCTATGTGATAACAATAATATTGTAAAGAAAATCAACTGTGAAAAGCCTTTGCCACTCTGATCAACATAATCATCCACCACAACTCCAAAGATTTCATCATGAAAAATACTGTGCTCCAAATAGAGAACTGATGGATTCAGAAGGCAGATATTGCAGCATATTTTTTCCTTTGTTTAATGCTATTTTTCCTGGAACATGGCTAATACATAAATGTATTTTACATGACTTATGTATAATGGGTATTGTATTTCTTGCCTTCTCAATGGTTGGGAGAATGAATGGAGGAAGGGATCTAATCAGGAACTTAATATTACAATTTTAAAAAGAAATGTCAAAAAATTACTGAAATATGATGAGTGTTTCTGAGTAGTAACACCTTCTAGTTGTTATACCGAGAAATTAGCAAGTTGACCACCCAAGCTAATTTTAAATTGTGGACTTTATTAGCGCGCGGCTGCCAGGGATATTCACATCCAAATCAAGCAGCCCCCATCAGGGGTTGAGCTAGGGTTTATATAGGGAGTATACAGGACAGGGAGGGGGATGGATCTTTGAAGTCTGGCAAGAGGAAGAGGTTTTTTTGGGGGCTGGTCAAGGACACCCTTCTCCCTCTGTGTAGATATGATAATGCTGTGCAAACTTTCTCACAATGGAGGCTTCCAGAGATATGATCTGAGGGCTGGAGCCTGAGCAGCCAGATAAGGGTCTTGCTAAGGAATTTGGAGTTTTCCGTGGCCTAAAGGGTTCTACTACCTAAATGGTAAAATAATGTTCTGCATTACATAGTCAAGTACTATAATCCCTCAGTAGTTTCTGTTTGTTAAAAGTAAGGATGAGGCACACATAATTTAGTAGCAATGTTGTCCAGTGTTCATAGATTTAGAGCTGGAAGAGACATACAGGTTTCATTCTAGTCCAGGTGTCTCATCTTTAGACGAGGAATCATCCAGAGGTTTTGGCTTGCCAAAGGTCACAGAGCCAGTAACCAGCAGAACCAGAATCTGACCCAGCCCTCCTACAAATCCATAATGTTTTACCAGCCATGCTATTTTTTTATCTGCTTTTTCTGGTCATTTAAAATTGTCATTCACTTAGCTATCATAATTATGCATACATAATTATATATGTACAAGATATAGTATATATAATATAATGTATAAAATATATTATTCTTTTATTCTGCCTTCATCATTCTGTATCACTCCTTAAAAATCTCCCTTTATTTTTTGGAATCTTCATATTTGTCATTCCTGATAACTCATTAACCGGCCATTCCTCAGTGTTTAGGGACATACTTACAGTGGAGAAATGAGGGGGTGATTATCATTTGTTTACTACTGCTGCCATATTTCTTTGTACATGGGTTTTTTCCTGTTGTCAATAAACACCTCAAGACATTAATTGTAGCGTTAACTAGCTGGACCAGTGAAAATGAATAGCTTTTTATGAAATTCTAAAGTCTTTTCTAACATAGTTGGACCAACGTGCAGCTTGAGGACCTGGAAATGTTTTCCCACAGATGGTGGGGATGTAAAATTTGTGAGTTTGCCATGGATACACTTTAATCTGTCCAGACAAAATTCATTTTTCTACTTGATGGAATTTCTTCTTTCTCTCTTCAGCATTTCATCACTGAGCTTCTCCCATCCGTTTCTGATTGAGTCCCCCTGAATGTATTTTTTTACATGGGACCATACCTCTGATGGAAGAGGGTAATGGACAGGAAGCGAGGCGGGGTTGTCCCAGCTCGGTTACTAATTAGCTTGATGACTTTAGTCAAGTTACTAGCATCTCTGAACCACTTTTTTCATTTAGAAAATGAATGATTTGCCAAGTGACAGATGACAAGATGGAGAGAGGGGGAACAGCATAAATCCAAGGATATTTAGAAGAGATTGGCAAAAGCCAGCCAATGGGAGAAGAGAAGGGGAAGAGAAGAAAATAAAGGGCTGGTTCCACCAGTGTCTGAATTTGACTTAGCTCCCCAGGCAGATGGGGGGTGCCACAGTGCATAATCTGACCTCAGATATTTATTAGCTGTGAGACTCTCGACAAATCACTTAAATTCTGTCTGCCTCATTTTCCTCAGCTGTAAAATGGGGATCATTAAAGCACCTGTTTCATAGGGTTGTTGTAAGGATCAAATGAGATATTATCTGTAAAGTGCTTAACACAGTGCCTGGCACACAATAGGCACTTAATACATATTTGTTCCCTTTCTCTTTTCCCTGGATTCAGGGGATCTCTCCAAATTCCCTGCCTGAAGGGAGCTAGAGGCAAGTCTGCACCTAAGTGCCCCCAGTGCTGGGCCTGGCCCGTGACTTGATCTCCAGGGAAGGAAGGACTCAGTACTGAAGGTCTGCTGCTCCTTGTGCTGGAAAAAAGCAGAGAGGAAGACTCGACAAGCAGCTGTCCTGAAACCCTCAGTCTCCTCGATGTGTGAGTTTATTTATTTTATTCACATTCATTTTGATAATCGCTAAATGTGTTTTTCCATCCATTTTCTCGTGCATGTTCTTCTTTATGTGCCTTGCTCTCTCTTTATTAAACATTGTCATTCTTTCTTTCCTGGAAATATCTTCATCTGTACGTGCTCAACAAACTTAAGGTTTGGTTTGCTTATGACAATCCCTCCCTAAACTTATTCTCCTTTTTAACCTCCCTTTGTTCTCCTCCTGTTCACATCTATATACCTGTTGAGACAGATGCATTCCTGCACCAAACTCTCTATATCTAATTATGTGGCTTCTTCCCTGTTTTAAGAATTCGAGATAAAGGTGAAGCTCAAGTGATGTCTAATCACCCATTCCTTCCTTCTTTCATTATATTTCTGCTTGTGCACCTCACCTACTGAAGACCCTGTGCATCTGTCCCTTATTTATCTATCCTTTGCCATTCTGTTTTCTGTCTTCTTTCAGCACCATCAGAACATAAACTATAACTCTTCTGTCTCATTGGAGTAACTCTATGACCCCTTATGACATTAGGATTCCTAAACCACCTTTTCTTCACTTGCCCACTTTTGATCTCCAGGGAAGAAAGGGCTCAGTCTGCAACTCCTTGTGATAGAAAAAGCAGAGAGGAAGACTTAAGCAAGCAGCCACCTGAAACCCATACTCTCTCCTTCAGCCTGGCAGACTAGACACCCAACAGGCACAAAGTTGCTGCCTTAGTCACAGCTGCAGGGGAAGGGAAGTGGACAAGGCATCTGAATTTAACTGCTGAAACCAGCCTGCAGAATTTTCTGTTTGATGCTGGAGCACTGTGGAAATAAAGAATAATCCTGCTGACAATAATAATCTGCCCCATCTTCAACCTCCACTGGGCTGATTGTGAGAATGAAATCTGTCCCAGACCCAGTGCCACTGAACCAGGAGGCGGCCCCAGGCATGAAGCTTGAAACCAGCCAAATTATGAGATTAGGAACCTGTCGCGGATTCTGCTTGTACCAGTTTAAGTAACTGGTACCAGAGCTGCCTTGTAACACTCACTGGTCCTGCAGGTGATGGTGACCCTTTCTCCTGGGGACACAGACGGGGAGGCTGGAGACTGGGTCACCTCAATCTCCTCAAATTAGCATCTGAAATCGCACACAAAAAAATGTAGAACAATAATAAGGTTAATTAATATGCACATTGGTAATAGTCCAAATAATTCCCTATTACACTGGGGTGAGCCACCTTGTCAGACACTAGACCATACCCTCAAGGACCACCCAAGAAGAACCAGATCTGTTCTTTGTTTCTTAGAATCACACACACATTCAAAATCCCACCCGTAAGAATAACAAAGACCTAGAAATTGTGCATGACCCCAGGAGGCATCCTCCAGATTTTCTCCCTCACCTAAGATCCCTCAGAGCAGCAGGAAGCAGAGCCACGAAATGTGAGACCCATCTGGAGGTGTGGCATTCACAACAGCTCAGAGAGAAGCTGACTTTGCTTGCTCTGAGACAGTGAGCTCACCCACTGTGTATGAAGATTCTTGTGTCTGTATGTCTGACTTTCTTTTCAACAAATACTGCATGGTGTGGTGATGGGAGTGTTTGACCTAGAGACAGAAAGGCTTCAGTTTGAATCTTGACTTTCACACTTACCGATGTGACAAGATGTCAGTCACACAAGTGAACCCATGTATTTCTCAGGGTTGTGAGGATTACACCAGAGAATGTAGATAAAAACCTGATGTCAGTCCTAAAGTACACTGTCAGTATGAGCCATTCTTTCAATAACATTCTACAGGGTTCTTGGCTATTGTATCATACTCATTATATCATACTCCTATTATATCACACTCATTTTCAGTGGTAGGAGTTTTGGGGGGCAGTGTAAGTTCTTGGACTCAGAGGACCCTTGTTCCTCTCTAAGGAAAAAGGGCAGGGAGCAGGGGATGGGAAGAGAGAAGGAGGTTACAATATCTGGCTGCAGGGGTCACCAATCTATTCCACTCCAATGCTCTACTACCCAGAAAGCATCTGGGATGCCAAATGTAAAGCAATACTTGACCTTAGTAAGAACAATAGCCAGCATTTAGAGAGCATGTTAAAGTTTTCAAAAAGCTTTATAAATATTGTCTCACTTATCCCCACAACCTTGGAAGGATAAGGTCTATTATTACTCCCATTTTACGGATGAAGAAACTGAGGTTGATAGAGGTAAAGTAGTTTTTTCAGGGTCCCATTACTCAGAAGTACTTGAGTCAGGGCCTTCTAGGTCCTTTACCCAAGTCCAAG
Organism: Phascolarctos cinereus; assembly: GCF_003287225.1. Taxonomy (NCBI): domain Eukaryota; kingdom Metazoa; phylum Chordata; class Mammalia; order Diprotodontia; family Phascolarctidae; genus Phascolarctos; species Phascolarctos cinereus. The sequence goes on along the minus strand of NW_027555625.1, from coordinate 36,410,005 downwards.
TTTTACAGAACAAATCCTTTTATTGAGGGACCTAGAGGGCCATATGTGGCCTTGAAGCCTCAGGTTACCCACCCCTGGCCAAAAACATCCTCTTTCCTCCACACGTTTAAATCACATCCTGTCTTCAAACTAGAGATCCTTGATTGGACTTTTGCCTACATGAAATTATTCCAGAAGAATAAAGTTTAGTATAAAATAAAATGCTTTCTCTGGTTCTCTCCTAACAAGTGCCTTTGATAGGAAGTAGACATATCAAAAGAAACATTTGATGACACCTTCATTGCAGAGCCTCTGAGTTCTATTATCTATTGACTTTCGCAATTTTTCCTTAGTGACTGTTGGCAGTATTTTGGCTACTTTTTAGAGACAGACCAGTCCAATGGAGGACTGATTATAATGGACGTCAGGGAGCTTTGGTTATAGTACCAATCCTGTGTGAATTTAGGCAAGTCACAAAACTCACAAGGGCTCCTTGTTTTTAAAATAAGCAATTTAAAAAGATATGATAGACCTTAAGGCGAGGAAAAGAAAAGGAAGAGAAGAGGAGGAATCTGAGAAGAGTTTAATTGAAACACAAGTAGGAGAGTAGGGCCATAGGGTCATAGAATGACAGCTGATAAGGACCTAAGAAGCTGTCTGGTCCCTCATTTTACAGGTGAGGAAGCTGAGATTTGAAAACATTCAGTGTCTTGCCCATGGACACACAGGCAGTAGTAACAAAGGCCTGATTTGAAACCAGATCCTCTGACTACATGTAACTCCAGCACTCTAGGTCAAGGCAGAATCAGAGAGGGATAATTAGAGATAAGGAGATCAGTGAAAAAAATAATAGTTAAAGGGTAAAAAAAAAATCAACAATAACCCACGGCTGAATCTGGCTCCTATACCTGCACTCAGGGACTTGCTTGAACTTCCCTGTCTGAGATTTGGACAAAGATAAAACTCCCTCCAACAAGAGGATCATTGCATCCTTAGTTTAGGACATGACAATGCTCTTCATGTGGCGAAAAAGTATAGTAGGTTTATTAACTGTCCTATTGTTCTTTTAATTTATATTCAGAGCCAGGGTCAGAGTAGTTTGGAGGTCTAAGATCTTATCATCAGGATGGGAAATTTGCTGCTGTGTGTTCTAATGATGTTTAAAATATTAACTGCCCAACCTTTGGGAACCACAGGTTTGAAAATAATGAATTCTGTTCTAGTCATTTTGTTAATACACACTTCTGTTTCACTTTCCAATGTAGGTGTAAACTACCTGTTCCAAACCTGAATCATGGTGTACCTTCACTACCTCTTCTAGGGGACCCCTTGGGCTCTCAAGTCATGACACTGACTGTAATTAGGAATTTTCCCTGGTTAATGAGGCTTATTACTGAGTCAAATTAAGTGAGAATGAGGAACCTAAGATTCCTAAGTAGAATAAATATTCCTCCAGAGTTGAATTTGGGCAAACGAAAGTGGCTGGAAAAAGGTTAGAGAGGGATGCAGTGCAGTAGCTTCTGTGGCCTCAACCAGTGTCTTTATGCTCTAAGGCTGGATGACAACTTGTAGGAGATACTTTATAGGGGATTCCTTTCAGGTAGTGGTAGGATGAGAGGATTCTGAAGCCACTTCCAACTCTTCGATTCTGTAATTTTATGATTCTGTGATTCTGTTCTCTTTTACTGCTTATTGCTTCTCAGTCCAGTCTTTTTCTACCCATCCACATATCAATAATTTCCCCTGAAACATCCTATATTAAGCCTAGATATCCCAGTTCTTAATTTTCTTTCTTTGTCTACATTCTAGGTGAAAAATTTTATAAGATATTATGAAATGCTTAGCCTTCCCAAGTATAGAGGTGCCCATCAGCACTAGAATGGACACCTGGTAACAAATTAATAGACTGTGGCAACATGTCAAACGAAAAATTAGGAAATGCCCCCCGGGGCCTGCATGGCCCCCTTCTACTGCAGAGAGTCAGGAAATTGGACAAAGAGTGTTAAGAATCGCAGCTGTCAGAATGTATCAAACTTTACCGGGTTATTGATATTCTTAATATAAAGTTCTTGTCCAATGACCAATAAGTGAACACATTGCTGGAGGCGTTCAGTCCTATCAATCTTAACCTTCTGGCTCTAAATGCCACCAGAAAAGGGAAGGTAATGGTAGCTGTTATGTATACCCAGCTAAGAACAATGTCCCCAGAGATGGACCTGAGCAGGAGACTTGAGCCTTCCGGAAGAACGCGGCTGGAGAAGATCTTGTAGCTTCTATTAGGTACAGGGAAAATAGAGAGAAAGGCCCAAAATAAAACAGCCCAAGGCCCATAATCTGTTCCTGACCCCTACTAACTTTCTGACTCACCAAGTACTGGATTTTGCCTTTATGAGGACTGCAAAGTAAGAGGGGAAAGGGAACAAGCATTTATTAAGTACCTATTACATGCCAGGCACTGTTATGAGCCCTTTTTTCAAATATTGTATCATCTGATCTCCAAAACAAGCACTGGAGCTGGGTGCTTATGCTGCAGTTGAGGAAAGTGAGGCAAACAGAAGTTAAGTGACTTGCCCAGGGTCACACGGCTGGTAAGGGTCTGAAGCTGGATTTAAACTCAGGACTTCCTGATTCCAAGTCCAGAGTTCTGTCCACTGACCACATTTTATAAATCAGGTCCAGGTCTTCTAACTGTGCAGTGAAGATGAGCCTCTTTGGTTGGCTGCAGAACCAGAATGAGAGGTACTTTCAAAAGTTGACCACTAGTTGACCAGACCCTGTCACTTCTCTTGGTGTGACTTTTTGCTCATCTGACAATGTTCCTGTGAAAAAAGATTGTCAATGTTGTTAGTAGAAAGGCCTCTGCCTGCCCTCAATGAGTGCAAATGTGGCCTATAAATACGGGCCTCAATTCTTTACTTCATAATTTGTATTTTTGTTTTTGTGGAAGGAGACTGGAGCTGGGGGTCAGGGAGTGGATCCCAGGGTGGAACAGTCCAGCATCACCCCCCTGAGAAGCAAAGAGCATACAGAAATGATGTTACAATAAGATATGAACTTAATAGGACTAATTCTATATAGAAACTTTAAGTGTGAACCCAATCTCCCTGGAGATGGAGGAGATTGTTCCTTCCAGAAGTATTTTTAGGGACTGAAGATGTTTGTACTAATGTTCTTGTTATCTTTAAAGTAAATAATTCTTAGTAAAAGCTAAATTAGGTTATTTGGTTAAATGGAACTAGGGTGCTAAACCCTGGTGGTCAACAGTAAGGAAACCATACCTGAATTGGGCCTTAGAGCAGTAGCATTAGAGAAGAGATACCCCAACTTCTCATCAGTATCCCTAGAAACTTGAACAGTTGATGAAATTGGTCTCATTCTGGAAGAGTGAAGCCAGAGTACTTGTTACATGTGAGGGCTCATCTAGGAAAAAATTTCATCTTTTCACATTTGTCAAGACACTTAGAAAATTTCTCCATCCAGAACTTTCATGATTGGATACTTTAGGAACATCACTGCCCAAATCTAGAGTTTCCAAGTAAAAAAAAAATACTTCATGGAGCCAGAAAGAAAGAGTTTTAGTACCAAAAGGCTCTGTCAAGATTATACAACTTTGAACAGCTACTACTATTAAGAGGAAAAGGACATGGAATAAATAAATATTCTAAAAGGCAAAAGATTCAGGTTTACAACCAGGGATAATTTACCCAGAAATACTGAGTATAATAGTCACAGGGCATAAACAGAGCTTTCAGTGACATAAACAACTTCCTATCATTTCTGGTGAAATGACCAGAGCTGAGTAGATACTATGAAACACAAACACAGATTTCAAAGGAAACATAAGAAGCGAATAGGAGCAAGTAATTAGAAAGGGGCCATACAAGGATGAAGTGTTTACATTCCAGTGAGGGAAAGGATGGTACTGATGGTAAAATTCTAATGTCGTTAGAGGTCTTAAAGGGAATTAAAGAAAAGGTGTGATATTGAATTTGAGTTTTCATGAACTTTAAAAAAGAAAGGATGTGCAGCGGGAAAGGAATATACTGGAAAGAAAAGGGGGAGGAACAGTGGGTGAACTTAACTAGTTTGTATAACGAGGTTGTTTAACTAGAATGTTATTCAAGCAGGAACAATGAGGTTGGAATAGGTGGTTTTTAGTAGAACCACTTTCATCTGAATCAGGCGAGCCAGGTAAAACACACACATGGGATGTGGTATCATAATACTTTCTACTCAGTAGGAGAGCAGGAGGAAAAATGTAATGGGAGGGGCAAATAAGAGGGAAATTAGATTCAGGGAAGGTTTACTTTGCAGGGTGGATTTTGAAGAGATTTTTTTAAAAAACATATTTATTTTTAATTTTCCACATTCATTTCCATATGATTTTGAGTTCCAAATTTTCTCCCCGTCCCTTCCTTTACCCATCCCCAAGATGATGTGCAATCTGGTGTAGACTCTACACACACATTCTTATTAAACATATTTTCACATTAGTCATATTGTAAAGAAAAATTAGAATCAATGGGAGGAGTTAAGAGAAAGCAGAAACAGAAAAAGAAAGCAAATAATGTGCTTCGATCTGTATTCAGATTCCATTCTTTTTTGGATGTGGACAGCATTTTCCATCATGAGACTTTTGGAGATGTCTTAGATCCTTGCATTGCTAAGAAGAGATAAGTCTATCAAAGTTAGTCATCACAGAGGGGCATCTAGGTGGCATATTGGATAGAGCACTGGCCCTGGAGTCAGGAGGACCTGCGTTCAAATCCGGCCTCAGACCAGACACTTGACACTTACTAGCTGTGTGATCCTGGGCAAGTCACTTAACCCCAATTGCCCCGCCCCCCCAAAAGCTAATTATCACATGATGTGGCTGTTACTATGTACAATGTTCTGGTTCTGCTCACTTCACTCATGTCAGTCCATGCAAGTCTTACCAGTTTTTTCTGAAGTCTGCCTGCTCGTCATTTCTTCTAGCACAATGGTATTCCATTACATTCATAAACCACAACTTGTTCAGCCATTCCCCAACTGATGGGCGTCCCCTCAATTTCTATTTCTTTGCCATCACAAAAAGAGCTTCTTTAAATATTTTTGTATATGTAGATCCTTTCCCATTTGTATGATCTTGTTGGTATACAGACCTAAGAGTGGTATTGCAGGGTATACACATTTTTATAGCCCTTTGGGTACAGTTCCAAATTGCTTTCCAGAATGGTAGGATCAGTTCACAACTCCACCAACAATGCATTAGTGTTCCAACTTTCCCACATTTTCTCCAGCATTTATTATTTTCTTGTTTTGTCATGTTGACCAGTCTGTTAAGTGTGATGTCTTACCTCAGAGTTGTTTTGATTTGCATTTCTCTAATCCATAATGATTTAGAGCATTTTTTCACATGACTATAGATAGCTTTAATTTCTTCATCTGAAAACTGCCTGTTCATATCCTTTGACCATTTATCAATTGGGGATTTGAAAAGAGATTTTAAATGGAAAAAAAGAAAGTGTTGTATGATTACAGTTTGGATAAATGGGAAGACGAGAGGGGTAGGAGGACAGAAGTAGATTGCATCAAGTACAGAATGCTAGACTTGACCCCATTCACTTCTCATCACCCTTCTTTTTCTTTATAAAAATGCAGTTGAGGAAGTAACTAAAAGAGAATGCAAAGGAAACCAGAATGGAGGGAAATGAACAATTTGTTTTCACAATTGTGAACGTGAATGGGACAATGATGGAACTGAGGCAACTGAGTGAACCATACTGACTCTATCTTGTGACTCAAATCTGGATCTGGCTCAGTTCCCTTTCTATTCATTTATGTGTCAAGGCCAATTTCTGCCTTGTGAGAATGCTTTATTTTATTGTTTGAACCTAAGCCTGCCTGGCTGGGAAGCTGGATGACTTTTATGTGTTGCTGAGAGACCCTTAACTAAAGACCCAGGTTATGCTGAACAGAAACCCAGTCAGCTCTGAAATTTGATGCAAGGAGTTTTCTCAAGCAATCCATATGTCTTTTCTGAAAACTGGCCTGTAATGGTTAATCAAGTATTGTTTCCATTTTTCTTTTATGGCATAAAGATACCCGCAGGGAGTGGGATACCTCTTTTTCTGATTTCAGGGAATTACACCTGTTTGCTCTTTACTCCCTACTTAGAAAGTCCTTCATCTTTTGTCCAATTCAAAATCAAATTGCCTAATTCCTTATCCTTCTTAATGGTTTTCCTATAATTAATTGGCTTTTTAAATTGTTTTTATGCCTAAAAATCTGTCTCCCCCTATATTTGGGCCCAGTCCCCAAAACTGAGGAAGTCCTGGTCAGTTTGTTGGGCAGTTGGCTTTCATTGTTTATTAAATGAATATGCTCAGGAGCTCATATCTTTGTTTCCTGAGTCATTTCACCTTTTACTTACGCACCACAAAGACCTCCTACCCACCATGGGAAAATGTGACAGAATGGGTTAAAAAGTAGAACCCAACAATGTGTTGGGGTTTTTTGTTTTTTTAAAAAAACACATGTGGGGCAGCTAGGTGGCACAGTGGGTAAAGCTCCGGCCTTGGAGTTAGGAGGACCTGAGTTCAACTTCGGCCTCAGACACTTGACACTTACTAGGTGTGTGACCTTGGGCAAGTCACTTAAACCCGATGGCCTCACTAAAAGAAAAAAAACACCAAAAAACACCATATGTGACACATTAAGATTCATGTGGAATTAAAATAATGGTTTGGAACAAAATGTATTAGGCATTACTTCTTAAAATTTGAAATTAGGTGTTATACCTCAGAAACACTGAACTCGGGATGATGAACTCTGTTTTCTGTTCCCCAATCTACTGTGATCTCACCAAGCATGGAAGTTTTGGAAAGTCATTCAACCTCTCTGAGCCTCTGTTTCTATCAAAGGCCTCACTATTCTTTGAGTCCCCCACATTTGAAATCTGGAAATCATCCTGGATTCTTCCCTCACATGCATCATAGCCTGTCAGTCACTGTCTTCTCAAATTCATTCACAGCAATATTTTTCTTTCAAAATAGACACCATAGGGGCAGCTAGGTGGCACAGTGGACAGAGCACTAGCCTTGGATTCAGGAGGACCTGAGTTCAAGTCTGGCCTCAGACACATAACACTTTCTAGCTGTGTGACCCTGGGCAAGTCACTTAATCCCATTGCCTAGCCAAAAAAAAAAAATAGACACCATAGCCACTCTAGTCCAGGCCCTGATCCCCTCTTTCCTTTTCTGTTACATTGTCTTCTTCCTCCTCTTCTGTCTCTTGTTCCTCCTTCTCTTTCTTCTTCCCTTCCTCATCCTTTCTTTCCACTCTTCTTTCTCCTTATCTTCTTCTTGTCTTCTTCCTCCTTCTCCTTTTCCTTTCCCCCTCTTCAGAATGTTACTTGGGGGGCAGCTAGGTGGCACAGTGGCCCTGGAGTCAGGAGAATCTGAGTTCAAATGTGGCCTCAGACACATGATACTTACTAGCTGTGTGACCCTGGGCAAGTCACTTAAACCCCAATTGCCTCACCAAAAAGCAAGGAAAAAAAGGAAAGAAATAAAGAAGAAAGCCAAATTGCCAGTATCAGAAATGAAATGGGGGAATGTACCACCGATGAAGATGAAATTAAAGCAATTAGTAGTAGTTATTTTGTGTAGTTATAAGCCAGTAAAACTAACAATCTGTGAAGTGGATGAATATTTACAGAATTACTCAGATTAACAAAAAAGGAAGTAAAATACTTAACCCTATGTTAGGCAAAGGGGGCAAGTAGTGCTCAGTGAGGCAAGAAGGGTAGGTTATACCCCAGAAGTGAAGGGTTTTTAAACCTAAACAGTGTTGTTTATGTTTTACCCAATGGTCAATAATGTTAGCCGCTGGTGCTGTTATCAGAGGTATTGGTTTCATTTTTTTCTGGATGTCCTAGATTATGATTTGGACCCTTTGCAAGCTTTGCTGATGTTTATGCAGTATGTAAATGCCAACGTAGGATGAGCTTTGTAAGAAGATGAAGTGAGATCAGTCTTGACCAGAGAGCACAGAGGAAGCAGCTGAGCTGCCTGGGGAGGTTTTTGTTCAGGGCTGGAGCACTGTGGGAAACCAATTTTTATACTGCTGACAGTAATAAACTCCAGCATCTTCAGTCTCCACGCCGCTGATGGTGAGAGTGTAATGTGTGCCAGACCCACTGCCGCTGAACCGGGATGAGACCCCAGAGTACAGTGTGGATGTGTAATAGATGAGTAACTTTGGAGACTGACCGGGTTTCTGTTGGTACCAGTCTAAATACTTGCTAATGTCTTGACTGGCCGTGCAGGAGATGGTGACTGTGTCTCCTGGAGTCACAGACAGGGAAGTTGGAGACTGGGTCATCACAATCTCTCCATTGGCATCTATAATGAAAAAGAAAGCTCAGATGGCACCCACTGTTGACTAGACTTTTCTTCATAAGACTTTTAAATAGAAGCAGCTAAAGGAATTTTACTGGGGTAGACATAACATACTCTAAAAAATGAGGATATTTTACAACTCCAGACACAGGTTCTGAATTATCCAAAAGGAGACCCAAAGCATGTGAAGCATCCCATGGCAGCCCTATGTATGTCCATTCTCACCTGGAAGCCCAAGCAGGAGGAGGCAGAAGAACTGAGCTGGGGACACCATCTTCACACTGTGCTCTGTGCAGGGCTGATCCCTGAGCAAGTGAGTAAGAAGACCCTCTGATAAAGGTTCTGTGCAGTAGGAATAGGGTGGGGGTGGAGATAGGAGAGAGTATGCAAAGCAGCCTGGCCCTTGATAGGGGAAAGGGGGATGGTCTGGGCTCCCAGGGGCAGAACTAGTTTGTCTCCAGGGCTGACCACCTAGTTAATAGTTAATAATTCTCTTGCATTTTCCTTGAGAAAACAGACTATTCATGACAACCTTTCAAAGCACCTTAGGATCCTTCCCTTCCTTTATTCCAGTGTCAAAGCAGTCCCTTCTCTAGATCAGTTCCAGCCTTGCCTTAGGCCCTTAATTTATGCCCTTGCGTTAATCCCAGCAGCCTGAACCCCAGATTTCATGGTTTGGTAAAACAAAGCAAGCCCTGCACTTGACTGTAGCATCTCCTCAAGCTCTCATCCTATAGTGTTCCTTTAATTCACAGACTGCGAGAAAAAGCTGTCTGCATTCACTTTGTCCACCTTTCTCACATTGCAGTGGCTTCTTACTCCCTTTGAATTGGGCTTCTTATCATACCTCCCTACTAGAACCCCTCTCTCTAACATCAGCAAAGATCAATTTGTTCTTGAACCTGATGACCTGAATATTTCCTAATGCTCTCTGTAGTATTTGATGCTCTTGAGCCTTCCTCTCCCCCAGTCACCCACCCCATCCTTCTAGATACTTTCTCCTCCCCAGGTTTTCTTGACACTACTATGTCAGGGTTCCCTTTCTTCTTCTTCCCTCACTGGTGGAAGTTCCCAGCATCCCATAAAGTACCATAATGCATGCCCTCCCACACTTTCCACCTCCACCCCCACCTCCACACCATAAATGGATGTCTCATGGGCTCTAGTCTGCCCTTCTCCCCATCTCTGTCTTGTAATGGACAAGTCTTGTCGATTGCACTTCCTTAATATTCCCCATAAGTCTTCTTTTCTGTCTATGCACATAACAAGCAGTGTACCCCAGGTCCTCATCACCCCTTCCCTATTCTATTTCAAGTCATTGTTGTAGGCAGCCAGGTGGTTCAGTGGACAGAGCATAGGGCTTCGTTTCGAGCACCTCTAGTTCAAATCCTACCTCAGACGCTTATTAGCTGTGTAACTCTGTGCAAGTCACTTAACACCCCTCAGCCTCAGTTTCCCCTTGTATAAAATGGAGGTTAATAGAACCTGCCTCCTAACTGGTAACTAGAATAAAATGAGCTAGTGTTTGTAAAGTGCTTTGCAAAGATTGAATGGTTATATGAGTGGTAGCTATTATTGCTGCTGTGGTTAATTTCTCATCCACCTTCTTTCTCTTCCTCTTTTTCTTTCTCCTTGTTTTTATATGCAACAGTAGTTGATGGCTTCACAAACCATAGTCCTCTCCCAGTCAGTGAGCATAAGGGGATGCTGAATTTCTCATTTCAGTTGTATCCTGGAGGTAGCACAGTGTGGGGCTAGGCAGCTAGGTGTCATAGTACTTAGAGCTCTGGACTTGAGTGAAGAAATGCTGAGACCAAGTGCTGCCTCAGGCACTGGCTAGTTGGATCACTTTAGGGAAATCACTTAATCTTTCATGCTCAGTTTCCTTTTGTCTAAAAGAGCAGTAGTAGTATCATCTCTCTCAGGTCATTGTGAGAATTAAATGAGGTGACATTTGTAAAGTACTTCAAATACCTCAGAGTGCTATATAAATGCTATGTTATCAATGTTAGGAGGAAGAGCAGGAGGAGGAGGAGCAGGAGGAGGAGGAGGAGGAGGAGGAGAGGAGGAGGGTGGTGCTGTAGTAACCTAGAATGCTGGTAGGTCTGAGTACAAATCCGAAGTCAGACACTCACTAGTTTTGTGACTCAGTAATTCACTTAATCTCGTGGGCCTCAGTTTCTTCATATGCAAAATGGGGGTAACAGTAACACCCATCACTTAAAATTTTTTAAGGAAAAAATTAAATATTTTTGACGTTTTCTTTTTACGCCTAAATAATAAGTGCTAGTTAGTATTAACTATTGTTATTAAAATCATCACTATCGTCAATATTATTGTTACATACTCTTGGACTGAGTGACAGAATTCCTAGGTTTCATTCTCAACTATTTCCCTTAGTACCCCAATCATTTGAACCAAATTATTTCACTTCTCTGAATATCAGCTTCTTTTTGTCTACAGAGTAAATAGTAACCACCCCTCTGATTACCCCACAGAGTTATTATGGAGCTCAGAGAAGGACCTGGGAAGTGCCAACATACAGTCCTCTTGTTATTCATTTTGAAGTTTCCTTCCCTGTTTGTGTGACTTTGGTTGTCACTTAGTCATCCAGAGGGGGAGGGTGAACGAGGGAAAGTACAGGTCTCAGAGAGAGCCAGAAGGTGGAAGTTTGTTTTAGAACTCCTTTGTTCTGAGTTCTTAGCCTGGTGACATATTCTTTATCTTAAGAAAGGGTCAGAGAAGGGAGGACATCAAAGGTCTCAGGTCTCATTTTTATTTTGAAATTTTCTTCTTAGGAGTTGCATTGCCCTATTTTGAGGGCTAAGGTTTTGTTTACAAAATTCTGTGTATTTATTCTTTTTTTTGTAGATAATTAATTTATTTTTAGTTTTCAACATTCACTTCGAGAAAGATTTTGAGTTTTAAATTTTCCACCCTTCCTCTCCTCCTGAAGACGTGCATGCAGTCTGATATACGTTCTACTTATACATTCATATTAAGCATATTTTCCCATTACTTATGATGTAAAGAAGAATTAGAACTAATGGGAGAAACCATGCGAATGAAGCAACAAAACAAAACAACAAAAGCATAGGAGAGCAAGTGGTATGCTTCCATCTGCATTAAGATTCCACAGTTCTTTCTTTGGATATGGAGAGCAATTTCCATCGTGAGTCTTTTGGGGTTGTCTTAGTGTGCATGTATTCTTTTGCCTGGTCCTTGAAACTTCTCTCTATAGGTCCACTATTGTTATTCCCATTTTAGAGATGAGGAAATGCTCCCTCTTTACCCCAATACTTATTCCTTCATGTTTCAGTAGAAGGTTCTTCACTCAGCTCTTTCCTTGCACACATTACCTTCTCCATACTTGAATTCTGTCTCTTATAAAAGAATGTAAGGTCTTTGATGTGAAGAAAATGATGCATAGACATAGAGCAGCAGTTTCAGCATGTCTGCAGACCCATCTCCAGTCCCTGGGTGCTCTAGCTCCCTTTTTTAGAGTGAAGGATAAGTTAAAGAGGCACAAGGCAAAGTTCCCTCTGATTCTGGAATTTGATCTGAGCCTATCCCGGATTACTAGGGAGAAGAGAAACTCTATGGGAAGAGCCTTAGGAGCCTTTTTGACCAAATTCTCATGTTTGCGTTTATCATATGTGTGAGTATGTAAGGAACGTACCTCCACATTCAGACTAAGATCTTTGAGATTACCTGAATGTCAGTCACCTCCATAATACCTGACACAGGGCTAGGGAGAGAGAAGGTGCTCTGCCGGGAGCGCCTGCATCCACAGCCGTGGTCTGATGCCGCAGAGGGTGAAGAGAGAAAGAACCACGGGCCAGGTGAGGCAGTGAAGAACAAACTCTGTTTGTTGATCTGAGGGCTCAGGCTTACATAGTACCGGATCAAGCAACAGTAACATTGTTATTCATGAAAAGTACAAATCTAATTAGTGATTTCCTTCCTTCCTTGTACCTTGTCTGTTACATTCTGTCCTGCGTCCTGTCCTGTACCCCGTCCGTTTCCTCCCTTCCTGCATCCTGTTCTCAAGAGACGGAGCAGGGGGTGGTGAGCCACATCCTGAGTTTCACAGCTGTTGGGCTTAGTACAAACTAGGTAAGACCCGCAGTGGCCTAACCCTCCAACTCCCAAATTTGGCCCTCTACAGTGCTCAGTCCCTCTTTACAATGTCAGCTGCACAGAGATGAAAAGAGGAAATGGATGTGAGTGTAAAGTGACCAAGGAGGCTGTCGTGGGCATCTCAGCAGCAGTTCCTGCCCTGAATCAGCTGTACTGGATGGCACAGAGAGGTTTTTGCAGCAGGCTGTATTACTGTGTCAGGTAATAATTCCCAGCATCCTCAGCGACACCTTTGATGGTGAGGGTGAACTCAGTGCCATATTGACTACCACTGAACCTGGCAGGCACCCCAGCATGGAGGGTGGAAACATATTTAATGAGGAGCCTAGGAGACTGTCCTGGCTTCTGCTGATACCAGTGCAGGTCATCATCGATATCCTGGCTGGCCTTGCAGGTGATGGTGGCTGTCTGTCCTGGAGAAGCAAGCAGGGAGTCTAGAGCCTGGGTCAGCAAGGTGCCTGCTCTGGACCCTGGTTAGTGGAAGAAGCTCCAGATGAAAACATCCACTAGGAATACCCACTCACTGGGCTCTGCACAGACACTGAGAGACAGAGCATTTGAAGGCTGGGTCATTGACACTGGGGTCAAGGCAGTGCCAGCCTTCAGGGTGTGCTGAATGTGTGTCTCTTACCTGGGATGGTGAGTAGCAGGAAGCAGAGGAGTGAGCCAGACAGCCCATCTTGGTGTGTTGGGTCCCCCAGGAGAAGAGATCAGTCACCATAACCCAGAAAAGATCCTCTTTATAACCACTCAGCTGCCCAGGGCCATGTCTCTGGAGGCAAAACATGCAAATGCCAAGGGCTCAGAAGGTGTTGGCTATCTAAAAAGAAGAGAGTCCTGGTAGACTTCACAGGCTGATGAGAGGGGAGGAGGAGGGACTTTTTCTGGGACCTTAAAGATATATACAGGCTTCATATATGGGCTGTCCCAAAAGACTTAGTGCAATTTAAAACTTTTGAGGACAAAAAAACCGTGCTACATTTTTGGGTTACCCTATATTTTCATTTGTAAAGGATCTTAGAGGTCATTAAGTGCAACCCTGCTCATTCCACAAATGGGAAGTGTGAGACCCAAAGTGGTGGAGGGTCCAGGTAAGGCACCTACTCCCTACCTCTTTGGGGGAACAGTCTCCTGTGCTTGGTACCCAGACATTCAGTCCCCCATGAGGACAATCTGGAGGGATCTTGGCCCCTCCTGCAAAGTGCGTAGAGGCCATTTCTCAGCCTCTTTGGCCAAGTGATCCCTCCCGGGTCACACGCTCTGGCAGGGACAGGGAGGAACCTGGAGCACAGTGCACTAGGAGTAAACCCAGCAGCAGTCCCCCCTCTGCACTGACCCTTCCTCCCAGCTCTGCCTCCGGTATCTCCCCCAGTCAAGATAAAGGAATACTAGGATGCATGAGGGTCTGAGGGGAGCGCACAGGAGCGGTCCAGGAAGTGTTCTAAGGGAAATTAGAAGAGATTCTATCATTTTACCAGGGTTGGGGGAGGGGGGGAAGGAGCTTAAGAAAGCTTCAGGGAGAAAGTGCTGGACCCCAGGATGACTGGCTTCTTGTGAGTAAACTCCCTGAATGAATCTCATGAAACCTATTAACAACGAAGCTGGCATGGGCCCCTGTTTCTTTGGTATCTCAGTATCCTCTCAGAGGGTATGGCATCCTAGAATTGGCATAATTGGGGCAGAACAGATCTGCCACCTTACACTTATGTGAAAACTTTCCCCGTCCTGGTCAATCAGTTATTATTACCATGTTCCTTTGATGGAATACAGACACCTGAAGGGAGTGAGACATCTCTTTTTCTGACTTAAGGGATTGCACCTATTCACTCTTCCCCCCTCCCCCCACAGTATTCAGATGTGAGCATTGGTAGAAGGAATTTTCTCATAGTCCATCCCAAGCAATCCATATGTCTTACCTGCAAACTGGTCCCCTCCCAGTTAACCAGTTATTGTTTCCATTTTCCTTTTCTGGCATAGAGACACTAGCAGGGAACAGGACACCTATTTTTCTGATTTCAGGAAATTACGCTCATTTGCCCCATCCCTCCCCAGTTTAGGAGTCCTTAATCTTTCTTCCAATTCAAAATCAGATTAAGTAATTTTGTATCCTGACTAATTGTTTTCTCATCTCATTAAATTGTTTTTATGCCTAAAAATTGGTCTCCCCCTCTATTCTGGGTCTGGTGCCAAAAGGTGAGGAAGATCTGGTCTCAGTGTATTGGGCAATTGGCTTGCTGTGCTTAATAAAGCAATATGCTCAAGAACTTGAACCTTTGCTTCCTGACTCATTTCATCTTTCACCCACCACAAAGACCTTTTCCCCACCATGGGAGAATGTAACAGAATGAGTTAAAAAGTAGAACCCAACAATGTGTTGTTTTTAAAAAAAAAACAAAAACTTATGACACATTAAGATTTTTTCAAAGTTAAAATAATGGTTTGAAACAAAATCTACTAGGCATTAGTTTTTAACATTTGAAATTAGGTCTTATACTTCAAAAATGCTTAACTTCAAATCAGAATTCTGATTTTAATTCTCTTATCTACTGTGATCTCACCAGCCAAAGAAGTTTTGGAAAGTCATTTAACTTCTCTGAGCCAATGTTTCTGTCAAGGGCATCACTGTTCTTTCAGTTACCCACGTTTGCAATCTGGAAGTCATGCTGCATTCTTTCCTTGCACTCACCATCCCCAGTCAGTTACCATCTTCTTAACTTCGTTCACAGGAATATTCTTCTCTCAAAATAGACACCATAGCCACCTTAGTCCAAGCCCTAATCCCCTCCTTCCCTTTCTATCACAGGGTCTTCCTTCTCCTCTTCCGTCTCCTGTCCTTCTCCTCCTCCTCCTGTTTCTCCTTCTCTTCCTCATCCTTTTCTTTCTACTCTTCTTTCCCCTCATCCTCTTCTTGTCCTCCTCCTCCTTTTCCTTTGCCCCTCTTCAGAATGTTACTTCAGTCTTTACTCTTAAACATCCCCCATGCTCATACGGGATCAAGTGCCAATTCTCATTGATTCCTTTCCCCAATGTCATCCATATATGTTCTCTTCTGTCTACTGACACTACAATAATTCTAGACCAGCTCTTCTTGTATGGTCTAACAGGGTTGGGGAACCTGCAGCCTCAAGGCCACATGTGGTCCTCTAGGTCCTCAAGTGTGGTGCTTTGATGGAATCCAAACTGCACAAAACAAGTCCCTTTAATAAAACGATTTGTTCTGTAAAACTTGGACTCAGTCAAAGAGCCACACTTGAGAACCACATATGGCTTCGAGGCTGAAGGCTCTCCAACCCTGGAAGACAATGGCTGTGTGTTGGCAGCTTGGTGGTGCACTGGATAGAGTCTTGGCCTTGAAAGACTCTGAGCTAAGTTGTGTGGCCCTGGTAAGTCACTTTCCCTCAATTTTTTTGTTATCTCTTAAATGGGGATAATAAGAGGAGTTGTTGTGAGGATCCAGGGAGATAGTGTTTATAAAGCACTTTTTCAACCTCAGAGTGATATAACAATGTTATCCTGCATCATCATGATTATTATGAGAGTTGGCAAGGTAATGTGGAGGCTGGAGCCCTACACCTGGATTCAGGAAAGCCTGAGTTCAAATGCAGCCTCAGACACTTCTAGCTATATTACCCTTGGCAAATCACTTCACGTTTTTGCCTCCATTACCTCATCTGCAAAATAAGAATAACAATAAGCATCTACCTGCCAGGGCTGTTATGACGCTAAAATAAGATATTTGTAAAAGAGTTTTAAAAAACCTATAGCCTTATATAAATGCTAGCTATCCTCCTCCTCCTCCTGTTCTCCCTCCTCTTCATCATCGTCATGTAGATTAGGAGTCAGAATATCTGGGTTCCAGTCTCAGCTAATCTAGTTAATAACCAAGTCATCTGGGCTAAATTATTTACAATCTCTGAGCATCAATTTACTTTTCTCTGAAATTGGGATGACTGTATACATTCTGCTTGCATCAAAGGGTTATTGTAAATCTCAAATCAGAAGATGTTTAAAGTGCCATGCAAACATATGGATCCTAGTCTTGGGTTGGAAGGTTTGAACTTGCTATCTGTGTGACTTTATTTAAGCCACCTTTGTCTTGCTGGCCTTAGTCTCCTTATTAACAGACTGGGTCGGGTAGAGCAGAGGTTCCATAAGATCCCTCATATCTCTAACCATCATTCTGTCATGCTGTGATTATGAATCACTCTAGTAATTTAACAATGAAGATTATTGTGTTTCTTTTCAAAGAAAGGAAACCAAGAACATGGGTTACATTTCCACCCACCATCCACCTCCATGAGGAGGAGATGAATCCCTGAAGCTGAATGTTCCTTCCGGATGTAGTTGAGGATACCTGAGGAAGAACTGTTCATGTCATGAGCCCTGGAAGTAGACTGGCTCTAAAACTGGAAGCCCCTGAGCTTTCTCTCCCGGCCCATCTGCTTTCCATGTCTCCTCCTTCCAATCCCCCTCCCACTTGCTAAGAGTCCTTATCAGTGGGACCTTTCACTCCCCAGCCCAAGGATCAGCACTGGACAGAGCACAGTGTAAAGATGGTGGACCTGGCTCACTTCCTCTGACTCCTAGGTGAGGGAGGTGGTACATGTAGAGGGGCCATAGGGTCATAATGTGATTTCATCATCATTAGAGACAATAGTAATAAGTATTATTAGCGTTTCCATATCATTGGCAACACAAAACCATTCACATAAAATAGAGGATATAACGCTCTAAGGTGAATAATGTCAATGCACTGGTTTGTCTGGATAACTCAGTGGATACAATCTGGTAGGAATGGGAATGATTTTTCCCTCTAAATGAAGATGCCAACATGGTCATTGAGGGACCCAGGCTTCAGCCTTCTTAATGGTGTGTGCTGGAGAGAGAGCTACTATAAAGACATACTCACACAAGAGCCCTCTCTGCTGACACATTGACTTCTCCTTCCCCAGGTGGTCTAATTTGCACAGGAAGATCAGTGACCTTTTCTTTTACAACCACCACTGTTCACTACTTCCCCTGGTGCATGAGATGCCTTTAGGACAGCCCCTGAGGGATTTGACTTATTTTCCAAGTTCATCTCACTGACCTTTGAAATCCTTGTTCCTTTGGTATTAAAGCGCATAGACTCTGATGAAGTATGATATTATCATTCAACAAATAAATATTTACTAAACATTCTTGATGTGCCAAGCACTCTTCTAAGTGCTGAGGATACAAAAAAAGGCAAAAGAGTGTACCTGCTCTCAAGGAGCTCACTGTCAAATAGAACTAAAATGCAAATAACTATGGCCCCAACAGCAATACACAGATAAATTGGAGATAATCAAAAGAGGGAAGGCACTAGCAATAAGGGGGAATCAGGAAACATTCCCTGAAGAAGGTGGTGTTTTAGTTGCTACTTGAGGGAAGCCAGGACGTAGAGATGAGGAGGCAGAAAATTCCAGGCATGTGGGACAGCCAGGAAAAAGACGAGAGAGAGGAGATGAAGTGTCTCATTCTTGTAATAGGAATCAGAGTATGTGGGGAGTGAGGTACAAGAAGACTGGAAAGGTGTGTGTGTGATCAGTTATAAAGGACTTTGAATGCCAAACAGAACATTTGATATTTGATCCTGGATGTGATAGGAAGCGACTGTAGTTTATGGAGTACAAGATTGACAATGTTGGACCTAGAGTTTCGAAAGATCTCTTTGGCAGCCGAGTGAAAGATGTGCTGGAGTGGGAAGAGACTTGTGTCAGGGAGATCAACAGTCTTTTTCAGTCATTCGGGTATGAAGTGACGATGGCTTGCATCAGCTTGATGCCAGTGTCATAAGAGAGAAGGAGGGATTGAAGGTAAAATGAACTGGACTTGGATTAGATATGAGGAGTAGAACAGAGCAAAGAGTCAAAGATGACGTATCTAGATTGCAGTTCTTGATATCTCAGAGGTTGGTTGCCCTCTGGCCAGAAATATAAAATTCAGAAAGAGGGGAGAGTTTGGGGGGAAAGTTTGTGATTTCAGTTTTAGACTTGTTGAATTTAGGATATCTATGGGACATTCAAATTTCGTATGTCCAGTGGGCAGTTAGTGATATGAGAATGGCGGACAACAAAGAGGTTATGGCTGGGTAAGTATTTTTGAGAATTGTCAGGATAGAGAACATAACTGAAGCCATGAGAGATGATGAAATCACCAAATGACATAGTATGGGGAAGAAGAGGGCCTATGATAGAGCTCTGAAGGGGACCCAAATAGAGCAGATGTTTCCTGGATGACAATCCAGGAAATGGGACTGAGAAGGAGCAGTCAAATACTTAGGAAGAGAGCCGAGAGAGTAGGGTCAGAAGAACCTTTGAATTTTAATCAATACCTCATGTATGTTGGAAGTTAGAGACACTGGCTGTGAAGATTTCCCCCCATTGTTTCCCTTTAAATCTTAGCTGTATTGAATTTCTTTGTAGAAACCTTTTTAATTGTAATGTAAATTACCCATTTTCTCTTCTGTGATTCTTTCTATCCCTCATTTGGTCATGAATTTTTCTCTTATCTATATATTTTGTAGGTCATTTTTTGCATGTTTCTCTACTGTGTTTATGTGATGTTTCATATCCAGATCACACACCCATTTGGAGCTTTTCTTTGTATAAGGTATGAGATTTTGGTCTAAAGCTCATTTCTTTCATGCTGCTACACAATTTTTCTAGGAATATTTATCAGATGTTGAGTGTATCCCAGTACTGGGATCTTTCTATTAATACTAGGCTACTAGTTTTGTTTGCCTCCGTGCATTCCATTTTTAATTTGCTCCCTTGAATAATCTCTCTATTTTCAAACCAGGACCAAATTATTCTGATATTTATTGCTTTGTAGTAGAATTTGAGATTTGGCACTGCTAAGCCCCCTTCATTCCCACTGTTTTCATTATTTCTGCTGAGGGGAACCTTTTGACACTGTTTTCCTCCAATAGAATTTTATTATTTTCTCTAGTTTTGGAAAATAACCCTTTAGTAATTTGAATGGTGTGGCAGTGAAGAAGAAAATTCATTTAAATAATGTTGTCATTTTGATAATAAAGGCTTATCCTATCCATAAGCAAATAATATCTTTCAAATTATTTAGGTTTGGCTTTATTTCTTTAAACAATGGTTTTTAGTTTTATTTATAAAATTTCTGTGTGGATCTTGGTAGGTAAGGTCTCAAATGTTTTATGTATTCGGTAGGTGTTGCAAAAGTAATTTCTCTTTCTATCTTACTGGGTTTTATTGGTGTCCTACAGAAATGCTCATGATTTGTGTGGATATGTGCAATATTCTAAGAATTTGCTGAAATTAATAATTATTTCAATTAATTTTAGTTGCTTCTCTGGGGTCATAAGTGCATTGTCCTATCATCTGCAAAAAAAAAGATCATTTTGTTTCTTCTTTACCTTTGTTTATTCACTTGATTTCTTTTTCTTGGCTTATTACTATAGCCATCATTTCTAGTAATATATCCAATAGAAAGGGCAGCAGTGGACATACTTTTTTCACCCCTGATTTTATTGGGAAGGAAATTAATGTATTTAGTCTATTCCCATGTTCACTATTGTCTTTGGATATATATGTGTATGCATATGTGTACATATGTATACATATATATATACATATACATATATATATACACACATATATATATATATGTATCTCCAGAATATGTACTGTTTATCATATTAAGGAAAGGCCCATGTATTCATATGTTTTCTACTGTTTGGAGAGAAATAACTAATGGGTATAAAATTTTTCTACATCTATTGGCAATACATTATTCTTTTGGTTATTAATGTGATTAATTAAGTTTATAGTATTCCTGGGGGCAGCTAGGTGGTGCAGCGGAAAGAGAACCAGCCCTAAAGTCAGGAGGACCTCAGTTCAAATCCAGCCTTAGACCAAACACTTGCCACTTACTAGCTGTGTGACCCTGGGCAAGTCACGTAACCCCAATTGCCTAAAAATTACAAACAAAGAAACAAACAGAAATTTATAGTATTCCTAATATTAAACCAATACTAAAATCATGGACTTAATCCATCTTGCTCATAACTTATAATCTTTGTTTTAGGTTATTTTAACATTTTTGCTAAGATTTAAAAAATTTTTGCATCACTATTCATTAGGAATGTTGATCTAAGGGTTTCTTCTGGTTTAGACTTTTCTTATGCATCTTCCATCTCCTTCTCCCCATCTGTCTCTCACTCTCTCCTTCTTTAAGCAAGTGTTTCAAGACATACATTTTCTCTTAAGGGTTCCTTTGGCTGCATCCTAAAATTTTTTG